>NC_140602.1:17832951-18100451 GCF_057381915.1 Diplotaxodon limnothrissa | reverse complement strand
AATCAATATGGCTTTTCTTATACAAAAAGGCCTAGCTGCCACAGAGAGTGAGTATCTATCACTTCCACCTGGAGCTGGCGTGCAGAGGCAAGGTCGTTGCTGATAGCCTCAGATTGGCTTTGAGGAGGGACTGAATGAAGGGGGTGACAGCCAAGCAATATGAGGAATATAATTCATAATACTAATCTTATACACAACCGATGGCAATGGCCCTGATTATAAGAGGTGATTTACTGGGCGCGTAGCTCAGGGCTCATAAACATCCAGACACAGGACACTGCATATGGTCCCTGTTTCATGTTGATTTTTTGCACCATTAGGTCTATTTGCTGACCTGCAGCTCTAACCCACTGTAATAAAACATGGCATCCACAGTTTATTAAGCACACAGCTCAGTTTTTAACAGCATGCACTGAATAAACTGTATGTTTAGTAAATGAATCTTAACTCAATTGTATAGCAAACCTATGACAAGTAAAAGGAAAAGTGTTTAACTCAGCACTATGTTATTAAATGCATGAATTAATAAATTCATTAATCTTTTCATTTATTCTTACAGGCAGCCAGACGTCTAACTGTGTATCGAATGTAGATTTATAAACGTTTTACCAACTGTAAGTTGGATTTTAATGCACAGTCCATGTGCTGAGTATTGAGATGCAAGAAAAAAATAATGATGAATTTAAGTTTAATAGTCTTTTTTGCCAAAGAATCAATTAAATGAAGGATACATTCACAATTAACATCCATGAATGTGGATGTGGTATTCTGCAACTAATGTTGTATTCATTCCTGAAGGTCATCGCCTTCCTTTTAATCTGCGCACAAAACAAGTAATTGCATTCACAACACTTAACACAATAATTTAATACTGGCTGAAAATATAATTTATGTTTAGCTCATGGCGTTACAAGCCACAAGCTTAACATAGACGAGGTGCAAATAATGTAATACTCTCTTTACCGACTGCCTCTCCCATCTTTACTACCTAAAGTGAGTGAAGTTGTGCAAGAATTCTGTGCACAGAATAACAAAAATGCAAAAGAAAAAAAGTCCTATACTTTTTTACAGCATTGCAAACATGGATCAATGGCACCTTATCAGTAGTTTGAAGGAAGCCCTGAATAAAATTTGCACAGTATGCTATACTTCTATAAAATTAAATTATCTGCTATATCTGACTTCTCTAGATAATCTATTTAAATTCTGTGACTTTGCCTTGTGGAATACAGCTCAGGGAATTCTGTAAGGTCCCAGAACTTCCACTGGGATCCTTGAAGAATAAAGAACTTGGGAGAAGAGATATAGGAGCCACGTGCAGGAAGAGAGAGGAGATTTCATCTTAGACCAAAGGGGGCACACATCTATATCAAAGAAAAATACACACACACACACACACACACACACACACACACACACACACACACACACACACACACACACACACGGTTTACAGCACAGGGCACTGTATGAATATATTAAAAACAAAACCTCAAAGCAAATATGCAAGATCCATAATAGCAGTAAAGCACTACAATCATACATCATTTTCACTTTGAGTGTTATTAACTAACAGCATGCAGTTTGATATTTGTTTCTGCAAAACCCAAATGTTCTACTTTCAACCTCATACTGCACAATATGAACGCTCTAACTGAAAGCAAAGCACCAAAGTCTGGTCCCTTATTGTTAATATTGGTTATTAATACTGTGGTTAATGACAACTTGAAGAGACAAGTCTGGGATCTGCAAGTTCACAGTCAGCTTGACTACAACAACCAAATTCCTCACTTATTATTACACCAACCTCACTGCAGTTTCTAACGCATCTTTGCCAAACAGCCATGGGCCAAATCAGACCCTACATTCTGCGACCAAAGGCTGCCAACTTAAATTTATCAGGCTTCATGACCCCACTCCACCTCAACGTCGGCTAACATTTCAGCAAAAAAACAAAACAAAAACATAAATCGTCAAAAGATTTTCAGTTAAAACAAGAACCTAATCTCTATATTGTTTGCTCTGCATAAAACAACTTATCTCCCCTTGAAATATTTGAATTTCCTCAAGAAAGCATGCAGTGAGAGAGAGGTGCCGCCACAGGACGTTACTCTATGTACACATATATTCTCATATTCTCTTTGAACTATTTCAGTTCATCAAAAAGAGGAACACAAGCACACCCACATCGCTACAGAATTCGTATTCTTTTGGAGACGAGTTATCAGATCAGGTCGATGCCAGTGTAGCGCCACCGTCTCCCAGACACTTCCCTCCCTCCGACTGTAATTAACTGTCACCACCGATCTAGAGGAGAGGTCCCATGTCACAGTGTCAGAATGGTTCATTAAGAATCTTAAAGGTGTTTGAGAAGAACAAAGACCAACCCACCCCGGCAACAACTGTGACACGCAGAAACACTGCTTCTGATTAACTTCAATTAAGAAAACCCCGAAAGATAATCCTGTGGGTTTTTTTATGTTAATCCCCCCCGGGACTAAAAGGAATAATAATAAAGAGCTCTATCTCTCACTTTTCCTTCTGGCGATAGGATTGCAGTCAATCAGAGGAGGTGGAGAGGAAATCAAAGGGATGACTGATGTGTGTTTCTCTTCCTTTGTGTGTCAGGGAAATGAAGCCTCAGCCTTTGATGGCATCGGTAATATTATTATATACATGTCTGTCAGTGATATTGCTTAATTACACAGCTGCAGACGAGAGACCCTATGATCTGTATTTTGTTGTGCCTGTCTGCCAGCTATTATCTCACAGGACATCGATGAGGTTGGATATTATTCAGAAGATGGGCAAATATTTCATGTTATTGCACTCCACTCCCCATTTCTTGTTATGTTTCTTTGCTTTCTTCCAGTGGCTGACTATTTTCCAGTCCTATCATGCACTTGTTTATTTTTCTGCTTCCCTTATTGTGTCTGACTCTTTTCCCTCCTTGTTTCCTCCTTCTTACTCAATCCCACTTTTCTGTGTGTTCAAGCACCACATGTGTCTGTGGGCTCTTAACAGTGGTGAGCGTCTACACAGGCACCGTCTCATCCTGCTCGCCTGATTGCAGGCTGCTGTGACACAGTGAGGCAGGATGGCTCATTGCCAGCCCTGCTGACCCCACCTCAGAGACCACCTTTAACCAATCAACACTCTCATCAACTGTTGGGAGAGACAATCAGAGGGAACAGCACCGTAGGTAAACATGAAGAGGCAGAGGCGACGGGCGTCAAGGGGGAAAACAGCAAGAACTTAAGCGTTTGAGGAGGGTAGGAACAGGGAAGAAATCACCAAAGAAGAAAATGAGAAAACTGGGAGAGAATGTCATTTAGCCAGATAGCTTGTTGTACAAATATTCATCTAACTAGAGGGTCAATAGAGAGGAAAACCTAAACAAGCAAAAGACTTCCTTGTTAACTGCCATCACATGCTAGAAGATGGTTTTGCACAGCTAGAGAATGAAACCAATCTAATCTTCATTTTTAGATACTCATCATTCTCCCATTCCTACTGCAGCCAAGTGAAAGAACCAGCTAGATATTGCTGTATTAGTCTCCTCCGCCATGGCAACCCAAAGTAATCAACTCCATATCTTCTAACCCTTCTGCTCATCCTCCCATCACCATCATCATCAACACACTGCTTCCCCTGCCTGGTAACCCCAAAGATAGGTCTCTTCCTTGGCAACCCACAGCAATCTAATTTATATGTAATGATGCCCACCCTCCAAACAAGCCCACTCATGAAAATGAGATTCCAAATTTAATGACTTAATGAGCAAGAGTGGACTGTGGATGCGTATAAAGAGATTATTTAAATAACATTACAGAGGATGGGAACGTCTCAATGTTGAGAACTTTATTTTCATTTTTTTATTCCCCAATGTGTCCATCATCAGTTATGGGCTGGTTTTTGCACAAGAATTCTTTGGCCTGCAGAGTGGAACATCCATGGATTGAACCAACAACCTTTAGATTAGTAGACAACCTGCTGTGTGGTGAGCTCATCTTTCATCACGGTATTATCCCAACCTATGAAATGAGTGACTGTTTGACAGCTTCACAAACACTGACCACGTACTGGCGCATGGATGTAAATGGATGGAGTTTTGCCCAACATAATGAATAATAAAGCGCTGTACTTAGAATAAGTAACAATTTAAGTAAACTGCCTTTTGTCCTTAAATAACATATTTCAAAGTAATTTAAAAGAAGCATTTAAACAAAATGCACTAATCTTGCATAGTTGAACTAAGTAACTAGTTATCCTTATTATAGACCTTCACAACATTGCTTCCATCCATAAGAATAAAGGGAAGCCCAATGACATATTCACTGAAGTCAACCATTATTTCTCCAAGGGCTTTAAAATGAAACAGTCCCGTCTTAAATTAATTCTGATGTTTCTTAGTAACGCTTCTATCAGCTTGCAGGGTCGGGTGTGGAAGATGTGACACCATTTGAAACAAGGTCTGGTGAAATGATGGCCAACTTTCGTCTCCTCACTAGCTCAGGTTAAGCCCCAGACTCCAGATAAGACGGCTAATTGACTGGTCGTTTGTGAGAAAGAGGAGAAAGATGTGACGGCCGGGGAGTAAAGTGACAGGATATGCGCATCTCCGATGAGGCTAGGGTGTAATGTTTTTAAGAGAAATTAGATCATTTTGAAACTAGCCAAGGTGAAAGTGTATTTCTCTTCTACACAGTGAGAGATGAAGAAAGGTTGACAGAGTCATTCCTTACATGGATTTTAGAGGACACGGAAAAGGAATGGCTTCCATCAGGTGCTCTAAGGGCGAACAAAGACTTTTCGACTGTGGTGCCTACGACAAGAGATAAATGTTTGACTGAAGGCTATTCTCCCAGCTGTGGGATCCTAATGATCTGCAGCCGTCACACTCTCATATCTCTTGTGGTACATGAGGCACTGTGACACTTGATGTGCCGGTCTATCGGTCAGAGCACAGCCATGTGTTGTGTGTTCACCATTTCTCTGCAGGTCACAATTATGGCATCCCTCAAAAAAAATCAAACCCATTTTGTGGTGGTTTTTCCAGCTGGCTCTAAACAGCACATTGATCATACAACAGCTCACACTCGGTAGATATTTGAAGCCTCGGACCGGGCGAGATACTGTCAACACAGATCCTGCAAATTATTGAACCATCAAGGATTAATTATGTTTATCTTCTAATCCTCAATTGGAGCTATGTGCATGTCCCTAAATAAGCGGGAGCAATACTCTTGGGCATCCAAAGCTGTCAATAACAAGTAGTGTTAGCCCTCTATTAAGCAGTATACAGTTAAAATTGCTGCTAATGTCATGACTTTCTAACTATGAACACCCCTGCCCTCCCTTCGCTTTATAAATGAGCAGCAAGCCACTGCTGCCAAGCTAACAGGCACTAGAGTGAACCTCCATTAGACATGCAATTACTGCTACCCCATTAAAAAGAAGAAGAAATGGTCTCTGACTCAGCCACAGAAATCAAGTGAAATACAAATATGAGCTTCAACAGTAACCTTTGGCCACAGTATCCTTATTAGCGCGGCATGCTCTCCGCTCTCTTTTTCTCTGTCCCTGCACACCATCACTTCAGCCAACAACCAAATGAATCCCAGTCATTAAAAACATATCCATCTCAATTAGACAGAGCATTAAGACTATCCCATGTGAAGAATTCTGAACAGCTATGTCTCTATTCAGACTTATGACAAAACCTGGCAACAGTAAGGTAATGATCCACCAAATCCACAGATGGCAAATGGGCACTCGCTTCCACTGAAAGCCTAATTAAAAAGAATTCAAACATAACATCCTTAGTGTTTTCCATCATTTAACTTCTGCGGAGCTAAATGTACAACATTGTGCACACACGCAAAAAAATAAATCCCCAGAATGAGCTTCGGGTCTTGATTTCTTGCTTTGATAGGCTGCTAATGAAATTTACTGTTTTAGACAAACTCTGGCTGCAAACTTTCGACTAACTTGCTGCCGTGTCAAGGTTAATTTCAGTGTCTGCTTCCTCGGTTTCACTCTGGCTACCTGCTACCATTGATTTTGATTAGCCACTGTCCTCTCCTGTTGGCTACAGAACCACGTTGATAATGACAGCCCCTCAGATGTCTTTATGTCAGCAGCAGAGCCATCCGTCAGCCTGCAGTGCTGTACAAAAGTGGCTGACGTGCCACCTCTGCGTCTGATGAATGGAGCCTGTCTCTGTATTGCCAACCTCTTTTATCTACTAAGGCAGACCAATCCCTCTAGATCCACCTATAATCAGTTAGACCCCTCCTGATCCTCGACAAGAGCCCCAGCCCCACATCTATTCATGCTTAATGTCAGATAAGAAATTGTTTGTGCAATATATAGCCTGTGAATGTGATGCTCGTTTGAAAAATTGCAGCTCTCCAATCAGGCTTAGGTTTTCCCCCCCCCCCCTATTTTTTTTTCTTTGATAGATTGCTTTTTGATTGATTTGATTGCTTATTTAACCTTGATAGAGATAACACGGATATATTGAGCTGTCTAAAAACAGACTTGCTACTGCTGCTGGCCATTATGATATATACACTATCACAAAGTGGAGGTGGGGGAGTGTATGATATATAAAATCAGAGATGCCTCTCTGTCCAAATCCTCTCAAGGAGTAACAATAATTCTAAACACTCTTCATGCAACCCCAACCATCATTTATGAGAAAAATGCATTTTGCTTAAAATATTCCACCAGTGAGCATTTATACACACTGAGGTGCTGCCTCCCCTACTGTGTTTCTGATTACCTGTGCTTGTTTTTCTGATAACAGTGTAGTCACACATCTAAGAATGTAGAGCCAGGCATGCATCCTCCCGAAGGCCCTTATCTAATTTTCGATCCAGCAGGCCTTCACTGCTTGGTCTCAGTTGATCTGGTCCCCCAGCACCTTCACAAACAGCGGGAATGCTCTGCTGACGCTAACATAAACACTTATCTTTGTCTTGTGCTTATTCATGTTGCATTTAGACATGTGTGTGGTTTTCAACATAACTGAATGATCCAACACTTTGGTGCAGACCAAAATATCTTGTCAGTTTTTGGGTGGATTTTTTTGTTGTTGTTGTTGTTTTTTGTTGGGGGTTTTTGTTTGTTTTTTAACAGATATTCATGGTCCAAAGAAATTAAATTCTAATAATTTTAATTGGGAAATGCTGCTCGCTTGTGGATGGATGGATATTTTAAGAGCTAAGTTAGGAGAAGAAGGAGTTTTAATGTGTCCCTCAAGTTACTATCCATCTTGGTGCATTTCTACACTGCTGGTTAAAGGTCAAATCCAAGTCTTGGGTCACCCCTCATTTCTTTATATATTAGAAGGAAAATAAGAAATAGCTGCAATGATTTATTGAAGCGTGTGCAAGAATACATAGAAATACAGTATAAAAGGCAAAAGATACACACTTCTAATGATCTTGAAAGTCAATATTTGGTATGACCATTTTTAATCTTCCATACAGCCTGAGCTCTCTTAGGAGGCTTTCTTGTCATTACACGACTAAGTAGTCATCAGGAATAGTTCTCCAGGCTTTTTGAATGTTTTTTTTTGTTCCGTTCTCTGTCCTGATGATCCCACACTACTTCAACAATGTTGAAATTTCAAATGTGGATTGATCACTCCAATCACATTTGTTGCTGCTGATTTTCAGTCCAGTTCTTTTGTAATTTGGTATACCTCAGCCTTTTCTCCCCATTTCTCTTCCTTAAGAACAGCTTCTCGACAGCCACCCTTCCACTGGCCAATTCAGATGAAGCTTCACTGAATAGTAGATGGATCAACTGAAGGGCCACATGAGTCTCTCAGGTCCAGTGTCAGAGCTTTGCGTGTTTATTTCCTATTTCTTAAGGACAGCCCTTTCAGATATGCTTCATCTGCTGTAGATAGCATTTTATTTTGTCCTCCACTTATCCAGCTTTGCTAAATTTTCAAAGAGACCATGCCAAAATATGTTAAATGTAGAAAAACATGTAGTTGGCGTAAAAATACTATTCTATACGTTATACTGTGTTATCTTTGGTATTTTTGTAGATTCAGCTAAATAAATGGGGATAAATTTTTTTATGAAAATCTGCTAGAAAATTATATTAAATAAATATTATATAAAGGTTCAAATAGGGCCTATAAAGGCATAACTGTGTATACTTTATAGTACAAAGCACTGCAGATCATTCAGTGCTGCAACACTACACCGCTCCTTTAATCAATGGAACTGGCTAAACAGGAATGAAAACATCCTACAGCCAAACGCTGAAGAATGCTCACTGATTTGTGTGTTAGCAAGGCTGAAGAGGGGGTGTCCATAATCACACTGAAGAATTAATGCAGCAGCACCCTCGCTCTTGTCGTTGGACTGTGTTGGCTTATGTCTAAATAGCCACAGATGGGGAAAAAAAAAAGATAATAAAAACTTTACACCAACAACTACTGACACCAGATAAATATGATTTTACTAAAGACATGTCGCTCTCAGCAAGAATGTCTTAGTCCACATATAATACCATTGACAGGGTAGGACTTTGGCATTAAAACAAGTGTGACAGTTCTGTGGGAATCAGAGCGCTTCTCAGAAAGCGGTCTAATTTATTCCCTTGATAGCGCTTGAACTCTTAATGACTCTTCCTCAGCTGGTTCACGGCCCTTTGCGGCTACACGAGCAGGTCTGTGGCTTTTTGTAGTCTAATAAAATCGTAAGTGAGCAAAAACGTCTTTCATAAAACGTGTCGGTTCAACAGCTTTATCATCCTGGCTGCAGGAAATGTCAAACAGGCGAACTGTGTTGGCACTCCATGAACGCATCCCATAAAATGGCCAATAAAACTTTACATGGTCCATGAAATTAGCTATTTGTTACAAATCTAATCAAATGTGTGTTGATTTTTTAAGTCCTTTCATTAGTTCCCCCACAACACACTTTCTAGAAAGTACTGAAGTCTCACCTCTCACCATATTTGGGTTTGTCTAAATTGAACAAAGACAAAAAATAAATAAATAAATGAATGAGAGGTAAAACTTGAGGGGGTAGGGACAAATAAGTAAATACTTCAGCCTACTCCTTTTCAAACAAATAATGGAATGATATTTTTTTAATGATTGTGAAGGCACATGTTTGAAATGTTTGAAATAAAAATGAACTGAACTGAACTGAACTGAACAAAACCTTTTCCAAAATATGGAAAATTCCCACTGAAGGGTTTTGCATGCGAGACTTGTTGGAACGCTTATTAAAGCATGCCTTCGCCATTTTTATTTCTTCTCCCTTCATCCTTTTTAAGACCACATTAATTGCATTAGTTAATACAGCTGTTAACCTGGGCAATCTCAGCAACCAGGCCTCATGACATGAAAAATAAAAACTTACATCACTGCAGCCGGGACAATAGATCAAAAGAGGCATCAATAAATAATTACATTTAAATGTCTCTTAATGAGTGGAGTTTGCTGACTTGGCCAGTGTTTATGACCTCTGATGAAACTGTACGCACAAGGCATCCATAATACAGAATGTCATTAAAGACTGGCCTGTTAATGGCTCTCAGTGCTCTGACTGCCATGATAACAGCATCCTCAATTACATACTGACGACATGCTAGACCTAGAAATGCAAACACACTGATAATTCCTCTGAAATGTTTTTTGGCCTCGGCACAGCAGCTTTGCATTTATTATTGTAATTACGCATTTTATGGTATGGGATTAGGGGAATCGTTTTATTAGGTGCTTTAACTAAAAAAAAGACAAAGGAAAAAAGAGGGTGGGTTTACCCAAAGCTAACACAAAATCATGAAAACTTTAGTACTAGCTTGTTTTCCAAGGAGTTTGACAGGAAGTGAAAACTGTTGACAGCAGCTAGATGTTTGGATTGCACAGACGCAAGAGGTGTTACTACTGAATTTTTTAGATATCTTCTTTTTATGCTGAGAATCCAAAAAAGTCTTATTGCCCTAGAATAGATTTGGGTGGGAGGGGTAAAACATCAAAGAGGCTGATTTCTCAAAACTTGGACAAATAAACCCAAACACTATATAACATGAGTGAACAGGCCCCTTAAATTCAACCTTTCGCAGTTACTCATGTCAAATTATGTGTGTGTGTGTGTGTGTGTGTGTGTGAACGTTGACAGAACTTGCAGACGAGAAGTCAAACACATGGCGGAGGAAACAAAAAGCGTTTAATCCGAGCGTGTTTGGCGCTCTGACTCTGAGGTACACTGGCCTCTTATCTACATGGCACCTTCTTAATTATTCATCGAGGTGGGTGAGTGTGTGTTTATGTCTCACGTGCTAAGGCCTGTAAGGCTTTGTGAAATGATGAGCATGATAAGAAACATGAAACAGGTGCAGCAGTGGCACAGCACAGCATGTGGCCACACGCAGACACAATCAGACATGCACAAGGGTAAATACATGCACATGTCACTGATAGCCAGCTGTGTGCTATAAAGCACAAAGGAGTGTGTCAGTCTGATGGTGTCATGCAGGAAGCGGGTGCAGGGAGCTGAGAAGACAAAAGGGCGACTGCTGCGGCTCATTTTTACACTTTCATTACGGCGCGCACAAACACACGTGCACGAACACACAGACTCCTACAACCACTTGTAGAACAATGTGCTGTCTGCTCTTGTTGACAAGCCAAAAGCATTCTGTTACACACACACACACACACACACACACACACACACACACACACACGTTTCCTTCAATGTCATGGATATTTATCACTATAAAAAATGAATGCGATGTTGTGGGACTGTGCGGTTACCAAAGCACTACAATACTACACATCAGAGGGAAGTGCAGAGCCATGTTTGGTGAAGGCTCACTGAAGCAAAAAAACAAAAATGTGAACAAATGGAAGGAAAAAGGAAGGTTCCTCGAATGGGCACTGAACCAGCTCATCAGTAAAAGTGGTCACCAACAGTAAATAAATAAATAATAAGGTTCAACCATGAAAAAACAACTGTTTGTCTTTGAGACTGACCTTGTGACTGCACAAATAGCTACAAATAGATAATAATGTTATGAGACATTATTATATTAATGAAAATAAGGATATAAATGAGAAATGTTAAAGCTACCTCATGCTGACAAGATACAGTGACAGACAGACAGACTTTATGTAGACCAGAGTTCTCCAAAAATATCTGGTTCTCACATTTACTTTATTCTTATATTTGCAAGAATTCGGCATCAATAAAAAAAAACAGCACCACAGTGATATGATAGGTGGCTCTTACCTGACCGAGCAAGTACATTATAGCCCATTAAGAAAGCAGAGCAGTGATTGAAAAGTGACTAATGGCAATCCTCTCATGTACTGACATATGATCTGCTTCCAAAGTGACCAGCTGCTGCTCTCACAGGTGCTCCTCGTAGACTGTGGAACCACCAAAGCTTAGAAAGCTGCACGGTGTGTAACCTGTGACAGCAGGATCATTGTGTTTTGTTTGGGGTTTTTTTTAAACTGGTAACTGGTACAGATTTCTATACTGTTGGGTTTTTCACAATAGGATGCAATTTTCTTTCTAACCTGCTCACACTGACAGTAAGGCCTGACAGTATAAACCTTGGTGTAAATAAGAAAAATCGCAACACTGTTCCTTCTCAAGGAGTATAACAAAAAGCAGAGATGCTGCAGAAATATATAGGGGGACAAATGTGTTTTCTCAACATTAAACCATTGAAGCCATAATTAAATTACATATCTAATTGCATAATATTATGTCTTCAAAAGCTGCGTTTGATAGTCCTTCACTTTTCCTGCTGGTATGCTCTTATTGCTTGTTTACACTAAGTTCACATAAGTCAGCTCCTAGAGCATCCTCAGCAAAGCAACACTACATTGGGTATTTTGAATCACTATCTTCTGCATGCAGACTGAACTGGAATATTGCAAATCTATGAAAATACATTTTCAGATATGCAGACTGACAAAGCATTAGTTGTTCTACGACTAAAGCTTCAAGGCAGCATTTTGAACATTTTTTTTCTGAAATGATTTCCAAGTACTTCGACATGAGTAACACGTTAGTTAATAACATGCCACAAACCTGCCCCAACCACCATCATGACATTAGCTGCAAAGCAAATAAGTCATTCAGTGCATTCGCTCACACTGCAGATAATTCGATTTTAGTTGTTCCGTGTGACCAACGCTGAGCCCTCATTTTGGGCTCAAATGCTGCCACTGACAAGAGGTAAGATTAAAGGAAATGCAAGATAATGACTTGGCTCACTTTTGAGACTTAATGTGCGGGGGTCGTGGTGCGGTCTGCATTTGAGGATATCCTCTTATCACCTCATCATACTTTAACATCAAACAAGGAAGGCAAAAACAGGAGACAAAGATAATTCTGCCATGCCTCATTGGGCTGAGAGATGCATTGCAATTTTCTCCACACGAGGAGATTACGTTTAATGGTTTCTCATCTGTTGATGAGAACATCGTGCTTCCATGCACAGCAGGTCAGCCCCGAGTGTAAGAATTATTACAACACACCAGGAGATGTGAGGGTGCTTTGCTGTGGGTTGTAGGAGCCTTGCATTGTGACAGAAACGTACTGGGAGGATAAACTACAAGTTTGCCTGGTTAAAGACAACTAAAGAGGTTACTTACACGTCGCTCGCTGCTTTAATCCAATGAATTGAGCAAAAACCCTCCCCCAGCACTTATGGCTGGATGGAAATGTATGAGAATAGACCCAGATTGGCCCAGATCGCAGCCATCCATCAGCACAGTGACAGCAGCAGGTCTCCCTGCTCCCTGACTCTAAGGATGTAAAGTAAGATGGTCAGAGTTGGGCTCAGATAACTCCAACCACCCTGGCCTCAGCCTTACATACATCAATCAGGAGACAATACAGTGTCTGACCATTAGACACCCTCACTGTACGTAGCAACAAATGGAAAGTACATCAACCAGCCAAACCCAGCGGGCCCTTAAGACAGCACTGCATCCCATAGTCATCCTCACAAAGTAAACATAGTCATAAAATCCCCATAGAAGAGCCAATTATGGCAGGAACCTGACATCTCCTTGTCGTAAAAGCTACAGGAGGCCGTAACTATCGGACAGAACGTAAAATATAGCCAGTTGTTATTGCCGCCCATTTGTGGCGATTAAAAGCTACCCTGGAGACCTGTGGTACCGGGTAAGGAGGGGATCCTGAATGCCTTGCCTCACCGTATGGCACAGCTCCGGGAGGCCTCTGAAGGGAGCTCCCTGTGCCAGGCAATCCTCTCTGTGAATGCCTGATTTATCACCAGCCGTCCACAGCTAATGTACCCGGCTCTGTGGCACTCATGGTTGGCCCACATTTGATAGAAGCCTGCTTTATTATTATCTGTATTGGCATCGAAGAGTGAGCAGCTTGTATTATTCATAAGATCACCCGCATTTCCTCATTGAAACATGAGATACATTATGCAGAGTGCAAATGCAGCTTTGATTTATGGCCTTTGGTTGTGTACAAACATACACATTGATAAGATGGAAAGACCTTTGAAATAATGTAGCTATGTAAAGCACACAAAAAAAGAGGCTGAAAATGGAATAAAAATTCCAAGACCACAGTACCAAAATGATGAATCACACTGCCTGCGCCGCAGCAAAGAACAGCAAGTTGCCCGTCCAAAGGCAGCTGAGTCAAGACAAAGAGAATACCAAATTACACAATCGCTCAGTACGCTACTGGATGAGGATGAGAAACAAACGCTTAATAAATTCTCTTAAAATGAACAAAAACATTGTCTCACCATTCGTTGTCAGCATGTGGAACCCAGAGCCAATTAAACAGGCTTAAAAACAATAAGGACTAAAGCTGCTGTCTGCAACAGGGGGCCAACTATTCACTTTGATTAGCCACAGATTGCTAGCTGACATCGATTTTAGCCCTCCCTCTGTTGGGAAGAGGAAATTTCTGTCATTTGTATAGATGGAGATTTTGTCTACTTCCAAGGCATTATCTCAAAGGAAACAATCAGGCGTGTGAACAAAAATAGATACGATCAATATTTCTTGGTTTTCATCTTTTCTTTTGTTTCTTTTCTCTTCTCACACACGCGCGCGCCTTCTTTGTCGTTCTGCATTTCCCTCCGTCTACACACATATGCAGCCAAAACACACTCACATTCACAGCTAAACACCTCAAATCACCCTCATCAGTAATCTGTGACTGTTCAGGGCTCTGATAGTCCAAGGCTATTGATTTTACAATGCAGCAGTATTCAACAGTCATTTGCAGTGATGAGGGAAGACAATCGTAGCCAAATCATCCCCGGCATTCATTAGGAGGCTAGTGGGAGGAAACTAACTAGTGAGACTCTATTGAAACTTAATCAACAACTGGTTCAAGCTAATGGGGAGAACAACAAGCGAGTCTGTCCTCGGGTCCCTCCGGCGTGTCACTGTAGGCAGTAAAAGTTGTTAAACAAGTCAAAATCTAAACCTCAAAAGTGTTTCGTTCAGCTGTCTATACCACATGTTTATGCAGAGATCCTATTCCACTTCTGTGTCTACACCCACCCTGTGAGATATGTAACACAAAAGGCAAGGTAGCGTGCAGTTACGTGAGGGGCCATATGATCCACTTGATACGAATGCACAGAAGAGAAGCAGAGTCCACAGCTTAGATGAGTCATACTGGGAGAAAGATTAGAATTGAGAGAGAGAGAGAGAGAGAAAGAGAGCACAGCAGCACCAAATCCTTTCAAGTACTGGAGAGATGGAGATCTTCTGCATAGCACGTATGCACAGACACAGTTCAAGATTAAAAACAGTACATTTCTTAAACATGTCTAAAGTGTATGCATAATTTAGAAGAATTTCAGAGTATTATTTATAATGACTTTTGACTGTTGCTGATGACAGCACTTGGCGAGGAAGAGCTGTGCGAATCAGACACACACAGCTGTCACATGTGCAGCCAAACATCAATCATTCACATGAAGCAATCTATCTTAATGAGATTAAAAACTGCAAATCGGGAGCACTACCAACATCTGTGCGGGTTTGCCAATAACCATGAGACACAGCGTACACGTGTGTGCTTCCTGCCATCTGCTGGTTAGATCATGCTGTTACGCTTCCTACACTGCATTCAGCTGTCGACTTGTCCAACACGGTGCATGCTTTTGCTTAATCTGCCAATCAAGGGCCCCTGATAATGAGAAACGCATGACGTACACAAACAATGTGTTCTCAATGCGGACAACCGGCGGCGAAGCCAACTCCAATCTGGAGCCCCGAGATACTATCAGATGTAGTGAGTGATAAGCGTGCCTCTTTGTTAGCACAACCAGATGGAGGTCTGGTACCAACACCAGTGCTGTGACCTCAACATGCTGACTCAGCACCACCAGTTTTGTACTGTGGTCGAATATATCTGGCTCACTATCGGCAGCAGTTACACAAACACACACGCACATGCAGATTGGTATCAGCCTCCTTCCCTACACGGTGGAGATCAATTAGCAGGAAATGAAGCAAAGAAACACTGACGTATGTGGGCTGCTCTGTGAGCACACCCTGCAAATTTTAAATCGTACACACATGTCAAACCCCCCACTCTCATTTGTTCTTACGTATAAACACTTGTGATATTTGTTGTAATATCCCTTTTGATATAAATGCTAACATTTTGCCAAACAATATAAATATGAACATAAGAAGTCATCTTATGGAATGCGGCCCCACTTGATCAACTGTACAAAAGTCTTAAATTAGGATCTAAAATGAAATCTTCCACAAGTGGAACTCAATGAGCCCACATGATGATCTATAATAACTATAACTGCACCGATGATGTGGTCATTGGCTATGAAATGACTACATAACGCTCATGATTTCAATTATCTTTTTGTGAAAAAAAGAACACTGAAAAAGATCTGCTTGAAAGAATCACTCTGCTTTCTAGATGGTGAAACTATCAGGATTAAAACTCCTGCTTTATCTGCGGGACAACAGCAATCATAATGAATATTTATAGTCAATTTCTCTCCAAGTCCATTTAGCTAATTAAAAACCTCCCTCTGTTTCAGCAGCAACATGAAGGCAATGATTGGAATAGAATTAGACTGCTCTATCTGGCTGCAAAAAGTAACACGCTAAGCCTGTCACTAACTAGTTCCTAAGAGGTCGCGCTACAGCGAGCAAACACCAATTTCTGGCTATTACTGAAAGAAGCTACTCACTCACTGTAATCAGAAAAGACTTTAGACTGGTGTTCTCTGCAAACCTTCTCTATTGTAACTGTTTAAAGTCTTATTTTCTGTAAAAATGTGATAAACCAAGTTCTTAAGCTGGAAAAGATCGAACAAATCCATCTTTTTACGGGGTAAGATTTCTGGAAGAGTAGCATTGGGTTTTTGTGAGGTACACAATAATGAGCTGTGATTGTTATTTTGGCTGCTCAGAGGTCAAACAAAAGCTATTTAAGTAAAACGTCTTTATGGTCACAAACAGACAATAGGAGCATTTAAAGGAGTGGTTCTGTTTTGCCGTCTTGCTGAACATGAGATTGGGACTCAGCTAGCCGTCCAATTATTTTGGTTAAAAAAAAACGTTTTTTAAAAAGTAGAGCTACAATGATAGAACGCTCCACCAGACAGCAGGTGCTTTTAGTTTTAATGACTTAAATAATGAGTCTGTTTTATAGCAGTACAGCAGGAAAGATCATGTTTATTTTCATTTTCCTTGAACCCATTTTTTTATATTTTAAGAGCTTTTGATGTTCTTGTTTGTTATAATGCCAGGAATAATGAGATTCACAATGTTAGTGATGTTATCTGCTTTTTATACAGTAACATCATTTTCAGGAAGGGCATCCATTATATTAGCCGACCTGATGTAAGGGTAAAAGTGAAAAAAATGATGTGGCAGGCTAGTCCAGTTTGCCAAGTTTCCATTGCAGCAACTGATGGATTGAGATATAACGTCCTACAGCTGTTCTACTGGATACAGATCAATGGTATCGGTTCCTCTATCCTCCAGGAACTGCCTGCACACTCTAATCATATCAGGCTGATATTGTTGTACACCAGAAGGAACCCAGGACTCACTGCACCAGCATAGGGTCTGACAATGGGTCCAAGGATTTCATCTACATGCCTAATGGCGGATATGGTGCCACTGGCTAGGCTGTAGAGGTCTGTGTGTCCTTCCATTGATATGCCTCCACAGACCATCGCTGACCCACCACCAAACCAGTCATGCTGAACGATGTAACAGGACTGCTCTGGCAGTGTTCGTCCTGTTCCTCCATGCAAAAAGGAGCAGATACAAATCCTGGTGATGGGTTAAGACCCTCTTAGAGTAACTGCCTGTCTCCTGGAATTTCCTCCATGCTCTTGAGACTGTGCTGGGAGACACAGCAAACCTTAGCAATGGCATATATTGATTTGTCATCCTGGAGGAGTTGAAGTACCTCTGCAATCTCTGCAGGATCCAGGCATTGGGAGTAGTGACACTGACCCTAGCTAATTGCAAAACTAGTGAAAAAACATCCAGAAAAGATGAGGAGGGAAAAATTGTAACTATATAACCATTCTTGTTTTGGGGGGGTAGTCTCATTGTTGCCGTTCTAGTGCACCTGTAGTTAATTTCATTTACACCAAAGCAGCAGACGTTTCACTGACTTGATGCTGTACTCTTTTTCCTATTACAAAAGACTGATGATGATAAACAATCACAATTTCTTTGAGATCTGTCTGTCTGTGCCCGTGTGTGTTAGTTTGTGTGTCATCTGCGTTGTTGAGCTTATGTGTATGTGTGTGCATATCTAAAAGAAAAAAAAATCTAATATGCTGATGTGTGTGCAGCTTTAAAACAAAACGTTTCACTGTTTTTGTATCCGACACAGGCGAGTGTTGGCCTTCAAAATGGAATGAAAGCCGGGACTCCAAAGGGTAGTTTTGTTTTGATCCCTCATCTTGGCAGGCGCACAGTGCCATGCCAGTGTTTGCTAATACCCCGAACGCACCTGGCATATTACACAAGCTTATATCCCATTCCTCAACACCTTCCTAATGTACCGCACTGGTCTTCCCTTGTACTGTTGGTTCTCTGACTATGAAGCCTCTGCCCAGATGTAATTAAGCCTTAATCCTCCTGCTGACAAAAGCAGAGGCAGTCTTAATTCAGTTTGCGCATCAATGTGCAGCACAAAGTCTGCAGGAGGCTTTGAGAATATGATGCATGTCCAGTGAAAGGCCAGAGGTGATGCTGTGATCTTGTCTTATAAAAGCCATAATGCACGGTCGAGGACAATCCACAGAGGCCTTTCAAACACTGGGTTCATCTGTAATGAATTCAGCAGTGGTAGGCTCCAATTTTGCCCCCAGGTATAACCACAACATTACCTCATTACACTCTCCTTACAACCTTTGCAGAGAACCATGATGCAAGAGTGACCACTGCAGCGAGTATGTGTATGTACACACACACAGCTGTTTGTGCACACAAAAGCACGATGCTGACTCAAAGCTTTCAGTGTAGTCTCCCTATAACAGCTGCAGTTACATGTGGTTAAGCCACATGTTTATCAAGTCTCCAGGAAATCAGTGGTTCTGTGTGAGTTCAAAAGGCATCAGGTAACTGACTAACCAAACCCCCCAGTGATGTTAAAGATGGGAACAGAGGGGGCGACCGAATTAGGATTTGACCACAGATGCTCAGTGGTTGAATCAGCTTCACGTCGAGCAATTTTCTCGACTGCTTGGTTGCACGAGAGCTGTTGTGTACAAAGGGTTTCGTGGCATCAATGGCAAGTGAAGTAGGAGGCACAGATATGTAGATCTGAGTGTGTCAAAACCAGGATGTGTATTTGTACTGCACGTGTTTGTTTGCACATGTAATGACTGTAAGTAAGCACTGGTGCATGAAAGTCATTTTTCAAACACCCCAGTGGGAAGCGACCTGGAAATTTCATCAGTTTCTTTTCAGCTTCCTAGTTTACAGTCTCTTTGACACAAGGCTCTTTTCCAGATGTTGGCTGCTGCATCCTGAACTTATACAGCCTACGGTTTACAGTCATTAAAGTGTGAGCAAAGCCAAGTGCTCTCCCTTCAGGATGAATGAAATGATCAATCACTCCAGTCACTGTGTGCTTCCTGTGGTACAGCTGAGAGCAAAGCTACAGTACAGGAAAGAGCTGCCATATGAAATCTGCACACCTGATAGGCAAAAACCTCAGTCCCTCAAAAAAAGTTTAAATAAAAAAAAACAACATGTTTTTCATTCCTGATTACTTTGGGGGCTTTAATTTATTCTTTTAATTTTCTAAACAGCCGCTAATATTTAAATATTTTACTAAAATAAATAGCCTTTCTCAGATATTTTACTAAGATGTTAAAAAGCATCCTTCTTCATCCTCACTGTTGTTTTGCTGATTTGCCTACCACAATCTGACAGCTGAGGTCAAGTATAAATAAAATGCCAACAGAAAACTGACCATCATAACTTTCATCAAGGCTTCATAATCAAAAAGGACATTAAGGTGTAAAAATAAAACAGCTGTACCCACAGACCAGGCTCTCCAACATCTCACCGACATTTAAAAAGGGCCCCTTTCAGCAGGTAGGCACAAGCTACCCATAGTGCCCCTTCTTAGCAGCGTGGTGGTCTTTAGCAGAAGGTTTTCTTTTTCACACCTCCTGCTTAAAACAACAGACCCAGACAGCTAAAATAAACTATGCACACAAGCACACACAAAATGTTTTACACTCACAGTTTTTGGTTGGGTCTACATACACACCCTTGGAATCTGGAATATTCTAATCTCAATATCTGCCTCACAGTTTTGGAAAAACATCTCAGTTGCCAAACCAACACCTAAGAAAACACAGCAAATTCCATCAATTAACAGAATTTCATATAAATATGCAGAGAAGTCAGACATTAAGCAAGAACTAAGCGCTTATCTATGTCAAATATCTACAAGCAGAAAATTTGAAATTAATCCAAAACAATATTTTGTTTAGCACAAAAGTTGGTGTGTGTCTGTCAAATTGGACAGGAAATAGGAAATGGTGAACAGGGCGGTCCCTCTTTCTCACAGCAGAAGAACAAACACTTTAAGTGGTATAAATTCTGGGTACATGGCATACCAAACAGAGCAGAACAGGTACGGGGAAAGAAAAAAAACTCAAGAGGGCTGAAGCATACAAAACATGGCGTCCTACATTTCCACTACTTCTATGCAGTACTTGAAAAGATTGATTGACTCAATATCTGTATCAGCCAAGCCCAAGTTTTCTAAATCTGCCACCTTTAAGTGAAGAAGTTATAAACCAATAAGTAAGCTATTTTCTCTGAATAAAGGCATTTTCCGCCAGTTTTTCCTGTTTGGGCAAAGTCTTTTGGGAATTGGAGCACAAGGAGATTATAAAACTGTCTAGACATGCAGTAAAAACATGGGTAAAACTGTTGGCCCAACCAATGTCACCATCAGACGTCTGCCATTGCGACATACAAAAATGTGTTTTTTCTATATTTCTCAGGTAGTTTTTCGTTCAACCCAGCCAGCAGTTTTACTTCCAAGGAAAAAAGGCATTCACTCATTTAGCACCTTATTTGGGAATGCAAAATAGACACAAAAAAATTAAAGTTAAACTGACATGAAAGTAGATTTTTCTCTTATTGTGAAGCAATCTTATCATCTTTTGTTATGCAAGCAAACAGACTGAACTGCTTTCGTCTCCCTGCTGTCACGCAAGACGGGATTTTGATGACACTGATACTCAAGTTGTGTACTCTCCATTCTTTTGCTCTTTTTGCCCTTTTCTCTTAGTATAAACAAAAAGGAGAATTAGCCGGATCTCTTGAGGCCACTGCACTCCCACTCTTAACCAGTTTAAAAGGACTTCAAGAAAAAGAAAAAAAGCCTTCCCTGAAATGTCACGGGCACAGTATTGGTCAAAAGTGTAGATCTGAGGGTCCTGGTTTGAGACAGGAGGAATGGTGGGACTGTTTTACTGTACCTCAGCTGTGGTTTCATTTGTATGTTTATCTGGCTTTACACAAGCATGGGGCAAATTTCATGGGGAAATGAATGTTGCTGTGTTTTTGTAATGCTGACTAATCCTGCTGCCGTTTCAGTGTCGTGCCTTACTTCCATTATCCCTTTTCAACATAGCAAAACTGTCAACCTGACTCAAAGTCACCGACTGGATTCAGTGTTAGGCCAGTGAGCACACAATCAGTTGGAATAGATCAGTTCATCTCAGAGTTGCATGGAAAAATGCAACCGCCATCCAGTGCCACCTCACAAATGTTTTTTCTCTCCTCTTTCTTCCTTTGTTTCTTTCAAATACAATACTGAACAAATCGGCAAGCTCTTGTCTGCAGGAATGATCAGGATCACTGACCAAGAAAAACTGGCATCTGAGTATTTTACATTACAAAAGTCTCCCTCATTACTGAAAGATTATTTTCATAAAAGCTGCAATCTAGGCTTCGCTTTCCACATTATAATGAAGTGAAACCAGGATTTAATCTTGCATTAGTTATCACCAGTTACATTTACTTGAGGTTTAGATAAGAACAGAGAAAGTTTCCAATTACAACGCCATCTGAAAATCTGAATCAACTTACTACTCAAAATACTAACTTTTAATTTAAGTGAAACAATTGAGAAATAACAAACTTAACAAGAAAGTGACATGCCATCCTTATTCCATAGGGTTTAAAAAGATGTCACTGATGTTGGACAAGAAGGCCTGGCTCGCAGTCTTCGCTCTAATTCATCCCAAAGGTTTTTTTATCGTATTGAGGTTAGGACTCTGTGCAGGCCTGTCAAGTTCTTCCACACCAATATTGCTCATCCATGTCTTTATGCACCTTTCTTTGAGCACTGGTGTGCAGTCATGTTGGAACAGGAAGGGGCCAACCCCAAACTGTCACCACAAAGTTGGGAGCATGAAATGTCCAAAAAATGTCTTGGTGCTAAAGCATTAAGAGTTCCTTTCACTAAATTGCAGAGCTCAACTCAACTCAAACTCCACACCATAATCCTCCCTCCACCAAACTTTACACTTAACCCAGTGCAGTCAGACGAGTAGCGTTACCCTGGCAACTACCAAACCAGACTTGGTCAGTTAGACAAGTGTGATTCGTCACTACAGAGAACATGTCTCGCTGCTATAGAGTCCAGTGGCGGCATGCTTTACACCACATCCAGCCCTTTGCATTGTACTCGGTGATGTAAGGCTGTGATGGAGCTGCTTGGCCAGAGAAACCCATTCCATGAAGCTCTCTATGCTCTCTTCTTGAGCTAATCTGAAGGCCACATGAAGTTCTGAGTTATGTACCAATTTAGTCTGCAGAAAGTTGGTGACCTCTGTGCAAGATGCACCTCAGCATCCACTATCACTTTATTCGTTCCACTTTGACATAATACAAATAAATATACTGTAATACCAGTAACAGTTGACTATGGAATACGTTATACACCTATGGCTATGGAAGTGATTGGACCATCTGGATTCAATGATTTAGACTGGTGAGCACTTTTGGCAATATTATACTATCGCCAAAATAAGAAAAGCATTCTTTATATCTCAATAAGCTTTTTGGAGCATTGTCAGACCATGCTTAGATAACATGGGTCATACAGACTTGTGCAGCCCATACCTGTTTATTTATCCTGTCAGTAAAGCAGTAAGATATTAAACAAAATGTAAGTTAGTGTTATAAATTTTAAAAAAAAATGGAAAAAAGACGCATCTTGATTAGTCTTAGTTTTGCAGGCCACGCTATATGTACCCATCAAGGATAAAAGATGTATTTCAAACATATTTCTTTTACCCAGACTCATAATGAGAAGGGCTTTGTTTTACCTCCTTTGTCTGAAATGAGAGAACCACTGCTTCAGTAACTTGCAACACATTTTCCATTTTAGCACTACATGTGTGCAATTCTAGGATGGAAAACGTGACAGGCATAACTAAAGGGGCTCAATAAAGTGTCATTAGGCCTGCTTTCCAACCACACAAAGAGGTCTTTGACGAGCCATAACTTCTGCTGGGATGTTTACTAGTCGCCCAGCTGCATTGTCCACACAGACAGAAGACCCATCGCTTTTCCAGCAAAGTGGATTTCCTCTAAAATTGAAAACCATGTTTTATGAACAGCAACCCAGCACTCCAAAGTATTGGAAAATCCATTTGGAAAGAAAAAGAAGCAAACAACCTGTTAAAAAAAAAATATATATTAAAAGACATATTAGAAAGGAGTATTTAAACAAAAACAAGAACGACAGAGCTTAAAATAGATGCTGTGTTGCTGCCAGGGGCTGGCAGAGGAGAGTTTTCCACATTAATCAAAAGTGAGTCTGTTGCACTCTGAGCATGCTGCAGGCAATTAGAGAGATACTTTACGTGACCATTACCACGATTAAACCCATCCACCTCCACCAGCAGCCCAAACACAACACAGTCCCTGGCCATAACACAAACTTTCAGGTTACCTTGTGAGCTTACCAAAAACAAGAGCTTAATGTTAGATTTGGAAGCAACGGGCTTAATAAACCTCTGTAGCAGCAAAGTCGCAGAAGCAGTTACAAAACGTGTCCACGCAGTTTAGCTCATCAATTATATACTGACACGGTTGTGAGCAATTACACAAAAACGACACCCAGGCTGGAGAAAACACATTACAAAAACAGGCATTTAACATTTAATCCAAACTGCTGACGACAGAAATGAGAGTGGGCTTTTTAGTTTTTCTAAAAAGCCATCAGTCGTTCTTCCAGAAAATTAACCAAACCTCATTTTAAGGGAAATGTCAAAACATTGAAATTCCAGCCTTTCCAGTCTTTTCGCTGCAGACTGATCGACTTATTTGAGATCTGAAGAGATACTTGAAGATTGAACCTTGCGGCTTGGAAAATGGAAGTCCGTTTATTTAGGAGATAGACATTAATATATTAATGGCTTGTAAATGCATTAATAAGTGCACTTGCAACTCAATATAAATGTCATTCGGTGATTCTTTTGATAAGTTTCGACACTGGCCTACATTTGTTTTACTCTCTGTAGGTTAAAAGATACAGAGGATGCTATGATTGGCTGAAATGTGCATGAAAGTGATCAAGTCAATGCCTTTGTAAATAAACTTACACAAAATTAAAGTACACACTACACCACTACACAAACATGACAAATAAGCAGGAAGTGTGATGAGAGAATACCTGCTACTGTTTAAGCATTCTTCAGACAGACTGCTATCCCACAGTCAACATTTACTCACAGAATGAACTTGCTGTGGGGTTAAAGCTGAGCAGAAGCAGCAGGTGAAAGACAGCAGGAGGAAACACATCCTTTCTCAACAACACCAGAAGTGTCTTAGTGGATACTACCAGATATTTAACATTTAATAATTCAAAAAGCACGTGCACTGTTGCCTCTGGGCACGTTGGATAAGCACTATATGCTGTGAAGCTTTTTTTTTTTCCTTTTTTTTTTAATGAATCAGCCACATTTACTGGCCATGTCAGCAAAAGGGCTTAAAGCCTGAATATGACATTGATTGAGAAGCTGTTATGGGCAGTGTGCTTCTCTTACCTGGTGTGCTTTGGTTTGACCCTGTGCCATTTCCTCATTATCTGATACCTTGCTCTCCATGTCAGCAGCTAGGCTGGAGTCACTCTGATTCAGTCAAATAAAACAACACAAACACACATTTAACAACAAAAAAAGTCCCACAGTGTTGTGTGTTTCTCAACTGATAAATGACATTTTTTACACAAAATAGCCTTAGAGAAATCACCTCTCACCTTGCAGTAACCAGCTAACTGTTCTGCAATACTGCGGATGTGCACCAAGTACTGGTTAAGCCTCCTTTGGTACTTGAGTGCGTCGAGTTGAGCCTGGTTCTGCAGAGTTGACACCTGGGCTAAAAGGCACTGCTCCCTCCTGTTCCACCTGAGCCTCGCTATCCGGGCTTCGTGTTCCAAAGTTACGCTTCTCTCCTCCAAAGCATCGGCGACAGTGCGGAGCGCCTCCACACAGCAGTGCTCCCCTTTACTTACGTCCAGACCGGACAGCAGGAGACCGCATCCTCTCTGACAAACACCTTCACCGCGATGTGGCTTTGTTTGCGACTCCATCCCGCCTGGGGTTAAAACTTGGCTCTCTCGGTCCTTCTCCACACCAGCACTCGGGCAATCAGCGCACATAGTTTGCCTGGGCAACTTTTGTACGCGGAACAACGAGCTCGGACGAAGTTATTCCAATTTACAAGTCTGGACACATGAAGGCGTGCGCGCACTGAAAAGTTTGAGCGATCTGGGTTGCTCTCGCTGAGCTGATGGGCTGCGCCACTTTTTTCAGCACATGACAAATGTGAACAGCAAACTTCAACCTCCTGACTTCCTGCTGTTTCTGGACAGGGTCGATATCTCTGTAACTTTTTCTCTTCACAGTCGATATAATGAATTTAATACCAGTTATGTATGATGCGCAATAGTTATTTAATCTTATTTGATTATTTGATTTGTCAATTCGTTATCCTGTCATATATAAGTGAGCCTCATCATGTTGGTATTTTATTTTGCGTATTTTCTCTCAGTTTTGTGCAACTTCTCTTAATTGTAATGTGATTTCATGTGTTACTAACCTTTTCCAACAGAGGTCGCTCAATATCCCGCATAGTCTGAAACAATTAACTCTCCCTCCAGCTTTTCAATTAGGCAGTCCAAATGATGATTGCAGTTATCAGTTTGCTCCTCCTCCACTATTAATTTTCTTTGCTTATTAGTACACTACAGTAGTTCTACAATAGTGAAAATAGTCTCAGGGGTGCGATGCACTGGCAATGCAGTTTATAGACAACTACATTAGTCCATGCAGCATGGCATGCAGCAGCCATCTCACACAGCATCACATTTCAGATCTCCCTGCAATGCATTCTGTTTCTAGTCAGCTGTTGCACCGCTTTAAAGTGTGTTTTGTGTTTTCCGAGCTGTGAAAGAACTGCGTAGATTTACAAAGGCAAAAGTGCAATCTGTCCAGGGACTGCACACCTTTCTCCAGAAATGCACGTTTTATTTTTTTTCCCACCACCATTTCAGCAAATGAAATAGTAGCACTTTGTTGTGTAAATCTGTTTTAAAAAAGTGCTGCTACATTTAAATGATTCCTGCTGTGATCTAGAAGAGCAGTGGGACTCCTCTAGAGCACAGCACCAGACTTTAACAATTGCTGTATGTGTGTTTTGTGGAAAGTGTTACACGGCCACCTGTCACAGAGGCCATATGCTTGGACTGATAAGCCATTAAATCATGGCAGAAAAAAAGGTTATCTCTGTCTTTTGTTCTCTCTCTCTCTGATTTCACAGGGGTAAAAAACTGTTAAGAACCCTAGGTGAAACAGCAAGATGGCCAAAACCCCAAAAAGATTTCGACCTAATCCAAGAAAAGAAGTGATAACAATTTACTTTTCATCTGCTCAATACCTGATAGGACACACAACTCCAACAGCTGTTTCTCCTTGAAAAAGTGGAACAGGCCTTATCTGTAATGGAGGCCAGAATGAAACACTATCTCTGATATATTTGGTACCCTCTTTTGTAAAGAAAAGCTTTTTTTTCCTCTAGATAAAAGGGGGACACACACAGAAACTGACAAGAACATGCCTATACATGACAGATGATGCTTTTGATTCTCTTACTTTATAGAGCATTTTAGAGCTGAAAGTCTGCTATCCTCCTTGTGAAATGCCTGTCCTATAAATAAAGAGTTTGTATTTATCCGTGGTACTTTTACTTGAAAAACGACACTTTTTTTGATGCCATGTTATGGACCTGTAATAGTAAATCATTTCAAATAATCAACTGAAAAGCAGTACAAGTCATTTTTGGGGCATGTTGATGAGCATTCACTGAGCAGCTGCTGCAAGAATGACAAAGAAAAGAGCAGAACAGTATATGAATGTATAGTTAACTACACTTTTATTGTTTCTTGTCCAGCCAATGAGAGGTTTCAGTTTCATCCCTCATATATGCCATTCATGTCCAACGAAGCACTGAATTCCAGGAGGCAGCCAAACATGCTGCCACAGCCACCAATGATACTATCAAATCGCAGCCATTGCATGTACCAGACTGCGGGACCACTTCTGAACTCAAATGAGTGAGATTCCTTTAGTCAGTTTAAGATTTTCTCTCTCGCTTAGCAGCTAACGAACATATTAGTCTAGGATCTACTCCTTCTCTGACGTAAAGGGATGCCACTCAGGTATGGAATGTGTTTCACATGAAGCCGAGAAGTCGCTATGATGTGGAAGTGTTGCAAAGTAATGTACCACTTGCTCTCCAATCTCATGCATGTTATAATTTTGAGCCGCTGCTTCTTCCAAAAATGTCAAAGTTCAAGGCATTCATGCATTTGGCAACTCTTTTTTTTATGTTTTGTGGCATGAAGAAAAGTCAGGAAAAAGCACTTTGTGGTGGACATTGATATCGTCACAATGTAAGAAGCATGACCAACGTCAGTCACACAAGAGAGAAATCAGAGGAACTCAAAATGTACCGTTTGCTCCTCCAGTTGAGAGAAATAAACTCTGAAACTGTCCAACCAGAGCTGGGCGGAGACATACAAATATAATATTAAAAAACAAAAAAAATGACAATGTTTATATATCTCTGATCATATGTTAATAAAAAGACAAAAATGTATTCAGAATAACATCGTGAGCTTTGGATGAGCTCTTACAGCTGACTCGGATGGCTTTGCTTACCTTCTGATTTTTAGAGAATGAAAACAGGTGCTAATGCAATGATCCTGTTAGAAAATATAAAGTAGCCACAGGTAATTCAGACATTGCACAATTATAGGAGGGCATGAGCGTCGCTACCATTCACTCTCACTGTTAATAGGGACTCACACTCAAAGCCATAAATGAGAGATATTAAATGAAACTGATCACATTAAATAAAATGCCAACATTCGTTTACAAAGCACCAGGTGGTACCACTGAGGTCCTAATGATACAGTCAAAACAAAGTAGATTTAGTTTAGATCACGGGCGATGTCTTTCAGTCTCGGTTGAACATCAATCTAAATGTTTCTGCAAAGCCTTCATCACAGTCACACACTGTTCGCCGCAGTTTTACATTTTAAACTTCCTTTAGACGTTGTTGGCACTTCCTGCTGCTGTGGGTTGGTTCCAATGGATTCTGTATTTGGATATAAATGTGCCAGAATCAGAACACTCTGAGCCATTTCAATCGTCTCTTCATCAACATGCGCACAGGTATTAGTAAAGCTTATGTTACGGTTTGGAGGTAAGCAGCAATTGCATGGTTAAACCAATCCACTTCTCTTTAAAAAACCTTGTTATACTAGACAGTAAAACAATATCAATTACTGATTACTTTTCAGCATGGCATCATCTGCTCATTTCTCTACCTGCGTCTGAAAGGATGCAGGCGGTTGAGATTTGATTTGACTGTATCTCGTTAACAGAGGGTGTGCTTAATTTAAGAAAAAAAAATCCACCGAACAGCAAGCCATGAAACACATGAAGATATTTTTTTATAAACTCATACACTTACCCTTCACAGTTACTTGTTTACCTTATATTATGGAATGCACTGTAGGAAGAATTTTCCAGAACGTCACAGACCAAACATACAGCATCTTTATAATAAGAAAGAACAGCGTTGTGATTTAAAATGACCAAACAGCCAGCCTATCAAAAGTGCAGCATTTGCACTTCCAGAACGTTTTAAAACAAGTTGCTGTGAAGGATAAGTGCAGTCATTTATATAAGGCATATTTTTAAAGTTGACAGAACTCCTTTGACTCTCCTCCAAAGAGGCCATTTTTGTGGATAAATAAGGAATGTCTTTGTCCTTTTTCCAATTTTTCCATTTCTGTGTCCGTTTCCACAAACGTATTCCAGAGGAAAGAGCCAGAACATGGCATCCCAGATTACAGGGCGGAACTGAAAGATTGTGGAAAGAGGCTTAAAGTCCTTGCAGGAGTCTCCTTCACAGGAAGTGAAGACAAAGATGGCGCTACATTCAGAGGTTCAGGCAGAGGAGAGCCACAAAGAGCAGGGAGAGTACGCTGAGAGACTGGGCGGCCGAGACACCCCCACCTGACAGAGAAGGAGAAATGTAGGTATACCTTCATCAATAGCTGGAACCTACAACAACAACAATGAGACTGCACATCACCCCTAACCGTGCCAAGACACTGAGTGTCACTGTTGTGTTTGCAAAATCAGTTTCAACCTGCTAGGTGATCAAACTGTTCATTGTCCATAAACTGTAAGTAATCTTAATGACACCTACCAGTATGCTTTTAATTATATTTTTATATATTTTGTCTTTGTCTTAGTATTTGCTTTCATAAGCCACTGCAACACTTTGGTAACTTGCAAACATAGAAGATGGAACAGGAACGTTATTATTATTGTTGTTATCAACATCTGGAAATACTGAAATACTGTACTCCCCACCAATCCTCAACCATCAAACTCAAGACCATGTTTGGAGTGTGAAGTGTGATATACCCCATCTGTGTGGATAATGCCTTAAATGCCCTTCTATTTGTCAGTGCCCTGCACTTAAAATCCCTCACGGCTGAAATTTCCCGGTCTGTGAAATCACGCTGTCAGGTGGGGTCTGGACTGAATGATAAGGGATAAGGAAAACCACAGGAGGGGTTTCCTCTTCTCATCAAGATCAATTACAGAAGCTTAAGCTCTTCTATGCAGTCGGCCTGCCCCGTCAGTCCATCAGCCAGAGAGAGGATCCAGTCAGCGGGCTATCAAGGCTTTAGTCACGGGCCATCTTAGCTTTCCAATCTAAAGTATATAACCAGAAGTGACAGCTCTGCTCTGGCCCATGGGAACCCTCTAGCTGTGACAAATGATAACCTACTGCATACTCTGAACCTGTAATCCCACCAGAAACTGGCAGGTCAGGAATGAAGTGTGTGTCTTTCCCCACAGGAATATGGATTTTAAATGTCATCAAATTACTTAAGTCTTATTTTTTTCCTGTGAGTGAAACTAAACCTGGGTGGTGATGGAATAGAATTTTCATGGGTGATTAGTTTCATGGAATAAGAGTAATTTAATCTTAAAAGATAACAATTCAAAAGGAATTTGAAGGAATGTTTATCTCTTCTAAATTTGTTCTTTCAGGTATTTTAAGCCACATACGTTCTTCCATTTAAGCACAATCAGACACCATGTTGACAGAATTAAACACAAAAGCCAACTTAGGAAACTAGGGATCTTAAATCAACTCAAAATCACTTTATTACCTGTGATCTGGACTGTGGTCGTAGCCCCATCTCCTCCTTCTGTGTGTGCCCGGACCTCCACCACATAGTTCCCATTTGGAGGTAGGGGAAGATCAATGTTTCGCTTGTAGGTGTTGTACAGAGTGCCTGTGGGTTGGCCCTCTGGCCTGTATAGTACCTGCGTATGCACATATGTTTAATGCATATTAATAAATAACGAAAAGGGTCTCAGCAGCTATTTTTTTTATTTAAGAGATGAAACAAGAATGATGAAAAGATGAAACTCACTCGGTACCCTTCTATTGAGGACTCATTAGCCATCGGTTCCACTTGTTCCCAGGCAATATTTATTGACTGGCCCTTCACTTTTTTAGCTATTATTTTGGGGGCTCGGTCTGGTGCTGGTGAAGTTAAAACAAAGCAATCATGAATATGTTTATTTTTAAATGGCTCAAATCTTGTGTGCAGAATGCACTGTTCTTACAGACACAACACTGAACTGTTTTCCAAGCACTTCTCTGTTAGTTAATGATAAACTACTGTAAAGAGCAACATACGGGGTTTCTTGGTTAGGACCCGGAAGTGGTGGCTGGGTGGCCCATATCCTGCAGAGTTGTAGCCTCGAACCTCAATAATGTACTCTGTGTAAGGTCTCAGGTTTTCTAGTTTAGTGTGGTTCTCCCTGCTAGACACGGCAATCGTCTCGGCCTGCCCTTCACTTTGACCAGATTCCCAGTACTTCACCTGGGAAACAAAGACGCATGGGTGAGACTGCAAGGATACCATCTTGGTTTCAAAGCGCTCTGTACAAGTGAAAACCTTATTAAATGTAAGTATCAGTTTAACAGTTTTTGAGAAATGCTGGAGAAAAGCACGTCTTTATATTTAAAGCAATATGTTTGTATGGATGTTTGCTTTTATGGAGTTAAATTGATTGTGGTTTTCCTTAGAGGTGCTTAAAGTAAGTTTGCAGTCACAAATGGAGGTGTTTGAATCAGCTAAAGTGATGACTACTACTGTGATCAAGCCTCATAAAAGTTTCTACTGACCTGGTATCCATCTAAATTATTATATGAGAGGGGCATCCAGGACACAGTGGCAGCTTTGGCAGAGAGAGCTCTGGCTTCAACAACTGCAGGAGCTTCAGATGGAGCTAAAAAGAAACCCAGAGAACAGATTTATATTCACTACAAGACCCATGTTTTAAGGATGTCAAAAAATTACATTCATTGTTTTCTTTTTTTAATCAAACACAAAGCAATCCAAAATTTTTAAATATTTGGTTTAACATACACAGACTTACTATACTAAACATTAGCTTATATTTCTTCATACGTATCTATTGGCTTCTTTTGCTTTTTGTTCTCTCAGTGGCATTTCTCTTAATCCGCCATCAGACACTATTCCACGACTTATGGAACATTTAAACCCTGTGTGTAGTCTTTTCTTGCCAGGAAACTGTCCTAAAATGCTAAACTGCCATGCTGTCGCCACGTTGTAAACAGAGGCAAACTCTGAGGAAGATGGTTTGTATGCATGCGCAACCAGCCTGCACGCAACTATGGTCACAGATTTGCCCGGCGACGGCTCACTTTGAAGGCGTAACCGTAAAAATCATACACCCCCACCAGGCAACCGTTTCCTGATTGTGTTACCATGGCAGCAGGAGCATCTCTGTCACCCATCATGCTTGAGTTTCTAGTGGTTATCTCAACTGCTTGTCAGTGGAAGCTAATAACTTGCTAAATGCTTTGCATCTTTGGGTGAGTTATCAGCTTTCTGGTTCATGCTACGTAGATCATAATAATCCCCCAACAAGGAAACCGAGAAGAGAAGGGGGGACGATGGGTTCACTTTCAAGGGGTATTAATATTTCTCATTATTATACATGAGAGCTAATATTAAAAGGATCCTACTTCACAGTGGCGCACTGACTAGCAGGACTGAGCAATCCCTCATTCTCTGACACTAATAAAACAGAACCAGGTTGATCTGCAATGCTGTTTTGAGATCACTTTAGCACATTTTTCCCTGTTACAGATGAGAGGGCTGAATCTCTTAACCGCTCACCGTCTTGTGCAGAATAGATGATGGCTGTTAGGCTGTAGGGTCCTTCTCCCTGGACGTTAAACGCTTTGACTTTGACTTGAAACTCTGTCAAAGGTGGGATGTCAGAGGCTTTGTGGACGTAACGCCTGGCCTGGGGATCGGCTACTGCCACCCGTTTCCACTCTTGCTCATCTTGGGGCTTGAAGGCCACAATGTAGCCAAAATTAGGCCCATAGTAGTACTCTGGCTTCACAGGCTGTTGACAAAATGAATAATAAATTGAGAAATGGCATTTGGCAAATGTTTTATTTAACACATGTCACTCTTGACCAGCTTTTATAGCAAAGTAAAAAATAGCCTAACTTAAAAAAAATCAAATTTCACAAATCAGATGATATTTAAATAGAATTTAATACAGTGACTGCACTGTGTAAGGCACCTGTTTTATATACAGCAACGACACAATTAGCTCATCCTTCTCTATCATCACACCTCATTTCCTTTGTGGACACCGTGTCTTTGTCATCGCACATGCACTGCAAGATAAACATATCATCTCGTCCTCCAGCTGCTCTGGAATTGAACGGTCATGCTGCAGCCAAGAAAAATACAATTTAGCCATAGCTAATTTATCAACGGCTGCAGCAGAGAAGCAACACACCATGAATTAGTTCAGTCGCTGAGTTGTTTTTTTGTTCACGATAGCGATCGTTTTATCATTCCCGTCTTCTCTACTGCATGATCTGTGGTACGCTCGTTGTTCTGATTAACAAAGCAATTGAAAACCTATCACTGTGCTTTATTAATTACCAGTTTAAAAATTCTGCATTACTTATCTTAAGTGTAATTGGCCTTTTTTCGAATTTGCACTACTGTCCATGTACATCTCAGAAGTTGCTCTAGTTATATTTATATCTATATTATATATCGCCGTACATCTCTGTTACTGTATTTGCACTACTGCCGCTTTTTATAGATGCCCTGGAGTGTCCTTTTATCTTTTCTTATTTCTTCTTTTATACTACGGTGAGAAAGAAACAATAAGCTCTCCTGTATGTGCTGCACATGTGGTGAATAATAAACAACACAATAAAATCTTTGGATCTTTTCTTGGGCTTAATTTGAAGAAGTGACACATCTTTAAGAGCCTAAAAAAGATTCAGCTGAAGCATTTAAGACTACGAGGACCTGAATAACTGAAATCCTGAGCAGACATCTGCATTATCTGGTCTTTCTGTGCCCTTTTTCAAACTCATTTTAATAATTTGTTGGATTTCTGAAACACTGACCACATGGCTTCCCACTCACTTTTAAATGTAAATCTAAATGTCAGTGTGACTATTACAAATTGAACTAAAAACGAAACATCTTTTAGCAAGTTTTCATATATAAACATGTAACCCATCTTCCCACTTTACCCAGTGGAAAGTCCCAACCTACCGTCCATGTGATGGTCAGTTCTCTGCTAGCCCCTCCACCCCCGCCAACATCTGAGGGCGCCACCACAGGAACTACAATGAGACGGCAACAGCAAAACTCTGAGCCCACATTGCTATGAATCCACGCAAACAAAGCCAAACCACACAGGCTGTAACCTAGCCCTGCCAATGTTGCTCTAACATCCTTCCTCTTCAAATGCGGTATCAGTGTCTTCTCCTGTGCCAAACGCAACACCTAAATGTCCACGTGGGAACGTTGCCATTCAGGGAGCCAGAGAGAGGGACAAGTTCTTCTGTTTGCCTTGAGTCTAGTAGCTCACTTTCAACTTGTGATTATTTTTTCAAGAGAGGTTACTGTAAGTCTGTGATTCCCATTTTATAATTGAATTTCAGTATACAGTTTCACCAAAGTGCTCATTTGTGGTGGTTTGTGTGGTGAGTTTTCTGCACTAGAAAGCGCGGCATGATGGGATTTATGCTGACTCATTTCTCCAGTGATACTTAACGTAAGTAAACAGTGCAATAATAGAATGATGATGAATAAATAACAGAACGGAAAGCTGGACTGTAGTACCACATCTCTTTTTTTCCCTTCCACTTCTTGACCTATTAAGTTGCTCCGATTCTTTATTCCTTCTTATATTTAGATGTCCAAAGTCAAAAAACAATCTTACCTGCTTCCAGCGTTTTAACAATAGGCGATGGGTTGCTTGGGTCTCCTGTTCCCAGAGTGTTAGTAGCAATGACCCTGAACTCATAGTCTGTCCAGGGAATCAAGTCCACCACTGTGGTCATCTCGGCGTTCCCCTCTACATTAACAGGAACTATAGAAAGACAAGTTCATTTTAGTGCTATTGCTCTCTACGGTTGAATATTATATGCCGGTTGTATCCTTAAAACAAACGTGCAGTTCTATTTTGGGAACCCATCCTATGTTTTAATTCACCGAAGCATAACTAAAGTATATTTAAGCCATCTGTAAGAGACATTAACCACCTTGTAGGCCTATAGTATCATTGTGTGGCATGACCACAAATATTACAACACCAGATCCAGCTCAGCATTACGGTAGCAGTGTTTATTTTACCAACAAGCACGCTCGAGCTCTTACATGTAGTGGCATTCTTCCAGACATCGTTTGAGAACTGGTCCTTGTACTGGATGATATATTTGGAGATCGGACTGTGGTTGTCTGCACCACGGCTCCACTGCAACGTTACACTTTTGTCTGTTTTTTCTATTATTCGCACCCCACCTGGAGCACCAGGAGGACCTGGGCAAAGAGAAGAATAACAAGAAGGCTTAAATTATTGTTAGAAGGGAGGCAAACATAAATGTGGCTGCAGGAATCCCTACAAATGCTCACTTTGACTTTTTCCTCAAGCGGTCAATAAGTCTCCTACATGCAAACTGGAAAGAAACTCAGTTTAGACCCTGAGCTGTTTAAAAACTTTACAAACTTTCAAGATGTCTAATGTTAGGTGCATATGAAATACTGCACATCAAAGCCGTTACATTTCCCTTTTTTTAAGAGTTTTATTTAAAAGACATCAGCAAAGACTGATGGATTAAGGCATTAGAGCTTAGAAGCCCATTGACATACATGAACTAAAGCTTAAGCAAAAGCTCTACAATCCAGTGTTTCTCTTGGTCCTAATGCTCCTCTTGATTCTTCCTTTGGAACTTAAAAAAATGGCTTAATAGAAAACCCAGACTGTGTCAGGGTTAGACTCCCAACCCACAGCATCAGAAATCAGCCAGAATTTACTTTTTTCCAAATCATGAATGTGAGCCGAGAGAACTAAGGCGATTAGAGAGCCAAAAGCCGGACAGGCCTTAAGCTTACCCTCGCCTCCAAGAGTCAGGAGAGAAGGCTTAGTTGTTACAATCTAATGTAAGGAATAAAACACTGCACTTTAGCTTTTTACAGTTTGGAGCCCATATGGAGGAGTCCTTGAGTACAATCCAGAGTTTAACAAAGTCTGTAAATAGTTTTCCTCGTTCACAGCAACACTTCAACATTGCTCCAAGACTCCTAACATTACTCTGTTTACACGCACGCATACATTCACATGAAAACAGCTCCGCAGCCTATCTTTAATCCCTGCTAATAACAGGCTACAGGTGCAGAGCTGTGTTTTGAGCTTGGACACTCTCCTCAAGCAGATCTGCTTCCTCATCTGCCATGATAAATGGCTGTCTTTCATCTCTCCCTCGTTGCGCCCCAGGCTGCTGGCATTTGGCACTCCATTAGGAGCAGCCCCGGACCTGTGCTTTGGTTACACTCTGGGAAACGTCACAGTCAGCCGCTGTGCGTTCACCTGGCCATCTGTCAACACCTGCTCTGAAAGCAACAGCAGCAGCAGCACACCCAAGACACACCAGGGATCACTGGCAAGCAATTCACTGCTAGAATTCCTATCTAAAAAGATCCTTTGTCCTCCAGCACTGGAGCCTGTTTCAAGCGCTGAGGAAAGCACTGCAAGACAAGTTCTCAGTCATCAAGAAGAAGAAGAAGGTGAAAACAAAGTGCGATGAATCATCCACAATCTGAAATACAGTAAAGAAGACACAGAGACCTCCGAAAAAGTGACAGTGTTTGCTTTGTGTATGTTTACATCTATATGAGGTTGGAAGAGCAAGTTTAGAAATCAGCAGCTGTCCTCATTGAAATACCGTGCTGAGAGATTGAAATCACTGATTCATTATATACTCATCCCGAGGCATTACGCTTGGAATATAAACAGGTCAGAGCTGGCACTGTACTAAAAACATTGCTTTTTAGGTCAAATTTTTACTTTGTCTGTGCAACCATAGCAACAAGCACAAACTTTCCTATAAAACAATTCATCTTACTTGGGACTGGGTGGACATAGCAATTTGTTTCGGATAAATATGACCAGCAGTGTGCCACCGTGCAGCCAAGCAATGCCATCTTGAGGCAAGCCACCAGCATTTATACTTGTCCCATAGCAGAAATGCTAATGCCACTTGGTATCTGACTAAGTTAGTCTGACCTTTTCAGGGTGGAACCAGTAGAAGCTTAAGTGTTCTGTCTTATGCTTGAGGACACAAGGCATTTCCTTCATCGGCTTTTTCAAACATTTTCTCCCTCACTTTTGTTAGCATGCAGTCTTGGGTTTGACAGATTATCTGGCAAAAAAAGTTCTACGGTCTGGTTGCTCGGGAGAGATTTACTTCTCTTTAAACATGCGCTGCACAAAATGCAGTACTTGTACTGTCTTTGAGCCTCGTTCTTTTAACATATGTGCACTTTTTACCTGCATGTTAAAGGTCTAACAACAAGAGCCTGGGAACATTGAAATTTAGCAGAAGGAACCAGGGTTTTTTTCTACTTTTGTTTGAATTGTGTGGTTTTTTGTCATTTAAGCTTCTGCTTTATTTTGACAATGTCTGCATGATCAAGGCAGCAAAATATTTGGATGCTAATTTTTCCTGTAATATTAAACATACATAAATGAGCAACAACCATTAAACATAGGAGTTTAAGACTCAAAAACATGAGCTAATCTTTTTCGACAGGGCCCTGCAGGCTTATTTTGTCAGATGTGATTGACAGTGCGTAAAAATGCACCAGCTGCCATTTGACTTTAGGTAACATGTTGTAATGTAACTTAATCCTGATTAGTGCATGGGAGTATGTGACTGTTTGCCAACGGAGGCCCACACACACTAAGACTGTGAGAATTGTGCAGAAAAATTACATAAATATCATGTGAAATAACAAAACAAATCTGTCTTTCATAGATACTATACATTATGTGTTTGTTTAGTTAGCTGAATGCTTTGAGACATTTTACATACATGACTCTTGACTCACCCCTGACAACCAGGTGGGCAGAAGCAGTGATATTGTCCACAGGGGTCTGTGCGGTGCAGGTGTACTGTCCCGCATGTTTCAGCTGAACATTCTTGATGAGCAGCTCACCATTCGAGCTTCCATTCTGATCAAAACAACACAAGAGACAATGCTTAAGTTTAGAAGAAGTATACACTATGCATCAGCCTGACAAACATCATAAAATATGGATAAATGGCACATTAGTATCAGTCTAGTAACTGAAGCAATCGAGGTGAATTGGGCAGGGAGTTAAACAAAGCCTCTTTTCGCATTCACAAATGTCGAGCTCAGCACACTGAACAGTCAACGTTCTGACTGAATATGAGATTCAACTTTAAAAATACATCAAACTAGCAGTCTTGCTAATGCCACACAAACAGTATCAAATGGAACTGAACCCTGTTTTTACGAGGGGAAAATCATCCCTGCATGCAAAAATCAGGATGTCATCAATCACAGTCATAATAGTGTTTGCCTAGCAGGCGGAGTGACAAATGAGAAAAGCTAACCACTAGCTTATGGTTAGTGCCTTTAAGAGGCAGAGAGAGAGAGCGGGTCATGTCAACAGTAACAGATGTTAGCAGAAATTGCCATTAAACGGATATACTGTGCGCTATTCCCGCCTAGGAAGGTATGTGAAATGAATTTTAGAGTCATGTTCATTTATATCCGACTGTACTTTTCCATACCAGGTATTCCACGTATTGCATCAACCTGACCTCAGATATGCTTAGGATGTGCGTGAACTCTAGGTCAAGGGGATTTTTTTCAGTTTTCAATTGTGGCCAAACCTGGGTTATTCAAAAACAATAAATGGAACAACATGATGTCTCACTGTGGTGCGTTCGTAATGTTGGCTGTCTATGTGCAGGTCAATGACTCGGCCATCTAGGGACCAGATGAAGGTGATATCTAGAGACTGATCGTGTGATGCTGCGCACTGCATCGAGGTATTCTCTCCCAGTTTAACGTCAGTATTAGATGGTGCCAAGGTGATCTTCGTAGAGTCTGTGGGGAAAAACAGGAAGATAAACAGGTCTCAGGGATTATAAAAAAGAGTCAGTTATTTAACTCGTGGGTAATTTGATTAAATGAAAATCAAAGAAAGAGCAGATTCCTTATATAAAAAAATAGACTTAAACAGTTCAAAGATGATCAACTGTAGAGTATTTGATTGGGGTGTAAAAAAAAAAAAGCGAGAACTCTGAAATATCAAAAATAGCCAGAAGAGGGCAGAAAAGAGCTGCACATCCATACCAACCGAGCTAAGTGTAAAAACACAGAATAAAAAGCTTGACAGCTCTGACTGCATATCTAAAGAAAACAAACAACAAGGAAAACAAAGCTCATATCAGTCTCTGGGGATTTTTTTTTCTTAATTCTATCAGACAATCCCAGTTTATTCTTCTTCTTTTTCACTGAAACGTGTGGGGGCTAAGCTGAATCTAAAGAAGCAACCTCGTGTCATTGCCCTTGGGTAACGACTGAATGTCCCACGAAAGCTTGCTATCAGCCTGCAAAGAGGGCCATAACTCAACGATAGCAGACATTTGGAGGTCGCTACTGCTTGGTGGGACTGAGAGTGGCAGGAATGATTGCCAGCTAAGGTTGACATCAGTCAAAGCAAGTCACAGCTGTCCTGGAAACATCAGGGATACAAAGAGAAGCATTAAACATTGTTCTTCAGCTGGAACTTGCCCATAACCAACAGGTCGCCGGTGCTATTGGCCTTGCCCCGGTCATTCTCTGCAAAGCAGGTGTATCTGCCTTCGTCTGCTCGTGTCACATTGAGGATCTCCAGGCTTCCATCCTCCCAGATGAACACCCTGTGGAGAAACCAGAAGTAATAGTTCACACACTCAGGAGAAAGCATTATGCAGTGTAAAATTATTAGCACAATATGAAGGTCAGTAGCCCAGTGTGTAGTCCAGGGATATGTGGACTATTAAAAAAATATGAAAGTACTCAGAATATGTGTCAGTTCCTTAATGGATATTGAGTTTGCCAAGGGAAAAAGAAAGGAGGAGAACTTTTGGAAGCTTGTACTAACAGCAAGGCAGCAGTGTTTGATTCATTTTTTTTTTCATATAAGTGCATGAGAGACAGCCTGCCAGCCTTGCCACTCTGCCCCCACCCAGAGTATTAGGATGCATATGTTCCACAATAACTTCCCTCCTGCTCCTCCTTCAAGTGAGTCCCACTTTGAAGTATTTAGGGTGGGAGAAAAGTTGTTGGGGGTCTCAGAGCTTACAGATTAGGCTTGTTTTGCCAGTGAGGAGCACAACACAGGGTTTTACACACCAGGCCGGCCACACTAATCTTGAGAATGAGCTTAATGTTAGCCACTGGTGATGGCAAAGCTGACAAACAACAAGACGAAAGAATTTTTCTGTGGACAGTATTTAGTCGGTTTAGAAGATCTAGAGATTATTTAGATCCCCAAAATCAAGCCAGTGTACATTTTTCACAACTAAGTCAGCACCAAATGACATTTTATTCCCAAATACTTCCCCATGGATAAATGTAACCCGGATGTGTCAGGCAGTCACTGAAAACAGTTTATGGTTGATGAATATTGGAATTAAAACAACAAAGGAACTCTCTGGTAAACCAGCCTTTGAGAATGAATACAAATGTATAAAATATTCACAGATTCGAGGCAAACAGAAAGAGACTGTTCACCTGGTAGAGTTGGAAAGCAGCTCAGTGTCTTTGCTCCAGGAGAAGGCGGGCTTTGGGGCCGCTCTGGGTCGACACTCAATCACCACCCGGCCATTTTTGGCTGCCAGCACTCTTTTCACTGGGTTGTGTTCAAATGTGGGAGCACAGTCTGAGGAGTGACAGTGTCGGTTATTCATCTCAAACATGGTAGAGCACAGATTAAACACAGGAACGCACGCACGCATATATATATATATATATATATATATATATATATATATATATATATATATATATATATATACACACATACATATTCTGGCTAAGCACAGTCACCATGTCATAATAAGCATCTATTAGTTAGCGTGAAACGTGACACAGCCGTGGGTGTTGTGATAGTTGTTTGACTCACCAAAGACACGCAACTCTGCGCTGGCATAAATGACTCCGTGACGATTTTCTGCTATGCACTGGTACATCCCTGAATCATCAAATGTCAAGCTGCTGAATCTCATCTCTTTCCTGTCAACCTGTGGAGTGCAAAGTAAAACAAAATAAAGCATCTTTTCCCATAATGTTTGAGTTCTGTTACAAAGCAAATGGCCATAATTAAAGTGATGATGGCTGACATGATGGCTACTGCAGTTCAGCTGCCTGGCAGAGGATTTCATTAATGCATAATGATACATCCAGCAACCTCCCCCACGTTTCTGTCACTGGCTGCTCTCTAGAGCATTTTCGAGCCTGATGACAGTTGCTTCTATGGAGCATTACACAACACATGCTGGCACCTGCTCAAAAACAAAAGGTGCTTTTTATTGAACTCTCCTGACACCATGTCTACCCACAGTGCCAGCTTCCTGTCTCTGCTGTGCTCCTGTAACAACCCTTGGCTGCATACCGAACAGAGACGAGATCTAGACAGCCACCGAGAGGGCTCTGAGCATTTTAGAGTCATAGCTCATTTGCATTCACAGTTACAAGACAATAACAATCTATGAGTCTGAATAATACCGGTTCTCCATTTTTCAGCCAGCGGATGTGTGGATTAGGCTTGCCACTGGCTTTGCAGGACATGGTGTAGTCGCTCCTGAGGTCTATTTCAGTGCTACGGATGTGCTCCACCCACTTTGGAAAAGCTGCAAGTGAGAACATTTAGATAAGGGGTTTGAGAAAAATCTTAAGATTTACCCTGTCTGGTGACAGTGCTAATAATAGCAGTGCTGACAAGTTTATCCCATAAAGCACACCTAGGAGAGATTTAATACAACTGATAAAGACTTTGGAAAACTACAGTATAAGTTAAGACAAGAAAATTTCAAATTACCTTCCACAGACACGCGAGCGGTGTGGTAGTCCTTTCCTTTCGAGTTTATCGCCTCACACTTATAGGTGCCACCGTCTTCAAATTGCACGTTGTACAGATGCAGTTGAGTCCCCGTCATATGCACCTCGTGGTTTGACGGCAGATGTCCGTCTATCTTCTTCCAGCGGATCTCAGGGACAGGACTGAAAAGGGCACACAGGGGAAAATAATGCACGAGCAGGCATAAGTTGTAACGCTTGTTGCATGCTCCACTATACTTATCATTCTGAAACATGGGTTGTAAATCATGTGACTTCATGAGCATTTGTCAGCAGCTGTAGAACTTTGAGAGCTCACAGAATGATATGTTTGGATCTGATTTCATTGTAAACGGAGCAGAACAGCCTCTGAAACTGAGTTCATATTCACTTAAACTTTCCTTTAAGAGTCGTTTTTATTGCGGATTACCTCTACATAGCTGGCTAGTGTGAAATTCTACAATCTAGCATTTTTTGTTTACCCATATTCTCTCTTACTTACTTCCCCAAAGCAAAGCACTCCAGGGTGACATTCTGCCCCACCAAAGCAGTGGTGTCAGGGAACTTGACTCTTAGGTCAGCCGGGTATTTCCTGATAGGACCTGAGTGGAAGAGCAACAAGTTATGATGTGTTCTGATTCTTAACCCAGTTTATAGATGCTAACAAAACAAATACTTTAAAATAATTTTGTGTTTGTTCTCAAGGTTTTCTTTGAAAATCTCACACCAGATTCACCATAATGCGTATATATGGAACTCTTATATCCCATACTGTGTGTGTGATTAGGTTATTTGTTTCTGTGAATGTAATTTTGTCATTTTTTTTAATCTTACAAAGAAGTATTAATCTGTTCCTACTCGGTATCCTTACTTGTAATTTGCAGTTTAAAAACTCTGGTCCAGGACTAGATCCAGGGCCCTGGATTTCTGAATGTCTCATCCACTCTGCTGTTTCTTTATCAACTGAGTTACTTTAAGTTTAACCACTGTTCTATAGCAATCAGTAATCAGGTGGTTAAAACACAAGATATAAGCAACAACAATGCCGTTGCTGACTGATGAACACACATGGGACACAGTGAAATCATATACTCAGAGCATTAAAGTGAAAGAAATGCCTATAGAATGTAATAAAAGCTTTATTTAGAGCCCTAAGCATGACTCATGTTTACATGCTTAAACACATTAACAGAATGTATAAAATTCTGTATACACATTCATAAAACCTGGACAAATACACACACACACACACACACACACACACACACAAACAAACACATAAAAATTAGATAGAGGTAAATAATGTAACATCATACCCAGAAGACACGGCATAATACATGTATGCCTGAGAGAGCCCAAACAACTGCTCAGCTCTGTCCCCGGCCCCCTTGATGGAACAAATCCTTCTAGCTTGTGTTCTACTATTCAACACATGCTTGCCACAAGTAAAACTAGCTCAGAGTTTGACAGCGATGAAAGTAAACGTCTAATGGATTCTTGGAAACCCCTTAAGGAAAAATGTTAACATTGCTTAGTTTGGTTTTTGAACCCATTACTTCAAGCTGTTCAGAAACATACGGCCTAAATAAATAAGAGCACATACATCTCTTTAGTTTCTGTCCTTCGTTTTGGCACAGTTTATGTTTCCTCTTGTCCTCTGTAGCCGGCTGGCTCTGTCTCAAAACAAGCATCATGTGTCAGTCTACTACTGAGTTCATTTAGTTCTGTAAATTTAATTTAAAAAGTCAATACCAGGGACATGACCTTAATGCATTTAGAGCAAGCAACGCTGTCATTAAACACAGTGCTACAGTAGGGACAGGAGGAAAGAATTGCAGCCGACGCAGCATTTTAGTCACTTCCTGTCTTCAAGCATCTCTTAACACTTGAGGTCCTGCCCTATAATCACACCTCACTGGCAAAATAATGTGAGAATTAATACAGGAAACCACATCTGAGGAAGTGTGGCATTTATAGTAGACACATATTTAATCCCTGTTGAATCCCTCCGTTTTACTGACATAATTGCTGTGCATTGCAAGCATAAATTGGTATTAAACACAGTATTTTACACTTGAATTCTTGGAACCTTTTTTATAATTTTGTATTCCATTTTCTATTTGTGCTTTCTGTTAAGCTGCAGAACCCAAAAGTCTGTTACTACTACTTTAGCAACAATCAGAGTCAAAAGCAACAACAAATAGACAACAAGAAGTAGAAACCGGGGTACTAACGTTCAGTCTGAGGCTCGAGGGGGATGTAGTTGGAGAAGACACTCTTGGAAATAGACGGGCTTGAGGCGATGCAGGAGTAATTTCCTCTGTCCGAGGAGTCCACCTTAGAGATATAGAGGTTGCCTGTTATCTGGGAGACAAAACGTCGCTTGTCCGGTATGATGAAGGTCGGGAATTCATTGAGGATCCAGCGGAATGACAGCTCGGCTGAACAGAAAGAGGAACAGCAAAAGGCACCTGTCAGTCAAGAGTCTGGGCTTATCCACTGCTTTTGAAACAGTGAAGGAGGCTGGATGTGAAGCAAGGGCACTCTGAATGATCTGGTAAGCTTGTGAAGACAACAATCTCTTTATCTTAATAGCTAAGAAGCTAACCATGTCCTTAACAACAGTGTACAAAATATCTGATTAATTCATTTCAGTTCACCAAGTTCATGAAAACAGCAGTGAGGATATGTGCATGAATGGTCACAATTATTTAACATGACAGAGTCGCTGTGTCAAGGACCAGAGTAAAACTTAAAGCAATGCAAGCAAGTTTGTTCATTTTCCATACGACTTGTCTTGGTCCCAGAGTTTTGTGGGTTCAGATTTCTTTCGGGTTTTTGTGAAGGGATTATGTTCTAGTCTATATTGTTTACGGTCTTCTGTAATTAACTAGATGTTAATGCTGCAAAATATTAGGGCTCATTCTTTTTAGGAACATCCAGCAACAGCAGGCTAAGGCTTCACATGTTGTACCTGGATAATGCGGTGGGGGAGCGCAGAGCAACACGGCCCCCTGTCCCTCTTTGACATACACTGACGACCTCTCCTCCGATGAGAAAAGATCGAGATCTGAGAAGGGGAGAGAAAATAATCACATCCCGTCATCACATGTTTTAAAGATCTCTGCAAAACGACACTTATGGTGTAAGTTTTGTATAAAGATCAACGATTCTTTTGGAAATGAGTTGTGATCTCTGAGTGCATTAGCATTTCACAAATTATATTTGTCATACTGAATTTGATTTGTCCCAGTTGTCCTTGTCATTTCAGTTTGCATAATATGCATGAAAGTACAGCAAGGCAGCGCTGTTAAAAATAGGAGATGCTTTACACATCAGACTGTAAATGGAAAGCTTACATCCAAACTGGACAGAGGCCTCTCTGCTTACGACCGTGCCATACGTGTTGGTAGCCAAACAGGAGTATTGACCCACATGTTCAGTCTTATCAGGCTTGCTGATGACCAAGTTTCCTCCTAATAAACTGTAGTGACTACCCCCTGCATCCAAGTCAATTTCCATGCCGTCCAGCTTCCACCTGCAACACAAACGATCAGGGTTAGCACAGCCGCCCTGTTTGAAAGGAGTCAGAGTCGCGTTCTTTTTCTTGTTGTTTCTAGTTGATTTTACATCGAATAACACAAGCAGATAACTTATCTGAAGCACTGACATACATTACAAAGTCTGACAAGTGACTGCACTAAAGCTGATCTTTTACCGTAAGTTTACCAGATTTCATAAACTGAGGGCTTCTCTATTAAAAAATGACAAATTTTAATGCTTTGAAAGGCAGAAGAGAGTGCACTATAAATGAACCCTCTTAAACACTCAATGCCAGCTGCGGTCAAAGCTAATTCCTTCCCCTCTGACATCTAATTCTGGGCTCCTTGACAGTGAAACCGATTTAAGGGATGCAGAGCAATCTAATTTACATGTATTTGCGACTAAATTGAAACAGATGATCTAAAACACTTTAAATTTTGAGTCCAAAAAAATTAAATGAAAAAAAAAAGTTATTTTTGCTAAATCTGCTTCAGAATTTTATTTGTTCATCATCATTAAGGTAACATCTTTGTGAGCACGCAGTTTGACAGCAGGTCAGAAAACAGTCTGAGGAATTGTGAGAGGTGAGAGGCACATAACATGCACAGCATGTAGTGTATATGCGGAGCATATGTTACTTGTATGTGGCAGGTGGATTGGCTCTAGCCCGGCAGTTCATGGTAATTTTGGCCTCGGGTGACTCCTCAGGGTAGATGGTATCCACCGGCTGCTCCTCAAACACTGGTCCGTAACCTGTGACTTCATCTGCAGGCAACAAACAAACAAGACCAAGGGTTAATAACTAAGAGCAGTCTTACAGAGAAGTGAAATCAAGTTTCAAGAGCATCACATTTGTCTCCCATTTGTCAGCTGTGGGGCAGTTTAATCAAAAACAAGAGAACTGGGTTCAGAAATAACACAAGAAAAGATACAAATAAACAACAACAACAAAAACAACATGCTGACTAGATTGTGAGATTGCCTCTGTGAGGACCTGCCATTTAATATGTCAGCCTGATTTGCGTTTTTCACAGACATGCACACCTCTAGCTTAGACGCCGGGTTTAGATAAATCCCAGTTGTAGCTGTAACTAATCTAATTCTTGAGTCCGCACAAACTCTCTTTCAGGCATCGACACAGGGTAATAAGCCTCTGTTTTATTCCAAACCACAAACTCACACTAATTATGGCAGAGATGTGCTCAGTCAGGTGCCAAACCAGAGTGACGCATTTATCAGTTGCCAGTGGATATGTTATTGTTCCACACTAATACAAATCCTCCAAGTGGAAATGCCAACTTTACTTAGCATAATCCAAACCTGCTTCATACCGTATCTGTCATCCTCGGCGCTGCGGAGAAGCGCAGCACAGGAAATTTCAGATTCAGCGCTCTCCTCGATGAAAACGCGTTTCTTGGTTCAAGCTTCCTTTTAAAGCATCGTCAGGCACACGTAATTAGCCCCAATTACTCATTAAAACAGACAGACATCACGAGCAAAGGCATGAATAAGACATAAACACAATGCCAGGCTATGAATAAGCAATGAGGCGAAATGTTCCCAAATGCTGATTATTCTCTCAGATCAAGAGCGTGTGTAGGTGACTGCGGCAATACAAATGTGCGGGCGCGCACATGTGTGTTATTCCCTCGCGTCTCTGAGTTCTAAGAGAGCACAGCTGACACCTCAATGGGGAGAGGCCGGCTCTTTCAGACGGCGATATCCTGCGCCTCTTCGATCCAGGGCAGTACTTACAGATTCGCTCACTCTGAAAATGTCACATCGACAGACTCTGCGACCTTTAGAAACCCAAACAAAGGACCATTATATTTATAGGATCCTTCTATCCGTAATTTACATCACAAAAGCAGTCGGGTATATTTGTGTAGCGTGACAACAAAATAGAACGAGAGCTGTACACATTCCAGCAGTCAAATATGTGATTGCTGGCTATTTTCAAGGAATATCCAAAACGGATCATGCAGTTTAACCAGTAAATTAGATGCATATTCTTCTGCCTCGACTGTCACGAACAGAAAAAAGCAGGAAGGCAGAATTATAACCACATTTGCAAGTTAGCTATACCCTCCGCAGCCAACCAGAAGGCAACAATTAAGACATTAGGAGACAGGATCATCTCCCACTCACACTACAGCAGCCAACCATGTGCAAGTACTTGACATTGATGTAAATCCCAAGGACTCTGAATTACCACTGAGAGAGAAATTACACATATAATAAATGGGCCATTGTGGGGCTGATGGAAGGCAAATTAAGTGAGGATCTATGTTCTGGGAACAAGAGAGGTGAAAAAAGAAATGAAAGAAACAGAAAACATGAAAGAAACATAAGATTCAGTAGAGTAAAGGGAATCTACTGACCCTTTTCTACTGCTAGGCTTAGGCTGTGCTGCGTCGGTGTCATGAAAAAATACTGCAAATGCGAGACTGTGGAGGTTGGAAGGGAGTCACTGAGGCTGCACTGCAGTGCTGAAATAGCAGCTGAAGTGTAACTCAGACATGAGCACTGGTGCCGTTCCTATGCTTTTCCTGTAATGGGGGACGTGGCAGATGGTGGAAGGGGGCTGTTAAACAGGCCGCACAAGACCCACAGCCTGGAGACACACACGGGCCTCTTACAGTCTCCCTGCCTCGTTTCATTTTCTCTGTCTCAAGCTCTCCCTGGATTGCCTCTGTCCCTCCACCACCTTTCCAATCTAAATCCTGCTGTCACGGTTTGCTCCCCTTTTCTTTGATTTACTTCCACAACTACTTGGGTCTCTGAGCTTTCTGGTTGTTAAGGTTGCTTTATTCAGTACATGTTCTGTTTTGGTTTTTTTCTTAGTGACATGTCTTGACAGTTTTATATAACCCAAATATGCACCATTTGCACAAAATCTAAGGATTTCTAGAGGATGAAGCACACTGACACCATTATCACAGGTGGGATTTGTGGCTCTGAATCAAATACGGGATGTACTGCTATTAAAATGTGTCTTGCCAATTATAATGCATCATAATAACTTTAATAATCAATTCATTTTTCTAAAGTGCTGTATGTTCATCTTAATACTTTTGTGTTCACTGTTGTGCAAAAAAAAGGTCTTTTCTCAGCTCCCCACCTAAACTCTTTGCGCCCTCATTTCAAAGGAGTCTAATATGCGAAGTTCAAAACAAAACACAATACGATACTGTCGCTAGTCACTCCATTTCATTCTTCTCTTTCCTAATCTGTATCTCTCACAGGTTCTCTTCTTTCCCTGCATAAAACCCTTTCTGTTCTCGTTTTGGCACTACTTCGCCTTGGATGTACTGAGCCTTCCCGTTTAGCTGGCAAGTAATTATTTACCCAGTTGTCAACTGAGTGATCCCACCTCCTACTTACACACAAAAACACACAAAGAAAGAAAGAAACATGGACAATAAGTCTCAAGAAAAGGCCACATCTGTTCAAAAGGAGAAGAAGCACACACACAGTCAGGAACGCTCTGTCTCCTGAGCCTGCTGGAAGTGATCTTCCACTGGACCTGCTTCATTATCAGACACAGACAGTCTGATTCAGCCGAACAGCAGGTAAGCTTAGACTCTCATTTGAATTTGAAAAACCAAAGCTTGTTATTTCAGGAGGCTGTTATCTTTCATAGCAATGGTTTCTAATGAGACATCAATTATTCATTATGGTTTTAGGTATAATCTCAGTTGAATCACAATTACTTGCTGGCTAGAAGTATTATAAAACATATATTCAAAATCTGTTTGTTTTTTCACTTTTAAGTGCCTTTATTTTATTTGCAGCCATTTCTCACATTGCCATTCTGCAAAAAACAATGTTCTGAAGCAGTTTTCCTGTCGTATCCCAGTAATCACATAATTAGTCCAAATCCCAGAAGAAGGTAATTCTCTAATGAATTTAACTTTGATCACAACCGTGCTTTACAGCAACATCTGTAGTATGGCTTGTTTGCATGACCAAGTGAGTGTCCAAGTGGGACAGATAACATATTGTATCCTTCTGGCACTAAAAGCACAATGCAATAAAATAATTGCCCACAAACCCCCGAGCCACATCATGAGCGAGGGTGGTAAACCAAACTCTCCCTGGAGTGAAAAACCTACTTTTTAAAATCGTATGTTTTTAAAAAAAAAACTTGCCTCACTGCAGGCCAAAGTACTCACAGAGGTATGGCCCAGGGTACGGCCAGGGTCAGTCATGCAGGGTATGTTTAATTTGTTACCAGCTGTGCTGTTACAACTGCACTCGAAAGAAAATATTGTTTGATAGAGCAGAACTATCGAAGATAATATGCATCTTTGAACTTGAGTCCAAAGATTTTCACTTTTATACGCATTGATGTGTAATGCTCGATGACTGGAATCTCCGTATTAGTCTGCAGCTGTAAAAGTTTGCTCTGTATGTGTGTGTCCAGCTGAGAAGTGATTTAAAAAGGCAGCATTAAGATTTTAATACTTTTACAGCCATCGTTCAGCCCGACAAGGGGTGAGCACTTGGTACTAAAGAGGCAGGCATTAGGTGAGCTCTACTTTAGCTTTAACAGCAGGATGATGGGGATAAACACTGCTACGAGCTGAATGATAAGCAGTTCAGTTATATGAAAAAAAACCTGCTTCTGCAGCGTGTCCCAGCTGGAAGGCTGTCTACACGATGTTCTGACCTTTAAGAAACTTGCTATCGACACCGATGACTACACCTTCATCCTTATCCAGGTTTGACAAAGAGTTCAAAATCACCAAGCCTAAGCAGCAGTTTCTCACATTTCTTTCAGTGCCGAGTGACCTTAAAAACAACTGATGTGGGCATCAAAAAACAGCCAGCAGAGCCCAAACTACATCATGTTCTGTTATTTCTGTAAACATGAAGAAATAATGTCAGCTTGTTCAGGAGGTGATACTCCACAAGGACACATAAGAAAAAAAAGGTCAATACTTCAAGAAAAGGTGAAAGACAATCAATGGCAAAGCATCAAGAACAAAAAGTGACCAACAGAAAAACAAGATGCTCACTGGAGCCATCAACAATTCAACCTGCGAACAGCATCACGTGTTTCTAAGCAACAAATCAGCAAGCCTTCCTTCTACCAATTAATCCCTTGCCGACAGCCTGCTTCACCTTTATTTTTCTCCTAGAGACAAGCACACTGGGCGAATAGTAAGTCAAAAAACAGAAATTACAGCCTCTCCTACCTTAGGACCAAATAATCAAAACTATCAGTAAGTATAAAGTATAATGGTTCGTAAACTAGCTATATAAATATGTAGGCTGTCTCAATCAATTATGTAAATGTAAATATGACTTTTTTTTTTTACATTTACAGTGTGTGTGTGTGTATGTGTGCGTCTACATATATGAAGACGAAATGCACATTATTTCCCTTCTTTGTCTCATCTATCACCCCCAAATAGCACCACGGTGAAGCCTGACAGCTCAAATACAGTTCCTAGCTCTAAATACCAGCCTAGGTTCATATGCATAACATCTTGGATCCAAACCATCTCTATTAGAATTAATGTACATCTGAAAGAAGAAGAAATGCAGAAATAGAAACAGTGGAAAAAACATTATGTCTGGGTTTTTTCATTAACCCTATCCCACTGTGGACGAGAAAGGGAGCCATCTGTCACTGCTTGAATGGGAATCCTGAAAGCGAAATTCTCTGGTAGTTTGACCACTTCAGTTGGCAGGGGTTGGACAAAAAACAGTGAAAGCCCATTTGTAGCACACTTACTTCCTCTCTTGGCTTTTAAGAGTATCTGCAATAATGAGTTGATCAACGTAACACAAAAGCTTGAGAACTGTTTACTGTAATTAAGGAGAACAATGAAAAGAAGTTGTATTTATATTATAAATAAAGCTATGCTTTATAATAGTTACACTGTATTGTTTTTATGCTGAACCCTTAAAGGCAGTTGTATTTTATGTGAAAAGTGTCTGCTCACCAGAAGACTTTTTAAAATAACGTGTCCTCGTGAACTATGTCAGCTGCATCTGCAGCTGTGTAAAATTTGGTGAAGCAGAGGTCAGCATCCTGACGTCTTGCAGGAATAAACACATTAAAGAACCAAAGTGTTTTTATTTCTGTAGGAAGGGACAGCAAATAGAAAACTTGGCAAATGCCAGTAAAGAGTTAGAGCTATTTTCTTTTAATGCAAAAAGAAATCAAAACCCTTCTCAAAAAGTCTAGTAACATAGCCTTGACTAAAAACAGAGGCTGTCAAGAAGGCCACAACTCCACTGACCTGCCAGAGCAGACAGTCTCTGGTTTAGAAAATATAAATCAGATGGAAACGAGCCTTTGAATTTTGGTACATTCCTGCTTTTGATAACCCGTCTCCATTTACTAGAATGCTCAAAAAGATTCAAAGGCACATTGGCAAAAGAAATATGTCTATGGCCAAGTGTCAAAAGATATTCAGAAAACATAACACATGACACATAAGCTTGTGGCCTTTTCTGTGACCTCAAAACTTGATCTCTGACATTTATGAATGTTTTTGTTAAAGGGAATCCCAGCACAATATACGCTGATAATTATATTTGACATATAATTACACTTACCTCCATAAAAGTCAGGTACCTCCCCAATGACAGACACACCTGGAACATTTAACAAAAGAATGTCAAGTCAAGCCAGCGTACAATCTCGGCTCTGTAAATATGAAATACAAAGTACAACCGAATGGAAGAAAGCAGTCCTACCAACCAGATACTAAAACATTTATCATAAGTGTTCAACACAGTTCTATATTTAGACTTCATTTATACTTTTTGTGTCAGTGTAAGTCTTATTATGGGCCAACTGAACCACAGAATCACAGACACGCACACACTCACTGCCTATACTTCTGCTGTAGGCTAGTGTGTACTTGACTTTTGCCCAACTGTCATGGCAGTAATGTCACATTAATCTTTGTTGGGGCTAAACTAAAATGTCAAGCCAATGTTCTCTACCCACAATAAAGACCAGAGACTGCTGTTTGGCTGTTGTCTGCTTAGATGAAGCAGCCATATACCTGGATTTGAACTTTAGTTAATCATGTACGATGCATGCAGCTGGTACAAAATACAGCTAATGGCGTCAAAACAAAAACCAAAAGACAAGATAATACCCCTGTTTTAGACTCTCATCACTGGCTTTATAAATGACTTCAAGATTTTACTGATCACACTGAAATGCTTCAGGGTTTACAGTAATTCTCTGCTACATTGCTGCTCTCCTGTGAGCCAGGGTATATGATGAATATAAAAATCCAAAGAATTTTAATGTATGTTATCTATATAGGGCTGTGCGATATGACCAAAATCTCATATCCCGATATAAGACATCTATCGTCCGATAACTATATAAATCACAAAACTTTAACATTTTCTGTAAATTCTGTGAATCTCGTGCAGCTCGACTTGCTCAACTTCGACTTGTTTCCAGCTGGGCGTCGTGTACCTGGAGTCGAGTGTTTTAACTGATGCATGAAACGATATATTTTTAGACATAAGTTGTAAAGGCCGCCGTTTTCTTTTGTGAGTATTTATTACACGACGTGCTGCGGGGAAAAGCCTGTTCTAACGTTTGAGTCTAAGGTTTATTTTTTTAGCACCTGATGGCTATTTTTTGCTTCTCATCCGTAGATACTCTGCATACTCTTTCACGTGATTCAGTTTATTTTGAAAAATCTCAACAGGATCTTGCGCTTTATTGTGAAAGGTTTGTGGAAAATAAACAAGCAGACACGCAGTGGTTTTACCGTCTTTGTTGCTAACGACAACGCATAAAAACAGGCGCTTGTCCGTCCGTAGTGTGGTTATATTAAATATAAGAGAAAGAGAGAACTTTAGGAAATTAATATAGCCACTACAGTGACCATCAAAACAATGAAAAAAATATTGCCGTAAACGTTTATTTTGCGACACCTCGAAACAAACGATAGCGTAAAATTAAACGATAGACATTTTTATATCTTCATCCGATATATATCGTTATATCGAACAGCCCTATATCCATATGTGAAGTTGTTTTTTTTTTTAAAGCAAATAGACGTCAATAATAGGGGTGCAACAATACTTGTGTCAATATTGAACCGTTCGATACACTGCTTTTGGTTCAGTACGCATATGTATCGAACAATACAAATTTTTTTATTTATTTTATCAACTTTTCTTCTGACGATTCTGTCTGTGTTAAGCGTTCAGTGGTTCTGCATTTGACTACTCCGCCTAGGCTGCACTGTTGAGTGCAGATCCACTGAGCACAGCGCAAGCTAGCAAGACAGAAGCTAAGCTCGTTGCAACATGGCAACTGCCTCAACGCTACCCGAAATTGAACCTCCCCCACCCTCATTCAGATCTGGCGTTTGGAACTATCTTGGTTTTCAAGTGAAGCATGACCCTGAAGGTAAGCGCGTCATGGACAAAAGTAAAACAGTATGTCGGATGTGCCACGCAATGCTCAATTACATGGGTGGGAACTACTGCGTTAGCGCACTTAGCTTGTTAACGTGTTGATGCCGTCCAGCCCCAAGCGCGGGGGCTTGTTGTTGCAGCAACATTAAATTTAAAAACTGTACTTTTGAGTTAAAATATATATTTATAATTTTAATAAATGACAAATTGGCATGTTCATGCCAAATTAAAAAGGCATGAACATTTTTTGTATCGAAAAAATATCAAACCGTGACACCAAAGTATCGAACCGAACCGAACCATGAATTTTGTGTATCATTGCACCCCTAGTTAATAAGCGCTGCATGTGTGATAATGTTGGTGCAACATTCCATTCAGATTGACTCACATGTTAAGGAGGAGATAGGACACATGCACATACGCTACGATCATCATAGTAAAATGATTTTGAGAAAGATGTGTAGAGCCCAGAGAGTCACAGTCCACATGCTCTGATTTTTTAGCTCATGTGAAATCAAATTTCAAACAAGCGAGAACTGCCTGTGGTATAGGGACACAGAGACAAAGAGAAGGTTGTTTCCTTTTTAGACAGGTCATTTTCAGGCCTGCTGTTTTCTGTCTACTTTGCTTTCTTTCCAACATAGCAGATTGCACAGCCACATGCTGCCCTCAGAGGCACACGACTGCCAGCTTTGGCCTATCAGATATAGCCTACGTATCATTTTTTATCATCTTGTTGCCATCCTTTGAATTTATGCTACGCTGTAACTACTTAAACCTGTTAAGATTTCTCTGCTGCATTACAACAAAATCCATCTTAACTGGATTGATTAAAATTACATTTTTATAAAAAAAATTTCTTGAAGCACACATGACTGCCAGCATCGTTAGTTTTCATAATGTCCTTTGGAGCTGGCATTTAGCAGCTCGTTCACACTTTGTTATTCTTGCTCTTCATTCATGGACACACTGACAATCCAGTTTTGACAAGTGTGCTACTATGCGTGCTGCCAGCCACTTGTATGATTTTTATCCTTTACGCTTTGTAGCTGGAACCGCTTGTCAAAGTGTGCATGAGACACTATTTACTGACAAACTGCTACTGCCAAAAGAATCCCCGACAACCAGGTTTTTACGCAGCAGTACTCAAAAGCTGAAGGGCATGTGAGTAAATGCAAAGCTAAATGGCAAAGTCCTTTTGAATGTTGCATTACTGTTTGAAAAGAAACTTGTCAGGGAGCAACTGCTCAGCTAAATGCAGCATATCACCAGTGTCAAGTATGATTTCTGTCATTCAAATTAACCTCAGAGGTTGTTTGTCTAACTATTTTCTTTGAGTTTAATGTGCTTCATACCCGAACAGCTGCATGAAAGGACCAGGAGATGGAGCAGCAGGGTGAGGTGCAACATGATGTTGAATTGAGGACCACCTGGTGGGGTTAGAGCCAGAAGCTCAGTTGATGGAACATTAGCAGGACTGCTTGTTTTTCCTAAAAGAGATAAAGAAGAAAAGGAAAAAAAGCAGAAAATTTGACAGTTAGAAACATCAATTTTGTAGCCAGTACAAAGTTCACAGATAGATTATAAAAACAACCCCTGGCTTGATTACTATGGCAAAATAATGACTAACAAAACGTAATCTGCTAAAGACGGTCAAGATAATGAGACAGGAAACAAATATAACTAAGAACAAGGCCAAGAAGAGAGTCAGCTACCAAAGTAAATAAGGAACTAACTGAGAGGATGACAAATGAACACAGAAGTAACCATACAGTATAAAAAAATCAGTGGGAAAACTATCACAAATCACAGAGTATCTACAACTCAAACACAATAAGAGCTAAAAGGCTCAAAATGCAAGAGACAAAAGTTTAAAACCATAAATGAATAAACAAAAAGAAACTAAGAAAACAGATCCATATGAGAAAACACCTGAAGATCTGAATAAAAAACACTAAAACATGACATAGGAGGTGATAGGGGAGGATAAATGACACAGAACGAAAGGAGAAAAAGAATAACTAGGCACAAAAAATAAGAACATTTCTGTTTGGGCAATAATTTCTGTGTGATAACAAAGCTTCTTGGTAGAGCTGGGCGATAGAACGATAACGATATGTATCGCGATATAACTTTTACTCGATAGAGAAATTAAGCTATCGCGATAGACCTCGCCGCTCTTGTCCTCTTAAAAAAATAAAATAAAAAATAAAAAAAGGTCAGCCAATCTAAATTAAGTAGCGCAGAGCCGAACCAATCACAGCCGCAGCGTCATGTCGCGTGACTTGTTACTACAGCACAAGTGCCAAGCCGCACGTGTGTTTGTTTGGGAAGCAGCCAGCGGGTAATGGAGGAAATGAGTGTGCCGACTAGAAAAATCAACCGAGCGTGACCGAAGAGAAAACAGATGATGGTTCCAATGCCGGAGAGATTGTCGAACGGAAGAGCCAAAGAAGTTCCATAGTGGGAAGGTATTTCGGCTATTTCAAGTCTGACAAAAAACAGAGTAGCGTGCACTGTAAATTGTGCCGAAAGCAAGTCTGGAAATACAATAAACTGGTGCATGCGTCACACTGTGCGCCACGTTATTGTTTCGGTGAAATGAATTTCTACAATACTGTTACTGTTAATTCTACTCTCTGCAGTGTTTAAATGCTTACATATACACACAGTTACTGTCCCTCCACACATACGACTCGGTTCTGCTTCTATGCCCCAGCTTTGTTTACTTTTTCCCACCGAGGCTTCTAGACTTCTGATTGGCCAACATTTCTGCACGGTTAGGAATCTAGCGCCACCTGCTGCTTTGGCATGTTCATAGCAGCGTTTTCCTTCATTTCTGCCTTTATGTGTGGACGGGATTATTTTTTAAAACGAAAACGGAAAATCTCCGTTTTCAAAAATACCCGTGTACGTGTGGACGTAGCCTCAGTCTCTGACTGGAAGCGCTAATTCGTCATTCGGCTTTTGTCAGACTAAAGTAACTGTTAAAACTGTTTGAAAAGCTAAGCTATACAACAAGGAGAGATTGAGAATTTCCTTTTAGTTCTCAGTTTATTTGATATTGACAAAAGTTAGTCAGTTTTGTCTGTTCTTCTGTAAAACAAACTAAGATTTATTTTTAGAATTAATATTTTGTTTCTAAGTGGAATTGACAATTTAGTCTGTTTCGTTTGTTCTATTTTGAAACTTAAACGCTTTAGCGGCTGCCTTTTGTGTAGTTTGCAATATTTGCCTTTATTTATCTGAAAAAGTCTCATGTTCCTTAAGTACATCTACCCTGTTGAACTTATTATGGGAAATAAATATTTAAATAAAAACAAGCTGCTGATTATTTCACATTTTACTTGTGAGCAACAGCACATTTAAATCTTACAAATATAGTTATTTGGCTTATATCGTGATAGATATCGTTGTCGCCTGAAATGAAAAAAACATATCGTGATATGAAAAAATCTCATATCGCCCAGCTCTACTTCTTGGCAATCAATGTTGTACAGTTGGAAAGCCTTTTCATTTCAACAGGCACTGGAAAGAAATGTAAAAGTGTTTAAAGACAAGAAACAGGAGATTATTAAAAACAGACAACTCCACTACAAGCTCTACAACATTGAAGAAATGCACAAAGAGCTGCAGTTCAAGATTCAAGATACGGAGAAAATAATGAAAGCTTGCAAATAATACTTGACGAAGCACTGCACAGCGCACAGAAATGCAGAGCAAGCTCCAAGACGTGGATAAAAAGCATCAAGCGCTGCAAGTAATGTTTGATGACACGCTGGCAAGGAATCCCAAAATGCTTAAAGAGAAAGAGCAACAGGAAGAAATGCAGAGGGCGATCCAACTTATTCTCCAATACTTGGAGAACAAAAAGACTTTTTTATAATGAAGTCAAGGAAAAAAACCATGGAGCCCAGGAAAATAAAAGGAAAGAAGAAAAGGAGGAACTGGGAAAATATGCAGAGATGCAGTGTAGGATCCAAGAAATTGTGGGGGGAAAAAAACAACAGCTCCAAGTACTCTAGCTTAAAGTACAGGAACGATTCAAGAAATGTAGAAGAGAAATCAGGAGTTACAACACAGCACAGTATAACAGAAGAAGACACACAAGCATGAGGCAAAGAAAATTCAGGAGGAGAAATACAAAGAACTGAAACAAAGCCAGATTTGAAGAACTGGACAAAAGGTTCAAGAAATTCAAGGAGCTGAACACAGAAACAATCGTTTAAGTAAAAAAAAAAAAAAAAAAGCAAAAAAAAACCCTGACAGCTCCAGGAACAGTTTCTGAAAAAGAAGAAAAAAGTGCTTCAGGTTTTTCCAGAAGAAGACCTCTGCTGCTTCATCACATAATCATGAACAAAAGCTGCCTTCTCTTCCTCCACCTTATTCCCCATCTCCTTTTTTCACCCCTCCTCTCTCCCTCCATTACCCTCTCTGCCTTTCTCACCTACCTCCACAACCCTCTCCCTCCCTTCTTCACCCTTTTCCCTCTCTCCCCCTCAACCCCCAACCGGTTGCGATAGATGGCCTGGTACTGATGGAGGTTTCTTTCCTCACCATTGCCCATCACCTAGTGCATGCTCATAACGGATTTCTGGTTTGACTCATCCTTTTCTCTCTATCACTCTCTATGCTCTCTCTCTCCCTATCCTCTGAGTCTGTGTGTGTGTGTGTGTGAGTGTGTGTGTGTGTGCGTGTTTATTATTTTTCATTTTTATTATTCAAAGTGTAGTCTTCTTATCACAGCATTACAGTGTCTCTAACGTGGAAACAGAATCACGATCAACTTGTGTCACAGCACATAACAAGTTTAACTAGCCATTTGTCGCCACTACGTGGACCATGACAGTGAAAATTCATCTTCACCACGTCTCTGATTCCCGTCAGCCTCAAAGGCGTCGGATCCTTGAAAGGTTGACACCTGATGATTGGCATTTGGACAATTTCCTGAAGAAACCCTGAGCGCTGGTTAAGCTGAGCAGGCGTCTCGTCTCTTACTCACTACCCCTAAAATCTTAACGCCACGCCACCAGCTCTCAGCCTCATTCCCAGTAACACAATATGAAAAGCAACAGCTGTGTGTTTGTGTGTGTGTGAGGGAACACAAAGAGAGCTTTGACAGAGATAAGAAGCGGAGGAGAGATCACATAAAGGTGGAAAATATTTGGCGTGAAATTGTTAATTCAGTATCTTTATTTACTTAAGGGTGTAGAATCAGGTCACACTGGAAATGGTTCATGTGTTTAGAAGAAATTCAAATTGTACTGCCCACAAAACGAACCCACAGGGAAAGAAAAAAACATTTTTTACATCTTTTGACATTTTGAGAGCCGGCAGAGTAATAACACAGAGAAAATTCTCCAATTTACTCCACAGTTTTGTCTGTCAATCAACCCAAACCTGGAGGCCTCGTCTACACTCATATATTAATTTTCTGGTGTTACAGCACTGAGCATCAGCTCAATACCAGCAGACCTGTCTGAGGTCATTCTGGTTTGGTGAGTGTTGATTAGAGTATAATTGAACATGAGGCAGACGCTATTGATTCTTTGTGAACAGCCTGAGGTGTCAGCTGGCAGAGACTCAGAGGTGTGACAGTAGGATTGAGATATCAGCACTCGCCAGACAAATGGAGTCTTATTACAGAAAAACGGATTATGACAGAAGAGAGTGCATGTAATATGGCAGCTTTGCATGACACAAACAAAGCTGGACTTACTGTATGACTAAACGTTTTAATACGCCGACGCATGGCGGGGACGCACACAAAAATGAGCCGCGCCATAAACAGGCAGACGCACTGTAAACCATACCATGTGCACGGTATGCTGGGACATGATGTCCGAGCTGCACAGCTCCTCGAAAGCCGCAGAGAAGGGATTTCATCTTTACGCTGGATTGTATCCTAGCAACACTTTTCAAAAGCACCAGTTTCTGTGCTGTGGGGGGTCTTTTGTGAACGGCAATCAAACAACGCAAACACTCATTTTAATCTAGAACAACACTGCTGTTGTGGAACGAAAACCTGGGGTGCTCTGCTCATCTATTGAAGACATTCATCTCTTAGTGTCAGGGAAAGGCCGAAAACCCGCCGTTTACTAGAACTCAACCTCTCCTCTCTCCACTTTGCAGCTATACTGCTACTGTAGATAGCTGTAACTCATTAACCATAAATGTTCCTAATAGATGCACTTAAGAGATTAGGGGATACCACGAAAAGCCTTCTTATAGCATTCAAGTACAAAGTGAAAGAAGAAGAAGAATCTCATCTACCTCATTAAGAAATGTTACTTGAGTAAAAAACTGTAAAAACACACAAGACTGGTTCAACATGGCAAAACAGCAGACTCTGAAAAACAATATTCGGGCCTCCTTCTCTTTTATCTTATTTCAGCAGCCTGAATGCACTTGATGAGCGCTCCAATCATCACTGTAAATCACAGGACCCCGGACGTCTTCCCCATAAATCATACTTTGGACGTGGCCAGAGCTGCTAACTGTTACTGCTGCAACCAGTGTTGCTTTGCTTTATGAATTTCAAGCACATTCTCTCTCCTTGCTCCTCTTAGGATTCCCAACCTCATTCCACCAAAATCAAATTTTGTCAAGTTACAGTCTTCTTAAGGGCAGATTCTGGGATTTTTTGCTCCAGTCCAATGGCCAATACTGTCTTTTGCTCTTTTTATCACAACTCCACAATTCCCTAAGGGTGCTACTGAAATGGAAGTCAGTGAAACCCCTCCTTTTCTGTGTTTAGCCTGATGTGAGTTGCATAATTGAGTAACTTTTTTTCTCCTTTTTTTAATACTCAGGCAGCCACAGTGAAGTAGGGAGGAGAAATGGACATGGTTACTTTGTGCTCTACAAAGTAACCATTTGGTAGACTTCAAAAACAAGCTCAAATACCATCCACCACCACCCACTCCAGAATACCGCCTCAACCCCCCACCACTCCTTACACATACAATCATAATCACCACCACAATCAGTCATTAACATCAGATTTGCAGTAATCCTACAAGAGGAAGCTAAGACGAGGTTAACTCTGGATTGGTCTTAATCAGTTTGAGAGGGGAAAATGAGCACTGCTTAGACACAGCATCATCTCCTGCAGCATCCCAGTCATGCCTTATTTCACAAGAAAAAAAAACATGTCCTAAATCTAGTAAAGACGAACAGACAAATAAGTGATTGATTGAGGATATAATTAAAAAAAAAAAACAGCTAAATAGAAGATAATTAAATTTATTAGTGCATGTCCTTCAATGTGAGACACTGCTGCTTGTCTGTTCAGTTTTTGGTCGTCCGTGTGCACCCAGAAAGCAGGTTTGTAGTAGGAGGTATGTAGGAGTCCATGCCCTGAACTTCCAAATATATTCTGTGGTTTTGGGCGCCAAGACACCAGCAGAAGTTTTTTAATCATCTGTCTTTAGGGGTGTTTCTTATAGAATTAGGACAACTATAGTTTTATTTCACTACCTAATGATCGTGATGTGCTGTAAATCAGTGTAAGAAATTTAAAACATGATTAGTTGCTTCATTGCCAAACGTAAGATGACAATATTTACGTAACTCTCTTCAGCTGCCACACAAAATGAAAATTCACGCAGACAGCTTGGAGAACCTGCAAACTCCAGCCAGAAAAGGCCAAATGGTGGATTTAAACCCAGGGCCTTCTTGCTGTGAGGGTAATAAAATTTCCTGTCAGTCAGCTTTTTATTTATTCAAAATAAGATAAAAAAAGAGAGAGAGTTAAGTCAGTTTTCCTTTTAGTTATTTCCTTTTAATTGCTTGGGAACTGCATTTGAACTGTGTGTGCCAGTGTTGGTGCAAATGGCAATGTCAGGCAATAATGTACCTTGATGCCAAGCACAAACGTTGAATGTTTAGTATTTAAGAACAACAAAATTTCAACAACTTTTGTTTTTAATCATGTCATGTAATCTCAGACAGAATGCTCATAACTGTTTTCCCCACATCTGCTTTATATTAGGGGTTTAAAAATATCAGATAGATAGATAGATAGATAGATAGATAGATAAAAATGTCATCACAGAATAAAGTCATTAAAGGAGAGGAATTATGATGACATAGTGTGACATTGGGTCTGACATCATCTCTGAGAGGCAGCTGTGTCTTTGTCTGCTTTAAGGGGCACTGCTATTTAGTCTCTTTAGCTCAATTCATCCAGAGCCCATGGAGATGTGTGTTTTTCTATTTTAGTTTAATGAAGTCATGGGGTTAGGATTAGAGGTTTTATACATAAACATACAAAATTACATTTACTTTTACTGGTGGCCCACTTAAATAAATGAATAAATGTTTTCCCATCAAAATTCAGACAAGAAAGAGAAAGCAAGAAAGACAAGAACATCATTTAATCTTTTCATCCCTGGTAAGATCATAAAATCTTGAGCAAAATCACACACCAGCTGTAGTCCATTTGTTTGTTATGCTGAATCGGTACAATTTCACCACAGACCAGCGATGATGCATTAGTCTAGCCAATGAATTATTTATGACGAAATCATTGATTTAGATTTCAACTAAGCCATAGACAGCCCATTTGTCTCGTCAACCCCGACACAGAAAGACGCACTTCATATATTGTATCTGTGTGGAAAATAGGACCTTGGCTACAGGTAAAGATGTTCCTGTCTCTGAGGTGCCTAACAGAATGATTCAGTTAAGTACAGCACACAGACAAGGGCTATCCAAGCCTATTATACAGCAGATAAAACAGTAAGCCCCAAGGCGCACACACAACTACACCTGCAGAAGAAGAAAAAAAAAGCTGCTATCTCTGTGTTTTGTGAAGCATGGACCCCCTGTTGTTAAGCAGGAAATGGTTCGGCACTTGATGGAAAAAATAACTTTATTTTTCAGATTGTAACAGCTTGATTTCTCCCACAGCCAGAATAGAGACTCCTTCCTTTCAGCAGTGTAGGAGTGTAAAGAGCAAGGACGTCTAAAAGCTTCTTTTCAGCAGCTGACACCATGTTTATCTTGTTCCTGCGTTTTAGCAATTAAGCTAACAATGTGCGTTAACTGTTTGTCTGATTATTCACTGATAAAGAAAATGATGCATTCAGATTCAACATCATCTAATTATGAACAACAGTACAGCCCGCAGGGGTGTTCTTTTTGCAAGTTTGAAATCATGTTTCCATTCAATTTAGTGTATGTGTGAGAGACAGACAGACAGAGAGAGAGCACTCTGAATAATGTTATTTTAGCCTCAGAATAATGTAATCCAGCTTCAGATGATACGGTTATGACTGGCTCTCTTGTCTGTCCTCTCGCTTCCGCGCTCTCTCGCCCAACAGAATCTGTCATGCTAATGTAAACTATTTATCTTAACCCCTGCAGTCAACACAATGTCCCCCAACACCACTACCTCCTCCAACCCCCCTTTGGCCACACAGGCTCAGCAACCTCAGCTGACCTGAATATCAATGACTACAGTCTTGAACCCACGAACACTGGAGCTGGCCCGCTGTATGAACTGCATTAACCTCAAATTAAGGAGCGTCTGTAAATTCATGCAAATGGAAGGGAAAAGTGACTCGAGTCATTAGAACAATAACAACTTTTATTTTTGATGAAGCAGCTGTCACTGACAGACCACTCGTACTTAGCAGCCAGCATCTAATGCTGCTCCTGAACGGTGGAACCATGAACCCACAACCTCACAGTGACCTGATTTTTCTGACCTTCTTCTATTTTTGAAAGGGGGAAAGAAGACACAGTGAAAACTGTTACAAAAAAAGTATGGTGTCGTATTTGTTAGTCGCCTTCATATAACATAACAGAATATGAATGAATGAATAAGATTGACATCTCCTGCCTGGCACTTAGACGTCACCATTACCCAAAAAAACTTTGGAGATTATTTTTATGTTAATGTAATTAACTGTGATCCAGAAGAGCAATGACCTTTCAATGCAACAGCCACGGCAGAGTGTGATTCGTCCCTCGGTACAGTAGGGTAATGCACGGGGTGAAAGCTTTCAGATGTGTCTTTCCAAGTATGGAAAGTGTGCCACATCATGTATGATAAATTATGTCAAGAAAGGCAAAAGGTCAGAGGAGACGTGCTTTCCATCAAGAAAAGAGTGCTCCACTTAATTACTTCATGCCACATCTGTCCAATAAAGATGTTGGCTAAGCTGTTTCTATGGGAGAGCGCTGACATTCTTTACAAGCTACATGTCTCGGTCCCCATTTACTAATGGAAATATACTGTAGTAAATAACTGTAATTACCTGGCCACAGAGTGTTACTTACACTTGATAAGGAAGCGGTATCCTAAAGTATATGAAGAAAAACAATCAATGCCTTCAAATTGCACAAAGAGAAGTCTCAGAGGATTTTTCTTTTCTTCATTGGCTATAGACAATAAATGGTTATAGAACAATAAGAAGATTAATTTAAGTTCTCATCCATCCTCTTATTAGAATGTGTGGGTCTAACAGTAGACCAGAGAATAACCAGACAAAGGGAATGTTTAAATATATTCATTAAATAAGCCACAAATACCCCGTTTAATTGCATTATAGTGAAGACAAGCAGGGGGTTACCTATTAGTGGAAACCCATCAGCACTCTGTAAGAGTTGTAAAAGACACACAGAAAAACAATTAGGGCATAGTGTGTGTGTGTGTGTGTGTGTGTGTGTGTGTGTGTGTGTGTGTGTGTGTGTGTGTGTGTGTGTGTGACTTTGCTCAGTGCTTACCTTGCTGCCGAGTGCTATCATGCCAGTGGCTATGTGACGAGATGAGCTACTTAGCGGCCCATGTCCCCATCCCCTCCAACATGCCTGCCAAGTGTCCTAAATACTCTGCTCTATTGTCTGCCTCAGAAACAAGCAATCCTGCTGGATGGAAGCACTCTCTCTCCAAGGTGCAAAGGAGGAGGGAGGGACGATAAGAAAAGAAAAGGCCAATTCCCCGAGCAGGACAGGGAGCCATGCAAATGGGACGCCAATGAGAAGAAGCCTCCCTGCAGTGAGAACGCTTCACAGAGGGGTCTTCTCTTCTCACTGTGGCCTGGCTGTGGTTTAATCTCTTAAGCCCTCTGGTCCCACTCACAGATACGTGTTGAAACACCCACACACAGACACAGAGAAATACAAATTGATACAACATTCACTCGTCGACTTTGCTCCATCATTAGCCTGGCAGGAAGCCACACATATCATCAGCGCTGTCATAATCACCCCCTCTTTACTGTCAGAGAGAAAGTAAAGGTAGAAAAGAAATCAATAAAACACAGGCTTCACTCAGAGACGCAGGACCAGCACAGTGGAGATAAGACATGAAGGTGTGTTGTTGCATGTTTGCTGTAAACTTGATGTAATTCTCCCAATCCAAAGCAGATTTCTAATATATATATTTATATATGTAGCAGAATGGCAACAACAATTTGGCTATTCTTTGAATTCTTTGAACTAATCTCCACACGTTAAAAAGAAAACACAAGAAAGCAATCACTTGGGAAAGGATTAAGTGTTCTTAGCTTTCTTTTACCTACACTAGCCACAAGATTAATTCTTACTTATAATTCCTCCAGTTGGTAAAGTTATTAAGCATCGCACAAATGTAAACTGGGAGTCATCTGACCTCCAAAATGTAAAACTACGAATAAATGATTGAACCTGTCACTGTGCTTTATCTTTCAAACTGATCTTTACAAACCAGATGCAATATAAGTAAAATAATTATCTGATGTTATCTGATGTGTGTTTACTTTGGAAACAGATATAAAAAGGACATCGTGATTATACACTAGGAATGTGGAACGTGTGTATCATTTTAAATCGTCTTATATTTGTGAAAAATAACTGCAATGGAGAAGTAAAGCTGGATGTATAACTGCTGGATAAACAGAACATATCTATATCTATCTATACATTTCTCTTACTGTAAATACTAACCGCTTTATTATGTCCTTAGTACATAAAAATGTCAGCACTTTTCTCCTGTAACTAAAATAATAACTTTAAAAGTTTAGGGACCACTTTACCACGTCCTGGAGGGGAAAGAAAGAAAAGCTAAAATAAGTAATGTGCCTTTTGCAAACCTCTTCAGTGGAGCTACTCATGAGCAAACTGCAAAAGGATGATATATTATTCAGCTCTTCCCAGCTGTGAGTTTTTCACTCAGCCTGTGGGGGGTATAAGGTTTTTAAGTGCAATCTATTCTATTTAGGGGACAGGAGGCAGCAGTGTTATACAAACGCTCACACACTGCCTTTGGGTTGCAGTAACCAGGAAGATGCTGAGCAAGTGTTACAGAGCAGGGATTTGGTCGAGGGGATACCAGAAGGTTTAAGAAAGGTTTAGCCTCGTGAGGCTCACATAATAAATTCATCTGAGGAAGCTTTCAGTCTGTATCACCACAGCAACTAGATGCATTGTATGAAAATGCTAAAAGGAAAAAAATAAAGCTTTGCAGTGGGACAACAAAACTCTGAGTAATGGACTGATTAACCTTATTGAATTTCATTAAAATCACACAGAGGCCTCGAATCTTTCAATATGCTAAGTCACCTTAAATATGGGGTTCATTAAACTTTCATAGGTTATTATGGAAAATAAGAGAGCAAGCAACAGGAGAAATGTATTTTAGTGTTGGAAATGCACTTACAGTAGAATGTACCCAATGAAATCAGGTATCGATGGTACAAATGTCTGCACTAATCCTTCAAATCATCATAGCAAATGGAGCAGTTCAAGAGAGCTCCAGATGATGCTTGAGACCAAACCCAGTCTAATGACATCCATTAAGATGAAGCAGACGGTCCCTGAAAAAGTCAGGAGAATTGTGCAAAGAGGTGTAAAGTACACCTTCTTACTTTTAGCAAGCACTTTACATCTGGTCTTAAATCATGAGCTCCCTGACTAATCAAAACCAATGCAAATCTCTCAGAAGGAGAGCATGTGGAGCAGAGCACAGAATGCAGTGGCAAAGCATAAGCCTTGTGTCTGGCTGGATTCTGCTTTTTCTTTCAGCACGATTTACCCAAGACTTCTGACTCAGCAGAACCCCGCCGGTGACGGGAATAAAAGAGGATCATTCCCCACCTTCTGTACATGCTATTAGAGATGCAGTATATTCAGTTTATGCCATTTAACAACACTACTCTGACCAGAATGGACAAATTTGCGCATTTACAGGTATTTGTGTCTACATTTGTTTAGGTAGATATATTTCTCAGATATCGGATGGTTTGCTGTGCATTATTTTCAGAAAACCTGGCAGCTAATTGGACAACTAATAGTGCAATGTTACTCCCTCCTGAATAGATTAGGGAGGGGGTAATGTTGCATTGCTCATATCATCTTCCTTTTTGTGACCTATTATTTGTTTTTCACTATTGCAGAACATACTGTTGAGTGATTGCTGTGGCAGTTTAAAACACAAAGAGCCACACACACAATTTACACACAATGACTGAAGCCTGAAAAAACAAATAACAGATTTTCTTGTGTACGGAAAGCTTAAACAGTAAAATCCAATATCACACTTCATGCACATGAAGGTGGATTTCTTTTGAATAAATCAAACTGATTCTAATGTGTGATCATCAGCAGTGAAATTAAAAATCATCTGCCGCAATTAGTAGTTATCTGCACTTTATGGTCGCAGATCATGCACACTGGATATTTGTGCAAATCAATAAATCACTCAACTCTACTATCTTAAAATAATATGTTGATAACATCCACTAGATTAAAGTATTTTGCACTGGAGGACGACATCCAGCTGTCATAAAAGTCACTGCCCTGATTTATCCATCTCTATGAACATGTTTGATGGTTTGATGTGGTGATGCATGCCAGCAACACAATGAGCAGAATGGACGCATGGAAGAGAGAAAAAAGAAAGACACAGGTGACACTGTTCATTTGTCTTGTGAACAGTGTCATTTTTGTACTACTGCAGAAACCTCATACAGAGAAGTAGGGCTCAATAAACATTTTTTTATTGGGTTTATCCATGTGATTCCCACTTTGAGCTGCAAGCAATGTTTAACTGATTTTATTCCCACAAACATCCTTTCGTCCTTCTTTGGCTTTGATATTTGTGCATGTGCGTGCTGATGAACGGGCTTCGAAATAAGGCACAATATGTGTTTAATCAACACTGTATTATTCAGTAAGAAGTGAAGTATTCGTTTGTGTACTACTTGTCAAGAACAGGTCTGTGAAACTGAGTTTATTGGCCCAATACGTACATAAATAAACCTATAATAGTCCAATAGTCCATGCTACAGTATTGTTTGATCTGAGCTCGTTTGACAGATTGCGTGCAGATATACAGCAAAAATGTAATGTGAACATCAAACATCTACTCTCTGAAAGATAAGTGTACGATTACACTCATCAGCCAGACACTGTCCACCCTAGTTAAGTATACAGTTAAAAGGTGATATGCAAACTTTTGTTCTGTTGAATATGCACCCATATAGTAAAGGAGGATTGCGTAACTTTTCTCTTAACATGACTGTCACTTACCCGTGCATGCACCTTGCACAAATGCATAAATCAGGTTTGGAAATTGCTCAGGTCCTGCTGTCCTATATAAATGTCCTTTTAGTCAGTTGTTAGCTGGTTGCCTGGCAATGTGATGGCATCATAAAAAGCATTTAAGTAAAGGCATATTCAAGTCTTGCACATTAATATATATCAAAACTGAACTGGAAAAATAGAATTGAACTAAACTGTGATGAATTGATAAACTGAACTGAATTACACTGATACAGTGTTTTTATAAGGTTTTATGGGAGCATAAATGCTAAAATAAAAACTGGTCATTTTAGCCCTCTGGGAGACGGTTGCTAGGCAACATGTTGATGTCATAATATCAGATACTGAAAAGACCCTCGATGAGACTAAGATGTAACAGTTTGCCAAGTCTGGTTGCTCAACTCCTGACTGTGTAGGAGGAGTTCATGGGAGAGACAGACTGAGATTTGGTGTATTAAACTAAGATAATGGTAACAGAGTTCCACTGCTGCTGTTCGTGCTTTATGGATATAAGAACCGGCAACAATACAGTCTCTCAAATGCTTAAACTGAAGCCAACGTAAATTACTCCTGATTACTCAGATATGGTTCCTCCTTAAAAACCTTTTAGTACTTTTGCTTCTGTTCTCTTTGAGTCATTCAAAGAGAACAGAAGCACAATGAACTGCCCAGGTTTTGACTTAGGAGAAGGGACTACTTGGGCCCACTCTGCCCGAAAGAGCTTTTGTGTGCATGTTAATGTGAGTAGTGTCGAGAGTTTAGATAAGTAAGGTTCCTTGGAAAAGATGTTCAGCTCTTGTTGCGTTTGTTTGTCAGGCAAAGAGTTGGATTACTCCGATTGCTGGATAGAAAATGAAATTATTATTATTATTATTATTATTATTAGTAGTAGTAGTAGTAGTAGTAGTAGTATATATATATATTTTAAAATCTGGATCTGTGTGAGACAGACACTATCTATCTATCTACATATACATTATCATAGATATATACCTTTTTTTTTTCCTGTAGACTGTGACTTTATGAGCTGAGTTATGGCATCTCAGAACTAGTTTTGAATTCTGTCTGGAAATGAAAGGTGTCTTTCTAAACAGCCACGATGAAGGAGTAGTTTGAAGTATGGCGCCCTGATGCATTTTCACCTCTGCACAGCTGACGAAATGTTACAGCAAACGGTTGACACACTCAAGGTGTGTGGCGAGGGGGTTCCTAACACTAAAGGTTAACATATCTAACAGAACTATAATCCTACACCCAAAAATACTACAAATTTGCTTCATCAGGATTATGTATTTATGTAGTTTAAATCATTTTCAGCAGCAGCCTGATAACCAATCAGGAAGCAACCTCAGAAGTCAGATTTTGACAGAAATATTGTTAAATCCAGACCAGTGAATGAAATCATGTTATTCCTGCCCTCATTTAACTACAGCATAGCAAAAAACAACAGAAAAACAGAAATGGGTTTCTTATGTTTTTAATGATTGGATGAATGTTGAATGTTTGGCTGCTTGAAAAGATTTCTACTGTAGTACCTTAACCCACTGATTAGAAAACCATATGCACATGCAGGTGTGCCACACAAAGATGCAGAAATTGAGCTAGATGGTGGACTCTTACCACGGGACCATGTAAGCTATGAAGTAGTTAGAACTTTGTTTAAATACAATAATGTGTTTAGAACTATGCATATCAAGGGCAAAATACATATACAATACATATTTTGAGGTGGCTGTTGATTTAATAGGCATACCAAGACCCAGCATATCAAAGATATAGCCTTAATATGAATATATCAAGCACGTTTCATATAATGCAATATGATGTAACAGTCATACACACACAGTAAAAAAGAAATAAAGCAATGAATATTTATTGTAATATTAGCCCAAAGATGCATAAGAAAAGTAATGCCTTAAGTAAGAAATGTAAATAAGACAAGCCCCAGATAATCATCTGTGCTGAACTAACAAATATAAATATACAAAAGAAGGAGACAGTGTGCAGAAAAGGACACAGACACTGTGGGTGCTGGATACACAACCACTTTCCTTATACCAACTTACAAACTCCTGTACAGTCCCACACATACACATGCACACACACACATACAACGCTTCAATAGGTTTATCCTTTCAGTGTGCAGCACTGCAGTGTTAGGTAGGATGCTTCATTCTGAGAGGCAGATAATGAGCTATTCCCTCTGCAGAGGACAGAATCCCAGAGCCAGCAGAGCTCAGCAGTGCTACATGCTCCCTCTCTCTCACACACACACACAAACATAAGTTGCAATAAGCAAAAAAAAAAAAAAAAAAAAGCCAGCAAAACTTCCTAACTCTAAGCACTCCTCTGGCTCCACCACACAGTATACACACAAACCAAACACTGAGCCTACTCTGCCACCCACCTCTGTTCTAGAGCGCACAGCTCTGAGGCACACAGAGACCCCAACACGCTTGCAGGTACAGTCCCGTTAGCTTGAGTTGGCAGCAGTGAAGCCGGCTGTATATATTCCTGCCTGAGGATAAACTGCTAGTGCTGGCTAGCAACCGCTGTCATGGCATCCTGGACCCCTTCTATCACAGGCACTCAGCAGCGCAGAAGCCCCCTCCATCGCATACACAAATGTACACTGAGCTTTCAAATCAAAGGGCTCCCCAGCTGTGACCTCACATCACAGTGGAAAAGGAGGAGGATGCGGGAGAGGAGGGGCTGTTTGTGGAGTGTTTTTGCAGTGATATTTCGGGCTGATATTGGTGTGTGTGGCCAGAAGGTACGGCAGCCACAGCAAGAAGGACAAAATTACCACAACAAGGAAGAAAGAGGAGGAAGACTAGAGCATGTACCACGGGGGAGGATGCAGCTGTGAGGGGGGAAGAAAGAACAGTTGTTACAAACAAAATGTTTGCTGCAAAGGTGGTGGCATGCTGTGGGAGGGAGGGAAGAAGACAATTTAATTTTGATACCTGTGAGGGCTGCGTCCATTCCCACAGCTGGACATAAACTTTACAGTCACACTGGAAGAACAGCATGAACCAGCCTCACAGAGGGAGCAAGTGCAGCAAAGAAATAAAAAAATAAACAGAAGCCATGGCACATTCAGTGGCTCCACCTTATGCCTCATCCACTCACCCACTCTGAATGAGCTCTTCCTCATGTTGTTTACTTTCTCTTTTTCCCGCTTCCTCATCCTGTTTTCCATATTCTTCTCCCTCTCCTTTAGCCCAATCCACATCTATCATCTCCTGTTTTCTCCATCCCTTCACTTCTTCTCTTAGAGTTGCACTAAATCTTCTGCATCGTTCCCCTTCCCCCTTCGAGGAGCTGGTCCATGTTTTTCTGTCTTCTACTGTCAAAATGTACATGAATCTAATTAGTAAGTGCGTTCACTGGCTTTGAATGAAGCCAGAGAACGCACAGTGCATTGGTCTGGATTATACAATCAGAAACAATGCAAGACACACAACTGTTTATGCTCAGTTTTCACCAAAGTAGCGCACAAATTGTGTCTTCCTCTTGGTTATATTTGTGTGCCACAGTCTGACGCATGCCACATTAAGGTTCATTAAACAGGATATCTCCTCTGTGCTCTGGCCAGCCTGTCTCTCCTTTGACCCAGGCCTTCATATATAGGTCAACAGTGGCATTCAAGTGACTGATGTATGTCACAAGCACAATACTGCTCTTTTTAGGACTGGACATGCAGTCAGTCACGCCCTGCAGCATTATAATGTAACAATACGTAGGGCAAATCAGAAATCTAAAGGGATATCTGTCGTTCTCTTCCTGCACCACCTCCTTACAGGAAGGCTTGGCGAGTTGTTCTTGGTACTCCAAGAAGTGTTGAATCTTGAGTAAACATAGTAGGGCTTCATTAAATGGAGCAATTTTCATGCTCACTGAGCAAAATGCATACAATGCAACGTGTGTGGCTAAATGCAAGAAGACAGAAAGAAATATGCCTGGAAAATAACTTTTCGAGCACACGTGATAAACTTTGGGTGTCATGTGAAGGAAAAGTTAGACGGACATAAATGAAAAGAAATGACATGGTAGCTTATTTTCATACAGCATCTTTGTAATAGAGTGAGTGTCGTTTATTTGTATAACAGCAGCAATAACATCAGCAGTACACTGTGTATATTTGGAATTCATAAGAGAAGCCCTTTTAAGATAAAGTAGTCATATAGGATTATGTTTTATTATACATAAATACAGTTGTATAACAAGGCCAGAAACTTGGTTTGAACTATAATGTGAAGAGGTGATCAAGTGATACGATTTGATAACTTTTTAAATTAACCTTAGATAAATACATACCTATAACACTTCTTATTCAAATTCCAATTCTTTCTTCATTATATATATTCCAAATAACAAAAATCTGGGACACAATAAATGGAGAAAATGGGCTAAAATGTGATTTTTAACCAGCTGACGTTGTGGTTAAGTGGCCAGTTGGCTACACATTTGGTTCAAGTCAGCCGTGAGGTTACTGTACCTGCTGTTCCTTCATACAATAACTCCAAAATGCTACAAAAATGAGTCATTTATTTAATTGAAATTAATATGATACAGGACTTAGCAATATAACATCTGAAACCAGTAATGTTGACATTCGATAACTTTTTACCATATTAGCTGTTTATTATTTACCACTTAACTGAATATTCAATTTAGCTGCAATGTGAAAACAACATGCACATTCACTCCAGTGTAATTAGCTTTTTAGTGTGACACAAATTACTTCATGTATCAGGATTCAAACTGAGCCAAAATGAGCCTTTATAAAACAAAACATTGAATGCAATACTTTCAATTTCAATTATTAATATTAATATAGCACAAAATCACAACAACAGTTGCCTCAACTTACTTTATATTATAAGAGGAAACATATGCATTAGAAAGAAAAACCTCAACAATCAGATGACCCTCTAAAGCAGGGGTGCCCAATCCCGGTCCTCGAGAGCTACCGTCCTGCAGCTTTTAGATGCATCCTTGTTCCCACACACCTGAATCAAATGAATGGCTTGTTATCAGGTCTTTGCCAAACATGATGGCATGCTGAAGAGATCAAACCATTTGATTCAGCTGTGTTGGAGTAGGGATGCATCTAAAAGCTGCAGGATAGTAGCTCTCGAGGACCGGGATTGGGCACCCCTGCTCTAAAGCAAGCATGTGGTGACACAGTGGAAAGGAAAAACTTTCTTTTAACAGGAAGAAACCTTTTTGTGATTGTAACAGTGCGATTTTGCTGTTATTGTTATGTAAATCTATATTTGGACCAGCAGTGTTCATGAGAGTGGGGGAGCCCATTTAGTAGCGTCTCTCTCATGCACAAACATCCTTACAACAACACAGAGACCCAGAGGAGCAAAGCGATTAGCAGCAAAACGAGTACTCCCATTGCCTTGTGGCAATCGAGCATTTTTTCTGGAGTGGAAAAATTGGTCTGACACGTCAGCAAACAAGGTCATAGCGCAGAACACAGGTCCCATGTTTATGCTGCCAAGTGTTCTGTCAGCTTGAAACTCCTTCTCTATCTTTCTCTCCCCGCCTCCCTCAGTGCAGAAACGGTCAAAGAGAAACAACTCTAATCTCTGCCACAACAGCAGAATAGGCAAGTGGACAGCCTCTAACGAGAATAATAACTGTACACCAAAGCATTAACCCGACTCACAGAAAGCAGCATCACCAGATCACTCCTCCTTTTTCTATTCACAACCAGCCTCTCGATGTTAGGCTTTTCTGTGTTCATTATTCTCGTCTTCTGAGAAGACTGTGTGAATAAGCTGCAGGTGAGATCTGAGCAGAGGAGTTTTGAAGTGGGGCTATTAGCAGAGACTTTTCTAATGTGTGCGCGATGGCTGTTATCTTCAACTTGGGTTGCAGAAGTTTGATAGAGTCAGACCAAAGAGTCCTCTTCTCTATACACCGCTTAATTTCTGTATTTTTCTTCAGCTTTAAAGGAGAACCTCAGACAATCAAAACTGAGCGATTGAGTGCGTGGGTGGACGTGTGTGAATGTGTAGTATGCTTAAGTTCAAGTTTGCTGAAGACTCCAATGATCCCTCACCTCAATACTTAAGTGGACTTTTTCACAACTGGCAAAAGTTATTATGAAATGTCAGACAAAAATATACCTGTCAAGCACACAAGGCCAAAATGACTATTGAGACTCAATGCGAATCAGTGAATGCTGCAAGTAAGGCAGGTACTTCTTACTGTAAAAGATAAAGCGATGCCTTTGCGGACAGGTTTGTGAGACACCAGCCAATCACTGGCATTTATAAATCAATTCACACTCATTATAATACTCGGAGTAATCCCTGGGAAACAGAAACCAACAGGAGCTCAATCGATGTTTGTCAGAATAGCTCTGATGAATCAAAGACAGTGGATCAGCCACCCAGTATTGATTCGCTACCCATACCTTAGCATCACTCCTAAAACCCATTGACACCAGAATTAGCATGATTAGAACAATTTATTTCTTCCTGTGCTTCTATTAGTATTTCTGGTTTTACAGTTTCTCACTGAGATCTAAAGCTTATCCTCGTGAGTTGTAACAATTGTCTTATTCTGCATTTCTACAGTCAGGAATTAGCCACAGTGAATTCATGTCCCTTAGCAACACAGTGAAATGATTTAGCAGGCAGTGGAGTGAAGCACTTATTGTTGTGTCAGTTCTCACAGCATGCTGATTGATCTAAACCCACCAGCCTGACAAGATGGATTATTGGATGATCGTGATCAAACAAGTCTTGCCAGAATCTAGATGCCTCATATAGCAGGGACTTACTGACAACGGGAAAGTCATAGTCATCGTCTTTATCTAAAATCAGAGTGGGTCTTGCTAGTTCTCTCAAAAAGACTATGTGAAATGGTCCCCCTCTTCAGTTTACTGAACAGCAGTGCACAGTTTACTGTGCATTAGTGTAATGTACAGTTTGTCTCTTACTCACTGACCAATTATGAGAAGCCCTCTGTCTGCATTATACCCCATGCGCCATTAAGAAAAATTCCCTTGTGGGTTTATATTGGTTTTATTATTACAATATTACAGTGTAGTAATATTGTGATAATAACATACAAGCTATATTTAATGTACTACTACAATTATGTTTTCAATACATCAAGACCCATGTATTTTGGATAGCAATCAGTTAATACAAATCCCACATATATACTCAAGTCCTTCCCAATCAGTGGTGGGTTGTTGAAGAATTCAGGATGAGCACATTTACACTTTTTAAATATTTTTTTATATTTTTTATAATCTCTGCAGAATATATCCCTGTAGGGGAACCTATAGCCACAGCTTCACCCATATTCTTATGCCAAACCCCACAGCCACATAAAGACTGCAGAAGAATAAATGAAAACAGGAAAGGCAGACAGGGGCAACAAATTCATGCCGAGTGTGGACGTGCTCAAGCGTTGGGAATGATAATTTAATTTGTTGAACCCATTGTGGCTCCCACTGCTACTGTAGCTTTGATGCAAAAGGAGCCCATTTGCCAAGGGCAGCGCAGAACAATTTGCAGCTTTAAGTCACCAGGACCTGCAGAGATTTGTTTACTTCTAATATTGCCTATTTCCATATTTCTCTCCAAGGCGGATGTGGATGGATGACAGATTATTCCAGAAATGGAAAAAGTAAGAAACAAATCCCTTGGCACTCGCTTTCTGAGCAGCACTGGTGCCTGTTTGTCTGGACCACAGTAAGAGGTTGGGGAGAGCACACGCTCAGGCCTAACAAGATCTCTGGTATAAAAGACACATGCTGAGTTGTTTACTTTGGTGACTTACCGCTTAACGATTCATTAAACCAACTCAGACTCAATGAATCCCAAATGAAACATCATAATGCCAAGTTGGGTAGAAATGTAAACACCCTGCAATCTTGCTGATAAATAAGTCATTAAAAAGTGAATGAGGACATGAGATACCCATAAAATATGCTTCCTTGTACGACACTGCATTTATATGATGAAAGGATTTTCTTAAGATTAGAGATTTCCCTTTCTGAAATTTTTCCAAAAGCATTTCAGCTCAAACAAGAGGCCCAGACACCTCCTCCAGAGTTCAAAGTAGACAAGACAAAGCTGGCTTTATTATTCCCTTGACTTCCATTTACTGTATTGGCCTGTGCCGATGCTTTTAAGCAGCGGCATGGATATTCATGCCTACTCATCAGGAAGTCTTCCCTCACGACTTGTGCCACTGCAGGCTCTATGGTCTCTCTCAATGGGTGCATTTGTGTGTGCAATAATACACCCCTGTGACTTGGCACTCGAGCACCCTGTTGCAAAAAACAGTCAGCATGAACCCTCATTCAGATTGCTAGAAATCTGAATTTGACAACTAAGACATGCAATGCTTGCAGACCATCCGCCATCATACAGCCCACATGTTCACGTCCGGAACTGTAAGCATACCCGTTCACTTGTGTTTACTGTTGAGCACATGGCCACAGTCAGATGGCCTGTTGGAAAGCAACGTGTGTGCCGACTGACAATGAGAACAGTCTGGGCAAAGACCTGAGTCATTTGGTGCCTCTTTGGCCAAGTAACACCATGTGATCATGGCTCACAACACAGAACAGGTGCCCACTTACAAAAAACCCCTCAAAGAGACGGTGAAAGAGAGAGAGAGATGCAGCAAAAAGAATAAGCGCTTAGATCAATGTCAGACCACAAAAGGTATATTTCTGCAGCGTGGACTAAAATCCTCAAACCCAAAATTGGTAAACCATGACACTAGTTGGCTATGTCAGCACGAGTAGGTGCAGATGTGTGGGAGCTCTCTGGCGTTCAGATCACCAGATTATCACCTTACATAAGGAAATCATCTCTTCCCAAGTACAAAGCTGTTTGTGCACAGTCCAACTGCTATTAAAGATAAGGCTCAGACAACCCACGCAGCTACAGATACAGCATTTCCAATCAAGCTGGCTTTCCCTCAAGTAGCAGCAAAAAACCCCTCTAAACTAGGTTACAAGACTATATGACGCTTCAAACAAATGCTTTGTTTGACTCCCTTGCATTTCTGCACACCTACATCTTGCTGGGCTTTATCCATTCCTGTGTGGCAGCATATTTCTTAAGACTCACGTGGACTAACTTAGCATTTATTCAGCTTTTTTTAAACTACTGATATTTATATAATCCATAATTACTCATAACAGTTTACTGTTTACTAGCCATATTTCAAGAAATTCACATGAAATGACAAAAAAAAGAGTACTGATCATATTAGTTTGACATGTAAACAATATTGATTGTTCACTTCAACACTAACCCCACCCCCCACCCCCGCCTCAGTCATATAGGACACCAGTGTTTTAGCTTGTCTTCTTATCCTCTATTGCAAGGGAGTTAAACAGAAGTCCAACTCCTCATCTTTCTATCCTTTGTGGACACAGTGGGGTTTTTTTGTGGCTGTGTGTACAGGATTGTGTGCTTTCTTACTGTGACACTGCACCCTTCACTCTGTCTGTCCTCCACACACTGTGGCCCTGTATGTGCAGCATGAGTGGAGCTGTGTGTTGTAGATAAGAGTCAGAGTATGGCAACTGTGGTGTGGGGCACGTGTGAAAAGACCACCAAAAAAAACAAAAAAAACAGGGGGGGATTTAGCTGTCTTTCTCCCAGTCAGATTCACCTCTGGGTGCCCTTTCCTCCACACACTGCCATTACATCGTCCTCATGAATAATCCAGCCTGTGACACTATTCTGTGCTATTCTACTGACACATTTCACCATGAGGCTCAACACATGCAGTATGGAAGCTGTCCACTGCAGTGCCCTAGTGAACTACGACTTCCACGCTGTGTATGATGTACAACTTATTTTCGCTCATGATGTGAGAAATATTTTGCCGGAACCTTCCTCTGTCTAGACAGACGATAATCAGCTGTATCTTCACCCGTTTATTGTTCATTTGAATTCCATTACAGCAAGGCTGAAATGAGCAAAAGTAGAATAACATATCTTTAATTAAAAGCTGACTGCCCCTTCTCTGTCTCTCTTTTTTTCCTTTTCTCTCTCAACCACTCTCACTTGGATGTCTTAGCGAGCACTAGTCTGACTCATGACAATTAAAAGAGAGGCCGAGAACACCGAGAAGGCATGTGTTATTCTTCACGGGGCAATATTGGCCACTTATTCTTGGGGGCAATTTGTTGTTGCTAAGGAAAATGTGAGAATAGTGTCAGCAGCATGAATTAGCAGATTGCAACAGAAGCTCCTCCAGCTACAAACTCAGCCAAGGAAAAGGATGTGGAGGATAATTAGTGCACAAGTTGCACGCATAAGTCAGACACATTTCCCAGAACGCTGGTTTTCAGATCTGAATAATGATATGCCAACTTAAAAGAACAACTTTTGTTTAGGGACATTTTAGAGTAATTCGTCGGAAGCTATTAGTGCTGCTGTATTCTACCGTTAGTGCTATGAGAAAACATGACGCAGGTTGTTACATCACCTTGTGAGTTTGTGAGCCAAATGTGACAATGTCGAGCCAGTGAAATAGTGCGGCCCTGATGTGTCAGCTGGCACGGCAAGGACTTATACAAAGAGTACACTCCTTGGGCTAGGAAAGACTATATAAGCATTCTTTGACTGCTTTTATTCACACTCATTAGCTATGCAGCAAGGGGGCTGATTTGAGACCCTTTGAGAGGATCCAGAGAAACCAGGTCTGTTAGTGTGAAATGGAAAACCGACCTGTTTGTCAGTCTCACCTACACCGAATGCTAATGCTGCTCTCATCAATGGGCTCTTCATGCAGAGATCCAGCCAAGGACATAGGAACTAGCACCAGTAAAATACAACCACAGGGCAGCACAGCAAAGGAGCCAGAAGAGGACAGTGGCGTGCCACAGCCCGCAACAGCTACAGCTTTTATCTGCGGTTACACTGATCTGAGGAATGAAGGTAGAGATCCAACTGTTTTGTTCTGTTTCTCATAATGCCTTCAGCAGCCCTTCACTCACTGCCTCTTTCTCCTTCTGCCATTTACATTGCTTGAGAGAAGGAGTGAATAACAACAGGCTTTCAAAACAATTCTAAAGTGTTAAATCAATACAGACAAGCTCTGGTAAAAATAAGTAACAGTAATATACAGCCAGAAGGCCTGAAAGGGAACACAACACTGCATTATAACTTTTAATCAATCCTCTTAGTGAAGAGCTCTCTGTGAGAGGCAATTACGGCATCCAGTGAGTGATTTTAAACATACGTAGCATGGTGCATAATTTAAAAAATATAACCTAATGGACATACAACTCGAGTCAGAGGTTTACATACACTCATCATGGGCATGATTATTATGGCAGTTTGTGGGCCTTCTGGATTCTTCTGGATTTATTTGACTTGTTTGGCTTGACATATTGCACCACTAATATTGGGTTGAATGTCCATTAGCAACTTGCACCTCGACCAGATGCTTTTGGTATCCATCAACAACCTTTTAGCATAATTCTGGTTGCATATTTGAAAACTCTTCTTGGCAGAATTGGTAGAATTCAATTAAATTAGTTGGTTTTTTTGGAGATCAACTCTACTTTTAAGTCCACAAATTTCCATTAGGGCAAAGGTCAGTTGAGGCTTTGAGACGTCCATTCCAGAAGCTCAGTTGGGCATTTATAAGCAACTGCAATTTGTCATTATCTGACTCAGACTTTGGCATTATGTAGAAGTCGAATGACCTCCCAAATCGACTTCACCTCAAATTAACAGCTAAAACAACAGCTATAATTGAAACTTACGCACAACTGGGTGTTCCAACAGGACAATGAACCCAAACGCATATCAGAATTGGTTTTGGAATGGGCAAAGCAGGCTAACATTAAGCTGCTGAAATGGCCTTCCCAAAATCCCCAAAAATATTCAGCAATAATTATATGAGAAACTTGTTGGTGGCTATCAAAAAGATCTGGAGCAAGTATGTGCAACTTGCAAAGGTACATTTAACCTAATATTTAGGGCCGAGGTTCACTTTTGGCTCTGTAATTATACTTTTAATCCTATGTGGATTAGAGAAAGTGCAAAAATAATTTTCAAACTTGTTCAAAGTCTTATCTTTTTTAAAGCCATTAAGGATGTCTCCTGTACAATCATTTGAAATCAACTTGAAACAAAACACTAAAAAAACCCCAGAACTACCATGACATTGATGTCCATGATTGCATGTATAATTTGACCAAAACTTACAAATTAAATTTAATAGCAGTGAAGATGGAAATAGAAAGCCACAATTCATATGTGTAACATTAGTATGAGTAGTCTAAGCAATAAAAAGAGCAGGTAAGCAAACAGAACAGATTGAATAATGGACAATGCAGTAGCACTTGCTGAGGCTTCTAGTGCTATACTTCCCATCTCTGTCAAGGGTAATGGGATTTCTTAGGTTTAAATGCACTTCACTCACTCTGTGTAGCCAATAGGAAGCTAAACTATTGATCCACAAACAATTTAGCTGTCCAGCTGTCCAGAAAGGGGAAAAACAGGGTGCCCCTAAACGTATAATTAGGCTTCCTGAGAGATCAACTTCTTCAGTATTCGAGCCACGTACCAGGAAGCCTTTCCCTTGGGGCTCTTTCTGCTATTAGCCTTCTATTACTTACAGTTCTACAATCCCTCACCCCGAAGTTTAGGGCCTTAATAAGCTAAAGAACTAAGATACATCTTACCAAGGACACTTTGGGTTAATGCAAAAATCTTCACTGACCCTCTCATTCTGTCATCTCCAACAGGCCACTGTTTTTCCATAGCTTTCATAGCTCCGGTTTAGTATGCTGTCAAGGCAACAGTGCATGCATCATCACCTTGAGGCAGCTTTTAGTCAGCTAGCATGAAAAACAGCATATAGTATACATGAAAGGCAGTGCTATATGGAGAAGAGTGTAGTCATGCTTGGAAGCCTTGCAGGCTGAACTAGCATGCAGATGAATTTGAGTTCTTGTCCTCCACACATGCTCACAGCACCATAGCAACAGGCCTTGCTCAAAGGCCCCAAGAGCAGCAAGGCCCCACCGAAAAAGACACTTTCATACTTAATAGGGGGCGTTCAGTCCACCAACTTCTTTCTCCTCAGCGCTATAACATAACAATGCAAGCAATTAAAGTTTAACTTTCACACGCTCATAATGAACACTGATTAAATAGCTTCAGTGTTTTCCAAGAACCATTCCTCCTGCTCCACCAAGCAGCTAAAAAAATTCAATGTTTCAATTATTTACTTAATCTATGTGCGCTCATTTTATTTCAGCTCAGTCTGGGAGTACTCCAGGCATTTACATTTGTGCTAGTTTCTCTCCTGTGATCTGCTGTTCCCCCGAGTGTGTTTGAGTCTAGTTCACCTTGTTTGTGAGTGAGAGAGTTGGAGTGAAGCACGGAGCGTGAAAGAGCAGAGACGGGGTGAAGCTAGGGTTATACTTTTTGCATCGGTGAGTACCCGAGGATCCACTTTGGCCAGAGTGGTAAAAATATCTTCATCGAAGAGTACACGTGAGGCACTGAACTTTCACCCCCAAAACCTCCAATTTGTTGTGATCACACTGATTTGTTCATCCCACTACCTCACAAGGGCACCAGCTCTGCATGCATCCAAGTGGACTTCAAGCGTACTCGAAAGATGCAGCAATCTGTGCGCACACAGGGGTATAAAGCTCCCCTTTTTCAAGTTGATAAAAACTTGTTAGCAAACTGTAAGTATAACAGCCCAAAGCAGTCAACCTGTGGAAAACCATAAGGGTTAAATTCAGTTCCTCAAAAAATAATGCTAAATGCTAGATTTTATGTGCAGATTATAGAGGAAATGTAACCTAGTTATATGTAGTGTACACATGCTGGCAAAAAAAGATACTTTTTTTCAAGTTTTTAAACATGCAAAACATCTCTGCTCTGTGCCAAAAGTCATTCATTTTCTTCTTCACAAAATGCTTCTGATTCCTTACGATTTGCAATTTATTAACATGCTTTGTAACACAGTGACATAAATTAAAATCTCAACAGATTGGGAATTTCCTTGTAAACAAGATTTTCATTGTAACCCTCTGGTTAGAAATCCCAGTGAATACATCAGACACGCTCTGCTGATTTTCAAATTGCAATCGAAAGTCATCTCGTACAGGACCGAAATAGAGCACCGAGTTGTTTGGCTGCACAGCTTCTCAGCATCCCTGTAAACAAAGTATCTGACTACACCTACAAAGGTGCAAAAACAGATGGCTCTAGGCTCCCACGTGGGAAGTGAGTCCACTGCGTGTAACATAATATTTCTGCTTAGCTAAATAGAAAAGGGGGCAATCTGAGACTTTAAAAAGTGGTATAATTAAGACCCAGTCACAAAGAGAGGTCTGAAATTGACTACTCCATTAGAGAAAACTGTCCTCTGAATTTGGTAACCTTGCAAAGTGATAGCTTAAACTCTTTATCATTATTAAATACTAAACACTTAAATACAAGCTGAAAAGAACTGAGCTGTAATGAACTATTTAATGAACTCTTCATATTACTGCATAAATGAAATATCATCAAGATAGATGAGGGTTGCTCTGCTAATGAGGAAACAAACAATGTTTAGGGCTGGCACCATAATGAAGGAAGACAAATATTATCAGAAATAACCTAAAAGAAAATTCCTGTTCACAGGAGCACACATTTGTAATCTTGCTCTAATTGACTGGATAAATCCCATAAGATTTACTTTGATTATAAAGCCTAAAAATATCTCAGAGAAAACCAAGTGAAACATCAGAGAAAAGAAATGAAATCTTGTCAGATTTAACCTAATTACAGATTTAAACTCCTCTTAAATGTCACCAAGATCATCGACTTGCTGAAAAATATATATTTTATGAGGTACAGATGTTCTAGAACTAAATGTTCTAAATTTTATAAATGTTTTTTCATCTTTATTTTTTTTATTTTATCTAAATTACTCTCTTAACTTACCCCAAAAAGCTAAAGATGGCTCTTCTTCTTCTACTCATCCTGTATGCGTGCGATAACACTTTGATAACACTGATCGATATCCACCCTTTTTAAGTGGAAGGGGGAGATAACTGATGCTACCTGCTTGTCTGGTCTGCATTATCTTAATGAAAATTAAGATAATGTTTATCTGTCCACCAGTGACACGTCACTTTGGGCAGACAGATAAACAGGAAGAACCATGCATTACTAAAGAAGCTTGCCACTTTATGCAGACTCACACAGATTAGAAGAAGATAACAAATTTTATATCTCTTTTTCTATATATACATATCTTGAGGGTAGCTTATTTTTCTGTCTTTAGAACTAAACCACTCCAGTCTGCATTTGCAAAACAAACCAGAAGAACCACATGAGCCAACTCAGCACTTAGCAGAGTCACATAGATTACACGAAGAAGAACAGCTATACAAAGGGTAAAAAAATAAATAAACTAAGTCATTTCTTTTTTGTTTTCCTATCTTTGTCCTTCACCGGGATCTTCAACGCTATAAATAGACATGTCATTTAGCAGGTGATATCAAAAAAATCTATTTTTATCTTTAGTATTGTTCCGCGTTTGTGTAAACTAACAGAAGGCTGTTCATGCAGGTTGTAGCCTCTTTTTTTAAATCATGAAGTAGACATGCCAGATGCAAATCATATCTTTCTAGAGCAGGGGTGGGCAATCTCAGTCCACGAGGGCTGGTGTCCCTGCAGGTTTTAGATCTCACCTTGGGTCAACACACCTGAATCACATGATTAGTTCGTTACCAGGCCTCTGGAGAACTTCAGGACATGTTGAGGAGCTAATTTAGCCATTTAAATCAGCTGTGTTGGTTCGAGGACACATCTAAAACCTGCAGGGACACCGGCCCTCGTGGACTGAGATTGCCCACCCCTGTTCTAGAGAGTCAGTCACATTTTAAAAATCATACAAGCTAAATCCAGTGTAGATGATTAATTGTTCATAGGCAGCATTGGCTTGGAATTAGAAATAAGTAGCCTCCTGGAGCATTATTATCATCAGATTCACAGGAGTAACAGTAGTGCTGTAAGTGAATGAGCTGTAAATGAGTGCTGTAAGACTAAACACACCAATGAAAGAAAAGGCCTAAACTCTGGACTCCTACAGCAAGGGGTTTCTGTGGCTCTGTATTTCTCTGTGGGGTCTTTTGCTAGCATGGATTGGGTTCGCTTGTCACCGTAGAGAAAAGGGTTACAGCAAATCTCACAAGCTGACCTGATCAATGACATATCTGTCTTGGAGGGAATCGGCTTTTGGACAATGAGAATGCCTCCACCAAAAGGGCATGATGTACACTATATATGAAAATAATGCATGTGAATCATGTTGTATTAAATAAGGCTTTTAACTAGTGAGTTAAACCATAAATTCATTTATTTATTTTACTGAGGTCAAAATGAATCTATTCTTTTTCTGAGACTTTTACGCTCTGATTTCTGCTACCAGGGGATTCGCCACCTGTTGGACATTAAAAAGAATGCAGATTTGCCTTTGAGAGCCCTGTATCCATATTTATATACAGTCTATAATGATATGCTTTGGCCTTCTCAGTAAACAGGACCCAACTGAAGATTTTAGACTAAGGTGTTAGACACCACACACTGGCATTCAATTTGATATCACATCTGACAAAAGAAACACTAACTTCTTACATTTGAGAAGACAAAACCAGCAAAACCAAAGTGATTTGTGATTTGGCTTCAGTTCTAACCTGCACGGCTCTTATATCTCCCTAATGGCTCTGCAAAATAAATAAGTATCATCCCATTACAACACTGTAAGTGCAGCTGAATACAATTACACTTGCATTAGCTTTATAGAATTGCACAAATTAGATGGGTTAGCAACACGTGGTGTGCAAATATCCACTATGCTTATGAGTTCTTGGTAGTGCTGTCTTTCTATATAGGATCTATATGATAAAAAGCATGCAGAGAGCAGGGTGCAGCATACACTGGCAGAATCATGCCTAGTGAAAACTGTATTCAGATAGCCAAGGATGGCAGATGGATACTGAAGCCCATTCTAGTTCTAAACTATGAACAGAGAGGTCTGTCTCCAGGCAAGCACAGAAGACGTCATGTCTCTCTGCCTCACCACCGTACCATTAGTGAAGCTCGCTATTGATTGATGGTGTGTAAATTGCTGAGCAATCTATGGAAAGCATCAAGACGACAGCATTTCACGTTTTGTCAGCAGGACACAGAGAAGCACTCTTACAGCAAAGACAGCAAGAAAGAGCGGCGTTTGTGCGCGTGTTCCTCGCACAGTGTTCAACGTCATGGGCTGTCTCGTCCCGCTGCATCCTCTCGTAGCACATTCACCCTTACAATGAGGCAAGTCTACAAGATGTATTCCCTTCAGCGTATCTGACACAGCACTCAATGTGAGAGAACAAACAGCATCTAACAAACTTGTCCTACTGCTGCCAAATGCTATTGTTGCCAATCAGTTTAGCGTGTTTTTGTGAAAATCAAAGGTCAAATCTATCTTCTTCAGTTAGGCTAATGCTCCGGTCCAGGAATTTGTAGTGCAAGGCTTGGAAGGACATCTGGAAACAATCTAATCTCCTAAAGGGACTCTCAAATCTTAGATTGAAAACATCCAAGGTTCTTTTTGATGCTCATATCAAGCGAGTAGTGTTTTAAGGACAAGGGGAATGAACCAAAAATCTCTTTGTGCCTTATTTTCATATAAAAGTCTCATAATATGTCTGCAGTAAAATAAAATAAAAAGGCTAAATCCCAGATAAGAAAAGACCATTTCTCTCCCTCATTCTCATATTCACAAGTTAGATGTTGAGTGAAGCAAAGTCTCGATGGGAAAGTTCACATTCAGGCCAGCTCTATCTTCTGCCTCAGGTGAGGTTCACCTGTCTACATCAATACATTGCAGATACATGTGACTGATGCTTCAAACCAAAGAAGAAATACTGTAAGTGCATGTTTATGTTGAGTTATTTGACTGTGACACTAATGCAGGCTGAGCCTGTCCTGTGACGCCGACACGCATCAAAAACCAGGGACATCTTACAGGATACTGTGGTATGCCGGGCCAGTGTGCTGGCAGAGAACAGCTTATTTCAAAATTCAGAACAGAGACATTTTGCTGTGGAGCCAGGGGATAAAACGCAAGATGCTACTTTGCACACACAAGGATAGCCTACTTCTGTGAAGAGTAAATTCATTCACTTGGAGGAGAGTGTCTGTCCTCGGGGTGTCCACGGGGTAGCACAGGATGCATTAACAGCAGCAAGCTTACAAGATTCATAAAGCTCGCCACCTGACAGGCGCCAATGGAATCCCTGTGACATTTTGTGCCACATTAGAGCTCTGATTCAGTCAGAACACACACAGTGAACAATCCTTCACTTGCAATGAGTGGTGTAAACAAAGTCAGAATGAAAATGTAGGCCAGAAATATCTAGCCTATTCACAGAGGATTTTCAAACCTCAGCAAATAACCTGAAAATACTTCAAGTAATTACACTGTGAACCACATAATGCAAAGTTGTGGCTGCTTAAAATATCTTTTGCCCTGACCGCCAATCAAAGCAGTTCATTGGGGCCACTCTTTAGCATCGTAATGAATACTATAGCAGTGTAAAAGCCAAGACATTAAGTTATTCAGTAGTCATGGAGACATAGATCAGGCAGTCTTAACGATGTCAGTTATTTTTTGCCAGACTTGAGCCACTGCTGCTATTAATGAGCTCATAGGTTACAATATTCTCCAATCCGTGGTGAGCCCCATACATATGCAGAATACCAATGTATGTCATGAATCATCATATCTGGGATTTTTTTATATACATAATTGGACTGTGTCCCCAATGAGTGCAATTTTATACACATTTTATGTATTTTTTTTATTATTAATATTCAGGCTACATGTTGGAAGTCTCTTTATAAATGTCCCAAAAGCCCCTGTTGAGTCTCTAAGCCTGAGTTTACCAACATAACATGAGCAGTTCCTCTTCACTAAAACCTAGTCTGGTGAGTCAGGACGCGCCCATGACTCCGTCTCCAGCACCTGACAGAAAGACCCTGCAATGGGCCATTACGAAGCGTTACGGCTCAGTCTGCTGGTAAAGATGACATACAGCCATTAGTCTCAATCAATCGTGGTGCTGAAACCGGGAAGTGGGTTATACTCCCACCCCAGATCAAAGTGTTTACGGATGCCTCTTCATAATTTCTTGGCTGCGAGGGAGCCAGTAGTTTGAATCATCATCGGTATGTGCAGCGCTACCAGGATATGGCCTCTGGCGTGTTTTCATTTATCTTGACTTATACGTTCGGACTTATTACTTCAAAACAGATGCGCAAAAAAGGGGAAAACACATCACGAACCCACCATCGAGTGTGTTTTGGGAGGTCAGGATGTACAGATGCTAAAAAAGCAGCATCCCCGCCACGCACGCCGCGATCATATTGATCACGTTATCTGTCTGGATCTACATGCAAAAAAATCATAAATTCTTTTTGGGTTTTTTGTCTTTTTCGCGTCCAAATCGTTACATATTTCTGCATTGCGGGCGGCTGAATGAGCTCAATCTCATCCGCGCATCCCACTTGCCCGTTGTAAACAACGCTGATTTCCCAGCTGTCAAAAAAAAAGCTGCACCCGGCTTCTTCTGAAATAATGTCAAAAAATCAGTTCTCACGCTGTCTGCTCAGCGCTCTCCTCGTCCTTACCTTGCGTAGCGGGCAACTGCGTCCGTCCGTCCGTCCGTTGTGTCCTTCAGGATGCTCACACCTGCTCAGCACCGCATCGCCGGGCGCTCAAGATCAGGGAAAGAAACTGACGGAGCCGCGGTCCTGTCCCCGTGGACTGAAAGAAGGGTTATGGCGGCTGACTTAGGGGGGCGCTAGACCTGCTCGTTCCACATGACCACAGTGGACCCCGCAGTGAAGCCCAGACCACTTTCAGATCAGAGCAGCCCATGAAGTTTTTCTTTAGTTATTATTTAACATAAAATGATAAAGGGGCTGTATTAAAATAATTTATTCTGTCGCCTACTGGGAAGTTTTAGATCTCTTCTTGATTTAAATGAGGGAGAACATGATTTATATATCTTCTTGAGATATGTTTTCCCCTTTTGCCCTTTAAAAAAAAAGTAAATGAAATGATACATATTAAAACTCAGCAGCACATTCTGACATCCAGCAGACATAAGCAAATGAAGCCCATTTGAAGTAATTTTTGACTGCTAAGCGTTTGCCTCAGTTCAATACTCACTATCTTTTAACTCTGATTTTCTGTCCTTGGAGTCTGTCCCAGATATTAATGCATGTACATGCACAGATCAGTTTGTTTTTAACTAATAAACGGGATGAATAATGAATTTGGTTGCTCCGAAAATGTAGTGTTCTTGAATAACCTACACATTTTAAACATCTGTGGGTATTAAGTACAGTTCCCTACAGCTCATTACTGGTGGCAAAGACAGAAAAAACTATAGTTCCTGTTGCTAGATTTGGTTAACCTCCATCCCTCTACCATCTCTCACGTGATGCCAACATTAACCTTCAGTGGTCTCATCCCTAACTGGACCAGTCTCATACACCTGAGTCCCATCAGTTAACACTTGCTCTCTGATATCTTTTGTTCTGCTTTTGCTGCACAGAGGATTTGTCGAATACTTTGAGACCAGTTTTAATGAATGAGAATCAAATTTGTCTGCCTCCAAGAAATAAATAACAAAACACGGACGTATAAATAAATATCTCAGCCCTTCATCGGTCATCAGTTCTGCTTTACCGACTGAAATGTATGCACACAGAAAACTTTTTTAAGACAAACTGGTTCCTATGGAATAGTGTTTATTTTGCAATGCATATGTGCACTTGGAAGCTGATTTTTAATGTGCTTGTTGGATGATTTGTGCTGTGCCACAAACTAAAAATTCCATCCGCTGTTTTGGGCTTGCAGCTAAACTCTCAGACAAAAAATCGTAAATCTTGGATGGATAAATTGATCTGCGTGTCTGCACACTGCTGAGAAACGAGTGTGACGGCAGTCTGCATATTAACTGTCAGCTTGTTGTTCATCGTGCCGATATCAAAAGGGCACCTCTACTAATTACAACGCCTTGCCCATGTGTCAGTCTAAACATGAAACCATCTCAATCCCCTGGGATTAGATCTAAATCTTGGATGTAAACACCAAACGCCAAGTAATAATCTGCGGTGGCAGAAGCCTATAAATAATGCAGGAATCCTTGAGAAAGAGCAGGGCAGAATTAATTGAAGGACTTAGCCTCTCTGGCTAAGATATCAAAGAAGTTTTTTTTATGCCTTCTTCTTTTTTTAGTGTGATCAGAAACGGACTTTACATTGAGGGTATGGCCCTCAATGTAAAAGGCAGATCAAGCTGAGTGTAGCAGCTTTGTTCCCCAGAGATATAGTTATTATTCAGACTTTTAATCAAGAAGCGATTGTTTCCTCTCAGATGGCAACTCAGTGGATATATCATTAAAATCATGACACTCCATAGAAAATCACCAAGCCGAAGGGACTTGGTAAGACTGAAGAAATTTATGGCAGCCAAATACAGTAGTGTAGTGCATGGCCCAAAAGGATATTATTCTGCATTAGGGTTATCCAAGCTCTAGTTGTCTTCAACCCAAAGACAAGCACTGTTGTTCCTCTTACAACATGGCAGTGCAAATAGAGACAGATCCTGCTGGTGAATTAGAATGTTACAAGGTCGGTATCTGGGGTGGATAAGAGGAACGGCAAACACCCTGCTGTCTGGAAAGAATGGGTGGCTGACATCTATCTGCCTGGCAAAGGGGGAGGAGGAAAGAGGGACACGAAGAAGCATGGGAGGAGGGGGGGTAAATGTAATTTAGCCTCCGTGATCTCCACAGGGGCCCGTGCAAAGGTAACCCCCACCCATCAACCCAAATACACATGGGATATAGTCGGGGGTGCACAGGGAATAAGAATCAGGGTGTGGAAAGGTTATTATCCTGGTGTAATCTTGATAATAAAAAAAAATGGGGGATGGGTTTTTAGAGATAGTTAATACCAGATCAATAGAACAAAACACTCATTTTTGTTCAGTAAAAACTCCCACCACATGAGCTCATTCCCCCCACCTAAAGGAAAACAGTTATTTGGATACACTCATATTCATCCGAGAAGAGATGATTTCACTCCTACTGCTGTGGTTTTCAATTTCAGGTTAAACAAATCTACCAGTCAGGCTAAAAATACTTAGTCTTGACAGATGTGTGTGTGTGTGTGTGTGTGTGTGTGTGTGTGTGTGTGTGTGTGTGTGTGTGTGTGTGTGTGTGTGTGTGTGTGTGTGTGTGTGTGTGTGTGTCTGCGTAATGCGCATGTGTGTATGTGACTATGTGTTGGCTAACCATTTGTCAGCCATATGGAAATGTCACAGAATAATCATAAACAATTATCCACCCCAGCTCTCAAAGCTTCAGAATAGGGCAAATTTACATAAAGAGGCACAAAGGCTCTGTCACTTACATACAAAAGAACAGACCCCCTGAAGCTTAGCACACACTTAAAATGTATCAGAAACTAAATGTTGATGCTTTTCTAACACCCTCGTTTCATATCCTTGATTCTTCATAACTTACATGGATGCTTAAAGACTCTTAGCATCTGGTATGCAAATGGGCTGCTTTAAAGCTGGTTGCAGGTTGTTTGAAAACAGAGGATCACAAGAAGGCTGTGTAATGATATTTTTTCCCTATTGGAAGTAGACATAAACCAGCTGTAGATCAATTTAAACCAGGCTTTCTACTCAGTGATAAATCAAAGTCCTGGACACAGACAGATCTGGGAACGGTTAATGGATGCTATGGCAGACGTACAGCCAACACAGGATGAATCCACTGAAGACTGAATGATGAATGGGAAAATGGAGGAGGGGGGTGACTTTGAAGCAGCGGGAAGGGAGGCTGGTGAGATGGTTGGTGGAGACCAGGAGGGTAATGGGGCAGCTGAGGGGCAGGGATAGCTCAGTAGGTAGAGTGGTTGCCCCATGATCGGAAGGTCGGGGGTTCGATTCCCCTTAACAGCTACCCTGAGGTACCCCTGAGCAAGGTACCGTCCCTACACACTGCTCCCCGGGCGCCCAATGGCTGCCCACTGCTTCACTGAGTGAATGGGTTAAATGCAGAGAGCAATTTCCCCACGGGGCTCAATAAAGTACAATAATGTACACACTAGAGATGGACCGATCCGATATTACGTATCGGTCCGATACTGACCTAAATTACTGGATCGGATATCGGAGAAAAATAAAAAATGTAATCCGATCCATTAAATATCACGAAAGCACCTCACAAAACTTGCAACACGCCGTAACTCGCCTCAGAACGTCGGAGCAGTATGCATCACGTGATAGAGCGGCTGTGGCATGCGGGACCTGTCGGTGGTCTGGATAGCATTTGGAGCTTCGCTAGCAACCTGGCATTTCATCTCCGACAAAGTTATCCCCGAGAGAAGTAAAGCAAGTGTGTAAGTCCATCTCTGAATGTTTGTAAAGCATTCCCACGTTAAGCTTAACGAGCGACTGCCTCTCGCTCTCCGGCTGCTACTTCACTTTGCGCCAGAAAGAGCAAACCAGCGGCTGAACAACAGCAGCACGTTTAAGCTTGATAAGCTGTTGTTAGAATTTATTTAATATTACTTTCTACTCGAGGATCTTTTTCTATGTAGCTGACGCTGGTAACTGTGCAGGGGCGCATCTAGCAAAGTTTAGCCAGGGGGGCCGATAGGGCATTAACAGGGAAAAGGGGGCACAAAGACATACTTTTCTTTCTTATTCTCATTTAAAATGTCTAGCTTTTAATAAATAATTATCTGACACCCAAAGTTTTAATTTGATGTAAAATGAATAGAAGTCAATTACTGTATATAGTGACTATTAAGTCTAATATATATACCCTAGTAAGCTATAGTACATTTTCCTTTGGGAAGGTACCATCTGTGCAGTCTGCAATTTTGTTGAAGAAAGATGTTGAATCTATTTAATATTTCTTGAAAAATAATTGATTTCTGTGCATTTTTTTTCACACTGCATCAAATTAAGGTTGATTACGTTGATTAAGCATCATGAGGTGGAGCGTGAGGGGTGGTTCCCTATTTTTTATTTATTTATTTTTTGTTGTTGCTGGGAGTTGGAACCCTATTAGTTAGGTTGCTTAATATTTACGCTAAGTACTCTTTAAAATACCAGAATAGTGAGGATGGTGTAGGTCTAAGTTTATTAGATTGATCAGTATTGCTGAACTATGAAATATTTTTTTTGTATACAGGTATAACAGAATAGCTTTAGTGTAGTTGTTGTTTTAAACTTGAGTATGAACTTGCAGACTTGCAAAATGCAGCAAGATATTTTAAAAAACAGTTTTGTTGATTAAAAAACACTATATCGGATTCATATCGGTATCGGCAGATATCCAAATTTATGATATCGGTATCGGTATCGGACATAAAAAAGTGGTATCGTGCCATCTCTAGTACACACTTTCTTCTTCTTCTTCTGCTTGTTTGATGGTAATGATTGCCAATCAACAGACAAATAATGTGATTCTGCTGCCATGGAATAAGCCTCTTACAGGAAGTCCAGCTATTCGAGGACTAGGGATGTTAACAGAAGGACTAACAACTTCATAGGCTTTCAGCTAAAATGTAGAGTGATTGTGCGGATTGTAATTTGACTACACTATTCGGTAAGGGGATATACATATGTGGCATTTTCTCTTTTTACAGCATCATTAAAATAGTTTTGTTGACAGTTTGCATCATGCAGACTGTGCATTTGCCAGTAAGCTTTTAAAAGCCTGTTGCTTACTCCAGCCATCGGTGTAATTGCCTCACGTCACTAGATGGCAGTAAAGTCAAGAGGTAAAATCTGTCAAATGGAAACAAATTGACAGACAAGTCCTGTGGCTGAAGGTCATAAGGTCATTGAGATCACCGCTGCTGCTCGGAGAATGCTGTTTATTTTAAATAATATAGCCTTTGTTCCAGTTGCAATTCACAACAGTTCATTTTTTTTTCATATTCTCCCCGTGACCAGGTCTCATTTTGGACCCCCCCCCAAGTATTTTCAAGACACTAGATAGCAAGCTTCCCTGCTTCTTGACACCACTGCTGTGTGATAAAGCACCAGATGGTGGGTTGCTATCTCAATATTTCTTGATAGTGCCCATGATGGAAGTGGCCACGAGTAAGCTCCAAAAAGGTGGAGTCCAACTACTGTGTTGCAAAAGACCCTATAGAGGCTTCCCCAAGGAGTTTCAGGAAGGTGAAGATATCCATATTAGTCTGTTTCTCAGCTTTTGCTCAATGTACATTCATTGATGCAGTTTAGATCATTTGGCTAATTTCACGGTCCAATATCCAAGAGCCCATTTGAAGATTTAAGATTTAAGTCAATACAGCAGCACAGCACAGAGCAGTTATCTAAACTCTGCATCCTCACTGTGGATGATGGATACAGCGGCTCCTTTTGAAAAATAAGTGCTTGACTCCGAATTATAACTCACAAACGCACATCTTAAAGCAGAGAATTCATAAGTTGAAGAGGAAATTACGTCTCATTAATATTGATCTATTTTTCAAAATTAAGCAAGCTTACTATTCATCTCTGAATGAAGAAAATAAGAACAACCCCAGCTTACTTCTTTTCACTGTAGCCAGGCTGACAAGAGTCAGAGCTCCACTGACTCTTCCATTAGTCCATTAACCTTAACTAGTAACAACTTAATGAATTTCTTCACAAATAAAATTTTAACCATCAGAGTATAGAAACAGCTTTAGTTAAGAGTTGTGCCTCATCACATGAAGGTGTGGGTCATCATCAGCAGAGGTTTCGAGTGAAACCATTGTGAGACCTTCCCTCAACCTATTGTGTGAGATGTGACGTTAAGGCGCCTGGGAAGGGATCTCAAAACTGCACTGTAGGTGGCAGACAGTTGGTGTCGTGAGCCATCTCCTGTGTTCACGGATAGTCGTTCACAGTGGACATAGATGACTTCTTCCCCTCCTCTTTCAAACCATCGGTCTTCTCTGTCTGAAACGTGAACATTGGCGACCTCGAAAGAGTGACCTTTATCCTTTAGATGCAGATGTACAGCTGAGTCTTGTCCTGTCGAGGTGATTCTTCTATGTACCATGCATTTATGCAGTGGCTGTTTGGTTTCTCCAGGGTAGAGGTCTAAGCATTCGTCGCTGCAGTGCACACCATATACCATGTTGTTTACATTGTGGTTGGGAGTTTTGTCTTTGGGATGAACAAGTTTTTATCTGATTGTGTGGATGGGTCTGAAGTGCACTTGGATGTCATGCTTGTAGATGCCACGTTTATGAGCCATGCTTTAGTGCTAAATTTATACTCTTCTTATGGACACTGACCGTGGACTTATTTCTGTGCTTGTACTCCAGCTGCAGTATTCGATACTATCGACTATAATATTCTATTACAGAGCAGTTGTTTGAATCACATTTACCTAATAGACTACAATTTGTTCATGTAAATGGGTAGACTTCTTTACACAATAATATTAATAAGTTCCTTAGTAATATTAATGTTTAGTTCTCTAGCTTCCCTTTGGCAGTATCATGAGAAGCCATATCATAAATTTTCATTGCTATGCAGATGACCCAACTTTTTCAAACCATGAAGCCAGATGAGACACATCAGTTAGCTAAACTGCAGGAATGTCTTAAAGACATAAAGACCTTGTTAACCTCCAATTCCTGCTTCTAAAAATGAAAAAAGTTATTGACAATTAATGGCATTACTTGCCCTCAAACAACACTTCGAGGAATTTTGAACTCTGTTCTGGTCATTGACTTCTCTTCATTGGTTCCCTGTTAAATCCAGAAAGAAATTTTAAATCCTTCATTGAATCCTGTTTCTGGGAGAGGTTTTTTCCTGATAAAAATGACTTTTTCTTTCCCACTGTTGCCAAGTACTTGCTCATATAGGCTTGTCTGTTTGTAGGGTTTCTACCTTATAATATAATGCACCTTGGGATGACTGGTGTTATTTAGTGGTATATAAATAAAATCGAATCTATCATGTTAACAACTGTATTTTATTAACTACGATCCAGTAGCTACTTATTGTCTATTAACTAGCACTTATTAAAATTATCTCAATACAAACTTGACCTTTTTACATATCTGAGTTTTTAGAAGCCTCACCAAAGTGATTTTGATAGCCAAACTGAAAATGGTACACGGTTTTTATTATGTGGTATTGTTATGAGCTGAATCAGAAATCAGAAATTATGCAGCAATTAAGACTCAAGACAGTGTTTGTTATGGAGTACTGAATTTAAATGCATTCACAGCATGACAAGGCAATGACATTTTAAGCCTGAAAACAGATAGTTATTTATTCATTCATTATTTCCTGCAGCTTGAGTTCCATACTTTCACTAAAAGGAAAAAAAATATTACATAGCGATAAAGAAAGAGTCTGTTAGTACAAATCTGTTTCTTAAATACAAAAAAACCATTTGCAATACTGTCAGAAAAGAGCATAATTTTAGAAGTATATTGAGACTTAGCAGAACCAGTACAAATCAGAATAGTATAATTTTGTGCATCATGATATTGACATTGTAAAACAGCAGGATTATATAACTTGGCATTCAAATCAGAAAGCAATAAGAATCTGACTGTATATGCAATTTTCTGTCCAGTTAGTTACAGTACAATGTACACTGTGCACAGCAAGTAGAAATGAATATGTTTATATATATATATATATATATATATATATGTATACACACACATACACATACATATATATGTATATATATATATGTTCTCTACAAGTTGTCTATATTTATAATATTCCTACCAACAAGTTAAGCCATATCGTGCATGATATCGTCGCTTAGACTGCTGTAAAAGCTGCTTGTTCCTGTACAATCAATTAAGATATTTACAATTTCAACAAATATTCTACATGTCTTTAAAAAAATAAAACTTGATGCAAGTTAAGAAAAACTAAATCTTGATCCCATCCAAAGGCCCTCAAGAGCAGTTAGTAAATGCGAACAACTTTTGCTTAATAGGAGTTGAATTAATGTGCTGTGTCCACAACCACACACAAACACAAATATCCATACACTGCAGAAATACCATTAGGTATTGCAGGCATTTATACATCAGTGGTGGTTCTTACAATGTTTTCATTTGATCCAGTGCAGTGTTTTACTTTTCAAAGAAATCAAAGCCAGTCCTGTGTCTTAAAAAAAAAAAAGCCAAGCACATATTAATTATTCGTCCATCCACAGGGTGCTCTTCTCATGCTTATCTTATCCATCCTTGGATGTGACTTCTGCATTTCTCCCATTGTCTCTGTTCCAGACACTGAAGGCCAGAAAGAGACTTTGCAAGTGAATCAATGCTTTAAAGAAAAGGCACTACCTGCTGAAGGAGCACTTGCAGGGACTGAAGCAAGCTATCACACCATCAGCTATTCCCTACTGGCCTTCAGATCAAGCACAATAAGAGGAGGTCACATGCAGGGCAAAGGTCATGAGGTCATGTGACATGCCATGCAGCACTTTAGCCTCCTTCTTCATCGTCGCAGTGTGACAGCGACTACAGATGAGGACGTATCAGTGCAACACTCTGAATTATAACATGTGCACTGCTCTCAAATTCCACTGTGCAGAATGTTCACTTCATTAAATATAACTTTACATATGCGCTGTACAACATCTTCCTTTTAAACGCACCATGGGAACTGCCTTAATGTAATAGATTACATAGCATTTTTCTGGTACAAGTTTCTGGGTTGGAAAAAAATATACATGGAGTAGTAGAAATTTACTGTAGACAATGCCCCCTATTTGAATAGATAATATGACAACCATCAACACAAACAAATATAGTTCAGACAATAACTGCATAGTCCATATCAGATTTCTGGTAAAAATGCAATAGTTGTTAATATTAAAGTGTTGATTAATATATGGATTTATGGAACTGTCATGAACTGTTAAAGTTATGGCTGAGCTGGTTACTTCCTAAATGTCGCTCAGGGTATAATTAGCTAAGGTTTTCCAAGCTTCTCCATAAGACGTCCGTGTGAAAACATAAATGTCTTTAATGAGTTTTACGTTTCATTTATGGAGCTGGGTATACATGTTTGATCATAAAGCCATGCAGTGTTGGGACAGCCCTGTAAGAGTGATGTAGGGATTGAGGGGGCTTGAGTAGTCAGTGCATCACCCCGCACCGTTCTGTTAAGACCGACTGGCTACACAAAAGAGTTCAAGGAGTTCATGGCTTTTATAGGGGATGGGGCCTCCGAGCTCTCATGGCCCTCAGCAGTGTCCCTACTGGCACTCTTGCCACTATACTGCCCGATAAAGGAGCCATCCTCGTTGAACTGTCCGTCTCCTCCTTCACCGTAGTCAACTAAACTGTCGTCACTGTCGTCTCTCTTAACTGTCCCATTAGATGGCGAGCGGCTCCCTTTTAAAGGTTTATGGTCCTCATTGTCACTGAAGGAGAAAATAACATGCAGGCATTACAGGTGAGATGATGTGACAGATGCAATAAGGAGAATAGTGATCACTTTTTTTTTTTAGATGGAGCATAGAAGAGCCAATTGTTGCTTTTACCACAACCTACCCCTTAAGTTCGGTAGATAATGGCAAAGTTGTTATATGAATATTAATATGCAGCAATGAATATAAAATACATTTCAATGCACATTCGGGTTGCTCCATGTCTAAAAAATGTTAGCCATGAATGATTAGCTGGTTTCCATCAGGCAACGGGGGAATAAAGCTCAAGCAATCATACCCTTTTCAAATTCCCCCTGAAACCAAATATGAAGTGGTAAATGTGCTGTTTGACAAAAGCATTTTTCTCCCAAGGCAGAGACTGTGATGAAAAACAGAAAATCCAATGAAATGACGTGAATAAAGGAAAGTTTAAGCCAAGTATCCCTGCCCCCAAAGCAAGCACGACGATAAATCACAAGTTGGCAAAAATGCATGGAAAGTCCGCAAAGAAAGTTTTCTTTGGGTATCAGATAGTTGAGAACATTGCATATACACGACTTGAACACCAATGAGATCGCAAAGCTTTCACAATGCTGAGATGCTCCAAAATGGAAAGACAATAAATGGTATGCAAAAGCATTTAGGGGACATGACGGGAATAGAATAGCCACAGATTGCTGACGGCTTATTTTTTGAAGCACTGCACATAATGAAGGCTTTGTGACAAAATATTATACACGATGACAGCTGTGAAAGATAGCAAGCATTTTTCTCCGCAGTGACTTCATTACCCACCGACCCTTTACACATGCTACATTTACAAAACCCTTCACCGCCGCCAATCCCCATCATTGCCCTTACCTTTCCTGAGACCTACACCCCCTGCGTTAGGATGACGACGTCACTCTGAGATCAAACACATTCCTACATTTTACATTTCTGTAAGTCTGGCACTTTAACAGGCAAATGTGCTTTGTACAAGTACAGATTGATCTAAAAATACAGTATACTCTCCAGCAGTCAAACAAGAACAGCTCAGTTGACTTAAGTAATGCCTTTATTGACATACTGTAAGGTTCCAGCTGAGTGTAATGAAACAGCATGGATATAAAGAATACTCTCACAAAGGCACTATAATATTTATACACTTTGCCTTGTGATTTGTCTATTGTGTTTTTACAGCCGATATCCATTGGAGAGATTATCTCGTGGTGTAAATACTACAGACTGGTGGTATTCTAGATTTAAAAATATATCAACACTTTTCTGTGTAACATATTTATTTGTGCCAAACACTTCCAGTGCTGTCTAAAAACCAATAACAACTCATTCGTGAGCCACATTGTTACAATGGGCAAAAAGCTCCTTAATTATGATGAACATGAACTCTGTTATTAAGCTGATTCCCACATATTCTATCCTGATTCGGTGCAGACTTACAAGCACAACAAACTGGCTATTGAAAATAGGCACCCCAAAAAATACACTGTCTTTGAGATACTATTCCTTGTAAACTACAGTAGCCAGCTATTTTAAGAAGCTCTTTAAAGTTAAAGTAACCTGTTTTTAGAAATTTAAGTCTTCACTGGAAATGTAAGAGTTGCAATGGAGAGCTATAGATAAGCGGGAGGATTGGGCAGTAGTGCGAAACAGACGACTATTCTGTTGATCTTTTCCCAGAAAAATAAAATCTAGAATAACACCAATCATAAATGATTTCTACTATTGGCCTGTTGTAAATAGCATTAACCAGCTCTGTCCTCTCAGTGTTGATTGCTTCCCTCAAGCGTGCTGACAATTTCATAACATACCCATATGCATCTATATACTGTATATCTATATCTATCTATCTCTCTATATATAAACAATACTTCCATTCAACACATTATTGCCTACAGCAAAATTTCATACATAATATCAAATCTTAAAACCATGCATATCACATTTTTATATATAATTAATGATATGTATTTATCGCACATCTTCTGTCTCACATAAAATCCATAGAACAGATTCATGTATACATAATACAAAAAGGAATATAAAATATAAAAGCAAGACCATCTTAGAAATTCACTTATAAAAAAAAAGAATATTCAAAAATGCTAGTTTTACAGAAGTAAAGTGCTTCATTGTTCTGTATTCTGCATGTGATTGAAGAAGCAGCCTAGAAAAAGGATGCTGACAAGCATAGCTGGATAACTGAAGTGACAGTTAACAGGACTGACCATTTCAGAGATTTTCAATCCTATCAGGGTCATGTACTGTAAGTAGCAATACACTAGGCAAAGTGTTAATACTAATATATATATATATATATATATATATATATATATATATATACTATACATACAATGTATATGATTAGCTTATTAGTTGAAAAGCTTGGGGTCAGTTAGGGATGTGTTGCAAATGAAAGTAGCTTATACTGTTTATTCCTGACAGTCTTATTTGTAATGTTAAAACACCCTAAACCACGAATCCCCTGAACCTGAAGAATCCTGCACACATATCAAGCACACATAAAGTCCAACACAAACAGCATCCAGGGTGTCCCAGAATCCAGAAACAAAATCTTGTACTTCACGGTGGTAGAAGATCAGACTGGGTTACTTCCTCTTGTTGTTTTGACTTTAGTTAATGGTGATTCTGGTTGATTTTTTTTATTAGTTTTAAGGGTTGAGAAGTAGGAGGGCGAGCAGAGCTCCAGCACAGAGTGTAGATTTAGGAAAGAAAGTGGGAACACGGGGCAAGTGGTTGATGGGTACAATCTGCTCTGGGGACTCCAAAGGCTGGGGCACTTTCTCTCACCTGTATTCCACAAAAGTACAGTCGTCATCTTTCATGGGCTGGAACTCAGGGTCTGTGTGGGCATCCTCCTTCTCTTTGACTGGTGAGATACAGGAAGCGATTTAGTCAAACTGGCTTTTAAAGAATTGTGAGAAACAACATGTTTCTTAAGCGATATGACGAAGACAGTCGTTCAACATCACCCATGAAATTCAAAAACCGTACCCGAACTTAAATTTGGCCGACCTCAACTTCGAGCTCAGTCTTTGTGTACCTGTAGACTGTTTCTCCCTGTCCAGATGCTTTTTTTTTGTTTCTTTACTGGAAAGTCTGTTCTGACCAACACATTTTAATTTAAAATTTTGAGGGAGTTGACTGAATTGATTGTTGAATTGATATGGACAAAAGAGCTTGCTTGCATGCGCCACAGTTCACATCTGAATGTTCTCTGAGATGTTACACAAGAAATATGTGTTGACAGTCTGACTTGGGAGTGAATTGATGCCTAAACTACTCCACCCATCTGACCCCTATATAAGAGCCAAATAAAAATGACAGGCATGCTCCTGGTTGCGCTCCTAATCTGATGCCCTACCTTTGGGCTGTGGACACTGTGCAGTCTTTCACGCAGAAACCCCAGTGCAGTCCCTGCTCTTAACAAGAGAGCAACATCACTGTGACATAGAAATTCATGTTTTCAGTCCAAGTTTGTGGTTATGTGCAAATGGTCAGAACAGGACTTCTGCATCTAAAACACCAGGAACACTAGGAGAGGTGAATTGAAGGGGAAATGGGCCAAATAGAAATAAGGTATGGTTTTCACTCTTTATAGTTGGACTCACAAAACCTGACTGTAATTTATGGGTTCATTAAAACTGATTAATGTGTGAATCTGACAACAGTGAATAAACCCTGTCAATACAAAAAACCTATTCTCCATTAATGTGAGATGTATACTTCTTTAATGAATGGTTTGATCCAAACTATGTAGGAGTTTGTAACTGTGCATTTTAAAAAGTTCTGCTCTAATAAAGTTGTTATTATAGAAACAACTGTCTTTTTTTGTGGTGATTGTGCCATTACTCACCAGGGTACTTCCCTCCTTTATTTCTCTGGATGAAGCAGATAATGAGAAGGATCAGGATGAGCAGAGCAATTGCACACATGAGGCCAATGAACCATCCCTGAGTGGCGATGTCCACCTGTCTGCTTGCCACAGCTGTCCAGAGAAGGGGAGAAAGACTTAACATTTACACTTGCACTATTTTAACATCTCATCCCCAGTAGCGAGGGAAAACAGCAAAAATTATCCACAATATGTGCTAAAACAAACATGGAAGATCAAGTCAGCGTTTGAGCAGATATCCCATCTGATATGATGAATTTTCAGGTGACGAGTGAATCAAGATTGCATATTATTATTGACAAAGACTTTAACGTTAGATGAGCTAGACAGTTCCTAACATTATCCTATCCGTGACTTGAGCCCGAATTAGTAGTAGTACACAATCAAAGAAGTAACATGTACACACAATTACAGACACACACGCAAACACGGACAGTGACATACAACGTACGTTAGCACGGGTGATATTAAGTCAAATAAAATACTAAAAACAGACTGAAATTCTATATTAGAATATCCACTTCTAAAATCCCCAACAGTGCGACACTGACATTCATTATGCATTAACCAGAAAATCATGCTGTATGTTCTGTCCACATCACTACAGTACATGTCTGGCATATAGAACAACCACATCACATCTGTTAAATCCATGCTCGATTCTGTATAAATATACAAAAGCACAAACTACTCCATACGCGACACACGACAAAGTGTAAGGCCAGGCTCAGCCACACCGAGGTGGAGGCGAACATCCAGGAAGTGCCTCACCTGGGAGAGTAACCAAGAGCTCCTTGGAGTGGTGGAATTCTTGGTCGTGGTGACCCAAAGCCACCAAACGGACCCTATAGCAAAGGCCCCCCTTTAAGCCTTTCAGCGTTATGTTCTGAGAGCCATTCACAAACTCTGTATTCCAGTCCTCTTCACTTTCACCTGCAGGAGTTATGTTCATCAAGAGAAGTATGTTTGAAGGAGCGAACACAACTTCAAAAAGGCCATGGAGATCATGACATTATGGGAACTAATTGTCTGAAAAGAGCATCTACTGGTATGGCATTATGCTGCAGGCAAATGTTAATATTCATGGAGTTCTAAAAAATCCATTAAGTCTATGAATGAATTATTATTGTGTCCCCGAAAGCTCAATGCACTGCAACTTCAGAAAAGCTGCAAAGTGAGAAAAATCATTTCACCATTTTGATAATATGTGTGCTGTTTAGAAAATACTGAATTCAAAAAAATAACTAAGCTGTAATGGGCTTTCTCATTTTTAAAACTTGCTACTTTTGGATTAGGTTGATATAAAAGTATATTTTCTGTTCTTGTTCCATTGCCATGAAAGGTGGTACATAGCGATAAATGTAACTGAAATACATAAAAAAGTGCTTTTCTAGCTTTACAATAAAAGTCATATTCTCCCATTAAAAAAGTGATTTTACTGATAAATACGACACTTTCACAAAAGGTTAAAACCAGAACAGTTGCCTCAGGCATTTTATATTGTAAGGTAAAGACCATACAATAATAGAGCGAATCCCATCAATCAGATGACTCTATGAGCACTTGGCGACAGTGGGAAGGAAAAAAGCCCTTTTAAAAGGAAAAGCCCTCTGATACAAAGAGCAGTAGAGAGACTTTTCATCTACTTTCAGCTTTACATCAAAACTTTCAAATGTTCACAAATTGTTTTTGACTACCTTGAATTTAGTTAAAAATCATGTAGTAGCCTAAGTAAGTAAAAGTACATTCTCACAGAATTGGCGGCATAGTTGCAGACAAAAATGCCGTATACGTTATCAAACTGGTGGTGATCCTCTTTTGCGCTGAGCTTTTAGGGCCACTGCACGTACACAAATGGTAATGAGCTGAATGTGAGATGTGTTGTGACTGATGACCACAATAATTAGGCTTTTGATAGCAAAATTTTGCAAGATTATGATCTATTATTGTGATCTTCCCTAAGTGAATCTATTAAAATGGTAGGTGTGAGAGAGCCATACTACAGTGCTGTTCATCCTCACTGCAGGTGGATAAAAACAATGGAGAGCACTTCAGTCAAATTCAGCTAGCATAATAGGAAATGTTTGTGCTGCCTTTTATGACGTTTGTCTACATACGTTCCAGCCAGATTGCCAAGGGAACTGCACGCATTTACAGCACTGGGTAATTAGCAATCCAATCACAGAAAGCGTTGTTTATCACATCCGGGTCTGCACTGGCCAGAGCCAGCATCAGCATGACTGCCAATATTTCTATTCACCTGCATAAGCCAATAATGAAGTAGGAGTCTCTTGCCACCTGTGAATGGAATTGAGAAAAATGTTGCCGTTTCTTTGCTTACTGTCATTTAGTCTGTATTGTGCACTAAAGTTTTTCTCCGGGCCCCAGTACTCCCAACTGATCAGGGCCCAGTCTTCCCCGATCATGGAGCTAATGTTTCCGAAAGGACTTGCTGAGCACACAAGAGAAAACACAACCATCAACATGAGTCTGTTGGTCAAAGGACAATCCAATAACTGTCAATCAAATATTTTGCTTTTGCTACAGTTAACATTAAGTGCACCAAGCTTCACCAAATCTAGTTTCTCACTGCTTTAACTATGCCAACAAAAACAGAGGACAAACATAACTAATCATCACTAATCAACAGACACTGAGGTTACTAATATCACAGCAGAATCTGTACCCTTGTGGGGTGGACCATGTGGAGGTGACCGTGCAATAGGATGAAGGGATTGGGTGCTTCCTGTAAACAATATGAAGAGGGGTAGAGATGGAGCCACACACACGTGAGACACACACAGAGACACACAGAGACACCACAGATGCTAAAGTCATTATACAGAGAACACAAAGTTCATTGGCATGCCATGCGAAGCCCCTGGCATGCAGCAGGAAAGCATCACCAGCGGCCACTGAGGAAGAAGTAAGAAGGGGGTCAAAATCACCAAAGGCACAGCGAAAAAAAAAGAAGAGAAAAAAAAGATGAAGAGCAGCTGAGCACTTTGAAAAGACTCATCTAGTTTTATCACATGGCATTAAAAAAGCACATGTCACAGAGCATCTTTATCTGTGCAGCTTTGAACTTTTCCCTGCTTTGAACTCCTCGGTCAAGCATTCTGGTTGGCCACAGAATTGGACAGAGGCGAAGGGAAACTGCTCAGAGGTGAGGAGCGCATGCTTATGGTGGGTTTTGCAGCTTTAGCTGTATGTGTAAAACAATCATTTGTCTAGAAACACCACATTTCTGTCAACCTGTGATATCAGAGCCTGCAGAGAGAAACAGGACAAAGAGAAACAACCGGACAGGGATCATTATGAGAAGACAACCACCCACATCCCCAAACTGTCTTTTTTTTTTAGACATTTATGTGGTTGTGCTGTGTAACTTGAAAGTGTTATTTATATATATATATATATATAGTGAAAAGGTATTTGCATATTTGTTACACTGAAATGTTTTATGTCAAACAAATTTTAGTATTAGACAAATATAACCTGAGTAAATACAAAATGCAGTTTTAAAATGATTTCATTTATTAAGGGGAAAAAGCTATCAAAACCTAACTTCCCTCAGTGAAAAAGCAATTACCGTTCTCTTGTTAAGTCATGAATGAACTGTGATTAACCACAAAATCAAGCTGAGCCACACCCAGTACTGATTACTGCCAGACCTGTTGAATCAAGAAATCATTTAAATGGAACCTGTGTGACACAGTGAAGTAGGCTTAAAGAACTCAAAAAGCAACACATCATGCCATGATCTAAAGAAACAGCTGTGGAAAACAGTTGTCAAACAAAGTCACTGACATCCATCAGTCTGGTCTGGTAAGGGTTGCAAAGACATTTCTAAGGCTTTGAGAATGAACCACAAATGGAGAGAATCTGGAACACTGGTGAACCTTTCCTGGAGTGCCCGGCCTATCAAAATTACTCCAGTGCATCGATGACTCATCCAGGTAAATGGTAAATGGACTGATCCTTATATAGTGCTTTTCTACTCTCCCGGAGCCCTCAAAGCACTTTATACAGCATGCCACATTCACCTATTCACACAAGCACTTCCTTATATGCTTTTAAGTGCTTACTAACTAACAATCACACTCATTCGTACTCCAATGGATGCATCGGAGAGCAACTTGGGGTCAGTATCTTGCCCAAGGATACTTGGCATGCAGAATGGGAGAGCCAGGGATTGAACCACTAACGTTCCGATCAGTAGATGACCTGCTCTTCCTCCCGAGCTACAGTCACCACAAAAGGTTTGCATCCCATTAAATCTGGTGTAAAACTAACTTTCATAAAAAGAACATCATGGCAACACTCAAACATGGTGATGGCAGTGTGATGGTTTAAGGCTACTTTGCTGCATCAGGACCTGGACGACTTGCCGTAATTGATGGAATCATAAATTCTGCTCTCTACCAGAAAATCCTGAAAGAGGATTTCCAGCCATCAGCTCATGCCCTGAAGCTCAAGCATGCTTGGGTTATGCAGCAGGACAATGATCAGAAACAACCTCTGAATGGCTAAAAAAAAACACCTCAACCAAGGTTTTAGAAAGGCCTAGTCAAAGTTCGGAGGCTTTGGCCTGACCTTAAATAGGCTGATCACACTCAAAACCTTCTAGTGTGGATGAATTAAAACAATTCTTCAAGAAGAGTGGGCCAAAACATCCACACAATGTTGTGAAAGACTGTTGTCATTTATCACAAACGCTTGATTGCAGTTTTTGCTGCTAAAGATGGCACAGCCAGTTATCAGGTCTACAGGGAGTGCAGAATTATTAGGCAAATGAGTATTTTGTCCACATCATCCTCTTCATGCATGTTGTCTTACTCCAAGCTGTATAGGCTCGAAAGCCTACTACCAATTAAGCATATTAGGTGATGTGCATCTCTGTAATGAGAAGGGGTGTGGTCTAATGACATCAACACCCTATATCAGGTGTGCATAATTATTAGGCAACGTCCTTTCCTTTGGCAAAATGGGTCAAAAGAAGGACTTGACAGGCTCAGAAAAGTCAAAAATAGTGAGATATCTTGCAGAGGGATGCAGCAGTCTCAAAATTGCAAAGCTTCTGAAGCGTGATCATCGAACAATCAAGCGTTTCATTCAAAATAGTCAACAGGGTCGCAAGAAGCGTGTGGAAAAACCAAGGCGCAAAATAACTGCCCATGAACTGAGAAAAGTCAAGCGTGCAGCTGCCAAGATGCCACTTGCCACCAGTTTGGCCATATTTCAGAGCTGCAACATCACTGGAGTGCCCAAAAGCACAAGGTGTGCAATACTCAGAGACATGGCCAAGGTAAGAAAGGCTGAAAGACGACCACCACTGAACAAGACACACAAGCTGAAACGTCAAGACTGGGCCAAGAAATATCTCAAGACTGATTTTTCTAAGGTTTTATGGACTGATGAAATGAGAGTGAGTCTTGATGGGCCAGATGGATGGGCCCGTGGCTGGATTGGTAAAGGGCAGAGAGCTCCAGTCCGACTCAGACGCCAGCAAGGTGGAGGTGGAGTACTGGTTTGGGCTGGTATCATCTAAGATGAGCTTGTGGGGCCTTTTCGGGTTGAGGATGGAGTCAAGCTCAACTCCCAGTCCTACTGCCAGTTTCTAGAAGACACCTTCTTCAAGCAGTGGTACAGGAAGAAGTCTGCATCCTTCAAGAAAAACATGATTTTCATGCAGGACAATGCTCCATCACACGCGTCCAAGTACTCCACAGCGTGGCTGGCAAGAAAGGGTATAAAAGAAGAAAAACTAATGACATGGCCTCCTTGTTCACCTGATCTGAACCGCATTGAGAACCTGTGGTCCATCATCAAATGTGAGATTTACAAGGAGGGAAAACAGTACACCTCTCTGAACAGTGTCTGGGAGGCTGTGGTTGCTGCTGCACGCAATGTTGATGGTGAACAGATCAAAACACTGACAGAATCCATGGATGGCAGGCTTTTGAGTGTCCTTGCAAAGAAAGGTGGCTATATTGGTCGCTGATTTGTTTTTGTTTTGTTTTTGAATGTCAGAAATGTATATTTGTGAATGTGGAGATGTTATATTGGTTTCACTGGTAAAAATAAATAATTGAAATGGGTTTATATTTGTTTTTTGTTAAGTTGCCTAATAATTATGCACAGTAATAGTCACCTGCACACACAGATATCCCCCTAAAATAGCTAAAACTAAAAACAAACTAAAAACTACTTCCAAAAACATTCAGCTTTGATATTAATGAGTTTTTTGGGTTCATTGAGAACATGGTTGTTGTTCAATAATAAAATTATTCCTCAAAAATACAACTTGCCTAATAATTCTGCACTCCATGTAGGAGGCAATAACTTTTTCACACATGGGTAGATGGGTCTGGATAACAAGAAACAACTTTTTTCTAAATTGTTGTTGTCAGCTGATTTTCTGACAGCTAATCCATAAAGTCTGCAGTAACTGAATGATGAGCAGCTTCAAACTACACAACAGAATTAGAGGAATGTTTGACACCAAACAATTCAAACTGGCAAAACATACACAGCAAAGCAGTGCAAGCTTCACACAAGCTAAATGTGTTGCACAGTTCTGCTGCAGCACACCAGGACTCAGGTTTGCTTATCCACTTCACCAGAGAGGTCTCTGAGGCTGTGTTTTGGGAGGGGCTTTCCTTAGATCGCCAAAATGATTAGAAATTTTAAAAAGACTAGGGGCAATTTAAGCAAATATTCACCAGACATTTACCGAATTTTCAAAGCAAGATAAACAAACAAATCTGGTAAATAACACGTACTGGAAAATGTTCTGATGGACAATAATACAAACCAAGCACATGCTCTGTAAATTATTTACACGCTTTCATGCTCTTACCTCAACAAATATAGAACAGAACATATATATTAATCTAATATTTATCCACATCTCCAGTGGGAGAAACATGAAATCTAGTTAGTTTTTTTTCTCATATTTTTCTTGTATTTGATGACTTACCTTCCTCCCTGATGATGACAGCTTCCTGAGAAATGGCTGCACCTGCTCCAGCGCCTGTTTTCGCATTCAAATAAAACTTGTAGCGTATGCTGTACTTGAGGTTGGGCAAAGTGACAGAGGTCTCATTGGCAGCCAAGGCCAGCTCCTCCACTGGGCCCAGTTCATTGGAGTTATTTACTACAGGGGTGAGGGATGGGCGAGAAGAATAATGGGGTGGGGGTGGAAGTTGGGAAGCAGTGGGGTAAGTTGAATAGAGAGTTGGGTAGGAGGTGTAGATGGAGTGTCAGTGATGAAAAAGGTGGAAATGGAAGTATTTGGGGTGTAGGATTCAGAAATAGAAGGCAGGAATGACCAAAGTTGATTTGTTATTTGTGTTTTTTTTAATTTAGGCAAAAACAAAAATGCTCTTAGGCTACTCTAAGTATTGATTATCATTACTGTCTTATGATCTCAACAGAATGACAGCACAAGACATGAAAAAGACTGACATACAAATCTACAAACTACATGAAGAAGATGACACTCACTAGGTAAAGATGCAAAAATCTTACGAAAAAAGCCTCACCTGGCTGATATTTGAGGGTATACCCGGTAATGTGCCCATTATGGTCATGAGGAGGACTCCATTCAAGGGTTAGAGAGTCCAGGTTCGAGTTAGTGACTATCAGCGAAGTAGGAGACCCCGGCACTGCAAAAAGACATATATAATGAAACCTTGCACAAGTTAATTAAAGAGCAGCTAAAGATAGGATGTTTTAAATAAATAGCTGAAGAGACGGTGTGTGTGTGTGTGTGTGTGTGTGTGTGTGTGTGTGTGTGTGAGGCGCGGTTCATTGAGGATTTCTGGGTTTTACTTTATGCAGAATGCCCAGTGTTAATACTCAAAGTCTGCCTCCAGTCATTGTGGCTTGCTTATTTATATTTCATTCTGATATTTGACCTTCAGTGTGCAATAAAGCTTGTGCAGCACTTAAAGCGAAAAATTTCTCTTACTTACAAAAATTGCTTTGTGTCATTACAATTAGACTGGATGTGATTAATAGGCGACTGGGAAATTTAAAGCCTCTAGTGCAAAAAAAACTGAGCAACTGCTTGTATATTCACAGATTAAAATAAACAAAAACCTTTCAAACTCAGACCGAAGAGAATCATTCATAACTGAATAACTTAACTAGCCAGACTTCTGATTGTATGATTTAGAGCAGCGGTCCCCAACCCCCGGGCCTCGGACCGGTACCGGTCCGTGAGTCGTTTGGTACCGGGCCGCGAGAGTTGAGGCTCAGGTGTGAAATGTATAGTTTTCAGGGTTTTTATCGGTCTTTTCACGTGTGTTATGAATAAATTTTCTTTTTTTTGGTACCGGTACTAGTTTTATTTTGTTGTATTTATCCGCGACACCTTAAAGGCCGGTCCATGAAAAATATTGTTGGGCATAAACCGGTCCGTGGCGCAAAAAAGGTTGGGGACCGCTGATTTAGAGCATAGATCAGTTACAGGTGGAAAGTCATCATTTTCTATTTGCTAACCAGTTATGTGACACTGTTTTACATAGGCTGTCATTCAAGTGGAGCTAATTTGCTACCTGTTCCTGTTCCAGTTATGATAATGAAGACTGAAACTATACTCTGGGTCATTTTTAACAAAGTCTACTCTCATATGAAAGAAAAAAAAAAAGACACACACAGACACAAAGGGTGTCCCTTCCGATCTCTTACCTCCCTCGGGTGTCTTAAACTGCTGGGTTACACTCCGGGGGCCCTCTCCTTTTCCATTATAGACCCTTACATTGAACAAGTACAGACTGAAGGGGTGGAGGCCAGGCAGCATGCCCTGGGTATGATTCCCACTAAATACAAGAATGTCCTGCTCCATGTGATCAGGATTGTGCTTGTAGTGGTGTTTTCTCCAGTAAGACACCTGAAAGCATGTAGATTTAAATGACGTATATAGTACAACTGGTGGAAATGGTGCACATGTTACATTGTCGGCGGTTCTTATACGGTACCTTATATCCTTTGATATTTCCGCGTATTAAATGAGCGGGCACGGGATCCCAGAACACCTCTACCAGGGTGCTGTTTCGCACCACAGCGTGCACATTTTCTGGAGCTGCTACGGGCACTGTATCGTAGATGGGCAACACAGCATTACAACAGCAAAATACAGAAAAAAGGAACATACTGAGAATATGTTATAGGTTACACACACCAGCTGCATCACCCGCAGGCTCTTGAGCATAATCTTTTTTTTAAAAATAGACAGTCTTACTCACAGTCCTCTCCTGAGTAGCCGTGGGCAATAGCAGGGTCAGGTCCAGCTCCGTGGTCGTTTACAGCCAGAACCTTAATCTCATATGGAACAAACGTGGGCGTTCCAGACACAACAAACTTGGAATTGTTAGACACGGTCACTGTATTCCATTCGCTTTCTACATTCTTCTGCCTCCACATCACTCTGTAGTGAAGCCCGGGACCATTAGACTGGAGGTTTGTCAGTGGCTGCAGAGGAGAAAGCTGTAATGTAACTTATTCTCCATTGGAAAGCTTCTGTAGACAACATGTAACAGTATAGGAAGCTGAAAATATAGTTTTGCTGAATGACAATAAAGTGAAAAAACCCCATAAAGAAAGCTCATAAGACCACACAATTACAAAGTCAAGCTCTGCAGTATGAGAAGACTTTAATAAATGCGTGAGGATTAAAAGGATCAGCCTTATGCTGCTTATTACCTTCCAGGAGATTACAAGATTGTTATGTTCAGTTCCAAATCCCTGCACACCTGTTGGGTTTTCATCTGGAGCTGAAAAATATATCATTAAGGACACAATTAACACTTATTGGATGGAAAATCTTTCTTAGATAGTACTTATAATCTGGTCTGATTTACTTTTACAGACTTTAGTGTATGTATGCATACTGAATCTTATGGTACTTCATTGTCTTTACTTTGATACACAACAGCTTTGATATGGCATCTGTTAGCCTAATGCATTATTTAATGCATTAGGCTAAGAAATGGATATATGGAGAATTACTTTATACAGGAAACTGCACCAAGAAGAGCAGAAATCACACAGTCAGTCAGCTGATTCTGTACCTGCAGGTTCTGTCTTGTACATCCTGGAGGGGCGGCTGGGATTACTGAAGCCCACCGCGTTGAGAGCCAGAACTCTAAAGGTGTAGTGAACATGGGGCGACAGTTTAAGGTGAGCTGTTGTCTTGGTTCCAGGGACCTCGGTAAGATTATGCCAGTGACCCCGATGGTGCAGTGAGTCTTCATATTGGATCAGAAATTCTGTATTTAAAAAAAGACATCACACCTTAAATAGTGTCTGACAGTATATTTCCATAAATGGAATTAAAGCCCTCAGTTTTTTTTAGGATACTTTAATTCAAAAAGCCTAGCTTAACAAAAAAAATCCACTTTCAGCAGCACTTTGAGGATTCAAGAAAATAGCGGATTTAGCCCGGTTTTTCAAAAAATGATGAGGGTTTTCATCACCCTGAGGAAACTAACTGACAGTAGAGAAGTACATTTTCCAGAAAAGTTTGGAAAAGTCTTTAAGTGCATTTCTTTTCTTTTTCTTTTTTTGCCAAAAGGCAGATTTTAGACTTTGTTATTGGTTACTACTGGGTGTAGCCAATTTTAAAGATTTTGTTTGCACAAAAACATTTAGAGCAATATAGGCCAACAATCTAATAATAAGGTGTACGTTCACATAAAACCCACACAGAGAGCGAGCCAAACAACACACACACACACACACACACACACACACACACACACACACACACACACACACACACACACACACACACACACACACACATAAACATACTCTGAACAGGGCTGTTATGTTCATCCCCAGGGGTCCAAGTGAGCTGAACACTCCTCTTTTTCTGGTCTGTCAGTTCCAGGTCTGTCGGGGGGTCGGGTCGCTCTGGGAGAAATACAGCACAAGCAGCAGCATCAACCCGTGTGCTTGGGATTATATTCATAGTGGCTTCATTCTACAGAAGATGAAGGGTTCATGCTATGAACAAGATGGAGCAAAAACAAAAAATGAAGGACGTGTCGGCCATGTTTCTGTGATACTGAAACCATAATAGATGCTAATTTGTTGATTTAACCAAGCACACCTTTGAGTTCCTCCTTTATTTCTGTACATCTTCTACTAGACTGTGTTATCTGGGCTGTGATAAACATGCAGACATTGCATCATGCATATGAAAATCCCACTACATAATCATTCCGCATGAAATCGAGTCTCAGGCTCACACAGAGGTTAAATTGATGCTCATGCTTTGGAATTAGGTGATAAAGTGAAATGCACGCCTTGAATAAATAAGTGATGAGAGCAACGTGTATTTGGAAATATCCCAAGTGGTGCAACCGGGAGATGTCTGCTTTACAAATGATGTTTGCATTCGACTGTGAATAGACATTTTTTTTGGCTTGAGTAAATGTTGCCACCAGTGGTTTAAAGCATTCAAACATTATGCATATTTGGCAAAACATTTAAAAAAAATATCTAAGCAATTTTATAAAAAATAAACTCTCAGAGGCAATAAGAAATAAATGCTGGAACATCAAAAATGAATTTAAAAAAGCCCACACACATACACAATAATGCTTTGTGATTTTCAGGTCAACGCATGCCGCATTTCACAAACACAAGCGCACATCTGCAGAGCACATCTGGGTGCTCGTGTGTGCTGCAGGTTTACCGTAGACAACAGCTGGTGTTGTGGCCTCTGTCAGGTAGGAGGGCAGGAGTGAAATAGGGAGTTGTAAAGGTCAGTCATTCAGAAGGAAACAAAGAAAATAATCTGGCTTTTTTAGAATGAAGCACACGGATATTTGTGCCACTGAGTAAATCTGCTCTCGGCATTTAACCTTGAAGCGATGAAAGCTAATACGGTGGGTAAGTTATTGGACAGGTTACCTTTTCTAAGAGGAGCTGAGACAGAGAGACGTTATGAGTCTGTTTTATGCCTGAGCAGTTTTGAAACTGTGCACACCATTACATACCCACAACGGTGAGCTTAGCGGTGGCTGAATCGTGGTCCAGAGTGGTGTTCATGATGCAGGTGTACACTCCTGCGTCGTCCTCTGTAACATCAGTGATGGTGAGGCTGTCCGAGTCCACGATCAGTCTGCAAAAACATTCAGCAGGTCACTATGAACTGAATGAATGTGTTTTTTCTTCTTTTACAACATTCAGTACACAAAGGATCCTGCATATATCCATAACAGTACACAAATACCAGACAAAGACTTGATTTTTTGTTTTTAACAGCAGGCTTCAAGAAAGAAGACATCTCCGGATATAAAAAGCTCTGACCTCTCATCGTCAGGCAGCTCTCCATCATCTTTGAGCCAGGTCATCGTGGGAATGAGCGAAGGGTCGTGTTTTACCGTGCACTCAAACACCACAGATCGGCCCCTCTGGACTTCTTTGTATTCTGGCTGCTTCAGGATTCGGGTTGGCTCTGTTGGGGGAAGAATAAAGTGGTGCAGGAGCTGTGAAACTGCCACGTGTTTGCTCCAAGCTGGGTTCTTATTTAGTAGCTGACAGATTCAAAATGTCAGCTTGTTGAACCTGAAGCTTGCCATGGATTCATTTTGTGCAAGTCACCTCAGTGATTAATTAAGGTGTGCTGACTGGTACATGATGACTGTCCGTGGCTCAAAATAGAACAGATTTACATTAAAGAAACAGAAAAACAGTTAAATATACAAGCAGTTAAAAATAAATAAATAAATAATTTTATACACTTAACCCTTTATTGACCATGAGCCCATCGGCGGGCCCATTTTACAGGTAAATATAAAGGGTTGGTCAATACACTCACTGGCCACTTTTTTAAGTACACCTGTTCGACTGCTTGTTGACGCAAATATCTATTAGCCAATCGCATTACAGCAACGCTTTGCATTTCGACGTGTATGTATGATGAACTGAGCATCAGAATTGGAGAAGAAAGGTGATTAAAGTGACTTTGAACATATGGTTGTTGCTTCTGGATGGGCTACACTGAGTGTTTTAACCTACTGAGACTTTAGCATACAGCCACCTCAGATTCACAGAAATTGGCGCAAAGAAAAAAAAGAAATAAAAATTCCTTCTTGATAACCACTTGTTACAACCAAGGTATGCAGAGGAGTATTGCTGAATTGACAATCAAACTGTGAAACAGACCAGGAAACTGAGGCTACAAATTGCACAGGTTCTCTAAAATTGGATAATAGACGTTTAAAAAAAAAAGTTGCCAGGTCTAATGCTTTTTATCAGCAATTCAGGCTGTTGGTGGTGAAGTAATGTTGTGGGGGACGTGGAATCCCTTAAAAAGCAGTTAAAAACTTTTCTGTTTCAACAAGCCTTCTGTTGATCGAAACTTTTTAAAAAATATTTAACCCTTTGTATTGTTTATATTGTCTATTTTATTACTTAATTACTTTACTTCTTGGCATACTTCGGGCCCCTTAAGACCAACTGAGTATCATTCAAACTATTTACAGTAACTTGTAAATAGTTACAAGTTAACTATTTAACTATGTTGAATTTATACCAAAAAGAATTAAGGTAATTATAAAGGCAAAAAGAGGGTGTAACCCAGCACTAGAAAGGTGTATAATAAAGTGTAAAGTGTCTAATGTGTCCAGTGAGTACATGCTATACAAATGCATATCAAGAGTTTTATTTAGTATAATTTTTAGGCCTGTTATTAAAAACTTGTTAAATTTATTAGCCAAACGAATGAAAATTTCAGAGAGGAGCACTCTTACCTTTGACCTCCAGGTAGACATGATTCTCATAAATCCCAAGACTGTTTGTAGCAACACATGTGTATTTGCCATTGTGTTGTGCTTGAGCTACGCGAATCTCTAACGTCCCGTTGTCATGAAGAATGTAAGGGTCTTCCTGCAGGATGCTGGACCGACTGTCTTTAAACCTAAAGCACAAAGTCAGTTGTTTTCAGTTAGTAAAAGAAACACGACACAATTTTCCTCTGTTAGATTTTCGTTCACTTACCATGTAATTTTTGGCATAGGCGATCCAAAGGAGGAGCAGTCTAACAAGGCCTGGTGGTTCTTGATGATCTGGTAGACTTTATTGGGTGGTGTTAGCACTCTGGGTGGCTCGGCTGCAATGAAGCATTATTGCCATGTTATTGCCTTCCAGGAATCAATATAAATGGAAATGGCATTCAAATGCAAAGGGATAGAGTGTAGTGAACTCACAGAGGACATTGACAAAGGCGTTGGACAGGACGTAACCGTACTCATTAGAGATGTTACACTGGTACACAGCGCTGGATCCAGACTGTACATCGGTGAAGATGATGATGTCATCTTCCACCTTTCTGCTCAGATCCTTGGGTGAATCTGTTAATGTACAAAAGGGATTATAAGATACTGTATATATCTGGATAATGGAAAGAGCTTTTTGAAACTCATAATCACCCTTATAATGATGTTTGAAAAAGGTGGTATCATAACTCGGAATTTGTATAATAACTCACGGAAATATGAATCAATACCCACCCGAGGGAAGGCATCTACAATTTCGATTTTAATAATGCCTGCTTCTCATGAAAAAGGAGATCATCTATTATGAAAGCTGAGAGAGTTTGAAAAAAAAAAGAAAAAAAGAGGCTGCACTTACTCTCTATGGAGATGCCATTCATAGCCCAGGTGATGGTGGGTTTGGGTGTGCCGCTGGCCAAGCAGGACAGCCTGCCGCTCTCCCCTGGAGCTAGGACAAGGTTCCTGGGAGGGACATCGATCCAATATGGAGCAGCTGCAAGCAGCACAGGGTACAGAAACAGGCTGGACAATTAATCACTAAACCCACTGCCCTGTTAGCTTCTGTGAATAAATCAATTATAAGGAAGAGGGAGAAAATAAAGCGGTAGAGAGAAGCAGTGACTGAGTTCCCAAGCAGCTCAGAGTCTGATGGGAGCTGAGCATTTCCTCAAGCACACCTTTGACCATGACGTGGATGGTGTGGTGCACCGAGCCAAACTGGTTCTTCGCTGTGCAGCGGTAATCTCCTTCATCTGATGCTGACACGTCCTCGATGTGAAGGGTCTTGTTGTAGTTCAGGAAGGAGGTGCGTTTGGAAGGCAGATCACCACTTATTTTGGTCCAAGAGATGTGAGGGGTGGGCCTAGATTCACAAAGAGAGAGCGCAGACAGACAAACTGATGATGGCAGGTGGACGCTCGTTAAATACATGACTTATGAATGCACTGAGTTCATGAATTAACAGCAGATTCTTTGTCTTACAATCCTTCAGCAATGCACTCCATCTCCAGTTTATCACCTCTCAACACCATCTTGGAACTGGATGAGCCAGATGGGATGAGGAAGGTTGGTCTTCTGTCATCCACGGGTGCCTCTATATTTACACACACACGCACGCAGAATCATATGAGTGATGAACGCGATTGTAAAGGCAAAGAAATGAGCACCTCGTCTGCAAGATTGAGAGCAAATCAGCTCCTTTAGTATTACTACCCTCCCATCACCACACAAATTGGAAAATTGAAACGTGTAATGGTCTGCTATATACGTACATGACGTCACTTTATCACAGACTAATTCTCATAATTTAGACTTTAACTTCTTTTTAATGCATTGTACTGTGTTTGGTATAAAATAAATGAATAAATTAACTTAATAAGCAGCACACAGAGAACTGCTTTTTGCCATTAATCTGGCAATTTACCTGGTGACAAAGTAATCTCCATAACTAGGAATATGAAATCCAGAGTGAGTGTTTTAATTTGATGAGAATCAAGGTTTTTGCATGTTTCAATTTAGCCAACATGTGTAGCCACTAGACAAGGACAAAAAATGTTAAGGAGAAATGAAATGTGAAAAAAATTATATGTAAGAGAGTAAATTACAAGTTTGGAAATCCTTAGGTATTAAGATTGGAGAAAGAAAAGTAGAATTTTAACATGCATATTTTTACTACATGGAGTTAATTCGTTAACTGACAATCCAGAATAAATTTTATATGTGTTTGAATTAATATGTGATGTTTTTTCCCCAAGTATCCCAAGGAGTCCGTCCAGTTTAGGGAAAAGAGCATGCAGCTCTAATTTTGAAAATTCGTGAGAAGAACTACATGTTAAGAAAGGGAGAGCTAATTGGGTAGATCGAGGAAGAGTTACAGGTTGACAAAGACTTTACTTGGATTTCTAGGTTCGAGGGGTAGAAGTTAGTGGGTAAGACAGAATTCCCAGCTCCATGTTGGGATTAATCACTAGAGGGTGCCAGATCCTACCCCTTAAAAATAATCAGTAACGTTGCAGAAAATCTCAGGGTTGATGGGTTGAAGGGTTGAAGGGTTAGTGTTAGTGGGTAAGAGCTAGTGTGGAGCTCTAAGTTGGGGGTTAAACACTAGGGGGTGCCATAACTCACCACTAAATAAATCAGTGTCATTGTAAAAAGCTGCCATTGTGTCATTGATTTCATCCACTGCAACACAACAGAAAAAAGACCAAAAAAAGACACACGCCATTTCACAAGTTGAACTCATCAAGGCAAAGAAAAACACAAAAGCTTGGACAACTTAACATGACTGAAGAACAAAAATTCACATGACAGGAAAAAATCTACGATGAAGAATGATCGCCATAAGAATCTACTTTAGTGGAGACAGCCTGCCGTCTTGTAGCTGAGATGAGAGAAGCCTTTGTTGTTGGTGGAGAATGTGTATACAGAACATATTACAGAAGTAATACTGAACGTCTGTTTGGCAGATAACCACGAGAGCTCTGACAATATGCCTTTTCAGTGCGGCAGCGACCGCTGGCGTCTCCAAGGACGGCATCATAGATAGGAAATGCTGTTTTCCTCCTACGCCGTCATGCCTGCACAAACTACCGTAAAATCATCCGCACACACATTACAAACGCTGCCACTTTCTTAAAGGTTATAACAAAGACTTGAGTAGATTTCAGTGCTCGTGTCTCTGCATCGCACGCTGTGTCAGACTTACGGTTAAGGACCCTGACAGTGATGGGCTGTTTCTGCTGGATGGTTTGTGTGTGGGGGAAGCGGGCGTAGCAAATGTAGTCGTTCCGGGTGTCCTCTCGGCGAACATTGGAGAAGTACAGGTCACCGTTCAACGACTGAGACACCCTCTTGCTCTGAGGGAGCTTCTGAAAGTCTGAAATGTACAGCGTCACATTAACATTATACAGGAAAGTGTTTGGGAGAGTACAGGTTATAGATGCAGCTGCATTACGCTTATGGGTCTACATTTCCTATATAATCAGGTATTTATGCATCTAATCACAAATATTCACATTCTGATATGCAGTTCATCAGGCTGAAGATGAGTTTGTTGCCATTCAGTATTTTTCATGTGATAAATTTTAAGGAATGAAAAGAAACCAATAAATGTGACAGCAGAAAAAATATATTACGATTTCCACATTTCCAACAGCCTAGCTTGCAAAATGAAATACAGTATGATTGGTTGTAAGATGGAACAGGAAATTGAAAAAGAAAATCACCGTAATTCTTAATCTTATGCAGCAGAAACATCATGTTACCACAAAGAAACATAAGAGATCAAGTTGCTCACTGTTGTCCATCCAGAATATGATGGGAGGGGGTAGGCCAGCAGGGGGGCGACACGGCAACACCAAAGACACGCCCTCCTGCACCACGATTGGCTTGATTTTTTCCTTTGACCACAGGGGGGATCCTATATTGATTGGAGAATAGCACGATCAAATCATAATTTGGCAAAAAATATGGGTCGCTAACAGACTGGAGCTTGCATGACGATGTGGCAAGATGAGGGGAATGATCAAGAATAAAAATATGGAAGTGGGGGGATTACAAAGGTTCAATCACCTATATCTACCGTCGTGTCCAACAAAATAAAACATGCACCTTTCTACAAACAACTTTTACCTTCCAGGAGAGCTCTTAAGATGGAAATTGCAACTTAATCGTTAGAAAAAGAGAAGAAAGGAGGTGATTTTTTTCATAAGATGCACATGAGACAATGAAAGAAGAGAGAGAAGTGATTTTAAAGAAGTGATACAGCAAGCTGCACTCACTGGACTGTCTAACCACTATATTGTGGGAAACAGCGGTTCCGTGTTTGTTTCGTGCTGTGCACTGGTACACCCCCTCGTAGTGTTCAACCCTCTCTCTGCTGATATCCACCACCAGAGTCCCAGATTGCGGCTTCATGTCCACGTTGGGATCATTCTCGACGTCAAAGTGGGTCCCATTTCTTGTCCAGGAGAAACTAAGGAAAAATAAGACCATTATCATAAGAATGCAGGTAATTTTCAAGTGATCAAATCTGGTAATTCATATAAAAAAGAACACATTAATAAAATCTGTTTTACCTATTTGGCTATCTCATTGCACCTGAATTTTTACTGTAAATGTTTCCAATTGTGTTCTTTAAAGACCTTTTTCAAAAGTTTTTCCTATATTTGCAAGTTTAAATCTACAAAAATATTCTGGATGGTTACATAATAAACTTGCTTTGGGCTGGGGGAAGAATAATCTGGGGTAAAGTAAAGGTTAAGGGCTGAGAGGTGCATTTTATCTATGAGTTCTTGCGAGCATAAAACCACAAATTTATGTGCATGTATGTTATCTTGATGAAAGCTAACTATATGTTAGATTCATTCAAAGCATTCAAAAACAGGTGTCAAGTGTAGGAGTCAAGCAGAACTTTTCTGGCATTGTTTAGAAAACCTGCTGAAAACATTTTAAACATTTGTGACAGGTGGTACCTGAATCCACTCCTGGGGAATTTATATATATTTTTTCCATTTAAAAGAAATTCACTGATTCCTACCTGGGATGCGGTTTTCCCTTCGCCTCACAGTGGATTATAATGTTCTCTCGTGGGTCGACGATGTAATCTTTAGGGGACTGGTAAGTGATGGTTGGCGGCTGCGGCACTAAAGACGACCAGAAAACGGGCGATATTTAATCAGGACCTTTACTGCATAAGTAGGTCTCTTTTTTTTCTTTCCTGCTGCTGCATTGACCACACCAGCAGTGATTACCAATAACATGCAGACTTAGCATACTGAATAAAACCACACAGCTGTTTGCTGACAAACTGAAAAAAGCTCTCAGAATGTAGAAAGGTAGGCAGAAAGCTCAGGTACATTTCCTTTTATTGCAATGAGCCGATGCCTAATGTATTCCTGTCAGTGCTGCGGAGATAAGTAATGGACTATGACAAAACAAATGATATAAGGACTCATGCTGTTTGCAGTATTGCTTTATGGAAAATACTCTACCATTGCAGAAACACACAGAACAAAAACAGCAAACAAAGAAACACAGAAATCAATGCATGCAACATGCCAAGGCCACTCGAAATCACACTCACTATCCTGTAAAACAAATCCGACTAAATGCAATTCAACAATTCATAACGAGCAGCTAGATAAAATGTAATCTTTAATATCCAAAAACAAGCTGCAAGCAAAAACTCAGATTCTTTGAGACTTACATCCTTCCAGAACTTCAGCAAAGAAGAAAGAAAAAAGAATAGTGACAGTAAAAATAACCAGATATTAGTTATGAAAAATATCCCCCTCAATATCTCTGCCTTGTAACAAGGTTCGCACGTGGCTAGCTCTATATTGAGGAATGGAGGCCTCCAGTAGTCAACCAAAAAAGCAACAGAAGCTTCAGGCTGAAACGTTAAATGTCAGTCCATGTAAGTCACAATTAGTATCTAAAAATTGTTAATATACAAACAACACTACATTTACATGGATAAAATGCAGTCACAGTAACTGGAAAAAACATAAAGTACATTGATGAAACTACACAGATGCATACAAGAAAGGCTAGACTAGGCTAGAGCTAAAATACTTATTTGACTCTCCAAAAAAATTATTTAATAGCCAATTTTCACATGAACAACAAATATTTTCTACTTTCAAATGGATGTGTTTCATATTTTTGTTTGCCATAAAAATTTTAAAGCAGAATTTTTAGATTCAGAAATTAAAAATAGCTTGTTTTCGTACTTTTCTGAAATTTAATGAATTGTTAACAATATTTATAACACAAAGAAGAAAAAGCTATACAGTGTTATGCAAGGGTAAAACTTTTATCAGCCAAACTGTACTGGACCTGGAAGTCATTATCGGTAAATTTGTCAATCCAAAATCAAAATAAATTCGGCTTTTATGTGCTTGATTATCAAAATGTTTGATCAAGTAATAGGCCGGGTGACTTATCTTGTAACTAAATGCAAAGTAACCCTGACACTGTGCGACGACTTTGTTTACAGCTGTGTGTGATTTGTTGTCTTACGGTCTAGTGGGACCTCCAGCGCAGTGGCAAGGTGCACCAGGAACAGCAGAAGCACTCCTACATCCATCCTCCTCCACTCCATGATCACGTGAGACTCAAAGGTCTGCCCCCAAATTCAGTGACGCACCGCCTCTGAGGACACGTGCACTTTCACAACTGCAGGTGGAGACAAGAGAAGAACAAACGAAGGAAAGAAGCTTTTAGAGACATAAGCAAGGACAGAGAGCGCAGGGCTGAATTGCACATCCAGTTACTGCTGTCATCAGTCATATAATGAGTTTTGTTCTATTATGTGGTTTTGAGTCAAAGAAAGAGAGAATGAGTGAGAGACACATCATAGCTCTAGCCACAGATTGATGTTAGTTACCATCCACTGCAATTTGCTGGAAGCTATCTTTTTGATCTAGTGCATTCTGATAGGGACCGACGGGGCCCACATGGGTTCATTTTGCAGGGCTAATCACAGGCGCGGCCATGATGCCATTAGGTTTCTCTGCCGTATTGATCACATCAGCTGGCAGATGATATGCCAAGGGACAAGACAAGGGGACACTCACTTTACTTTCCATTTCACTCGGAGCTTTATCAATGTGATTGACTGACCGGCTGAGCCAGCAGCAAAGTGATCTGAAATGAGGTCAGATTTCAGAGAGCGAACCATCATTCTTTCATTAGACTGCTGTAGTGGGAATGTCATACGTGACGAGACAGAAATAAATATGTGTGACATCTCTGTTTGTCGAGGACAGTTGGTTCAACAAGATTTCAGGTTAAGCTGAGGTGACGTATGTTTTCCTTGCTTGGGCAAACTGGGGTACTGATTCATTGTTAAGTGGGGATTTTTTTTTGTTAAGTAGTTTTATCAAATTGTGTCTCCATCACAACCAATGACTGCAGTCATTGCTCTACAGTCATTGATCACAACACAAGCGTTAAATGAACTGAGTAAAAAGCAAAGCAAAATGTAGTCACGTCACAAAACCACAGAACAAAAATGTTCACTTGTTGCCACACAGCTCGCAGCTACCACATTACACCTTAATCCAGGCAAAAGATCATAGAATATAATATTGAAGTTATAAAAGATCAGAATGTGGCTCAAACTTCAGAGAAATCTAAAAAAGCACAAGGTTAAATTGACTGCTCATTTGAATTCATATTAATCTGCATAATTCAGTGCTGCCGAGTCAAAAGAATGAAGAAAATGAACTTAGGAGGAGTCGTTTTAATAACTGTAGTCTGACCTGTTTTTATCTCGCTTCTTCATCCACTGGCACCATATTAAAAATGTCACAGCTTAATTTAGAGCTCAGGCAGATTAATTTGCTACATTATCGCATAAGCACACTAACAAATTCAGAATGAAAAAAATCACGTGGAGCACTCTAAAGCTGGAGTTACACATGCGTACTGCATGCCTGCTTAGGGCGTGGGGCAGGTCAGGGCTGCAGATGAGGTTGTAAAAGCGATGTCTGGTACCAGAGGCTAGACAGCCATGCGGTAAGACCTGGTCTTCCTAGGGGAACTGAGGTATTTGTTAGTGCTGCCCTAAAGTCATGATTCAGAACCATCCTCAGAGCCGGTGTCTAGTAGCATGGGAAGAGACCAAGGCTAATGTCTACTGCCCCCAGCTTCAACTATACCTCTCCTGGGAAGGCCTGTATTATTCACCCAGGACAGCCAATCACACTGCTGTGGACACCTCAGGCAGCTCTGGCTTGGGATTTGACATGAAAAGATCCAGAGGGTCATTTCATCAAGATAATTTGCAGGCTGCAGGCATCGGTGCTGAAACTGTACATTTCCTTTCCTTCAGTATATTTTCAGCTTCTGCTGGAAATTTACAATCACATATTGTTTATGCAAAATCCATTCACGATTATGAGTAAGGTGTTGCAGCGCAGTGATTTTCTAGCACCAATTCATTTTGCTTGGTATTAGGCATTAAGGCATTAATGTCACCGTCACTACTTTTGGGTTTTTTTTTCTAAATCATAAATTACAGCCCGAACTGAGAGTGAAAAAAAGGGTGAAGTAAAAATGGCCAGCGTGTGACAGCAACAGAATAAATGTGTTAATTATACATTTTATGGTGGATCCCCAATAAGCTTTGAGATTCTTATCTGGAATGGAGCCAGGGATTCATCCTAGATTCATTTCCCAATTTAATGAGGTGTAGCAACTCAGCTCCAGCCAGCCAGTGTGTTTCCTTTGTTCACACCGTACACGTGTGGGCCTGTGTTTACTTGTGTGTATGTGTGTACAGTATATGTCTGTTTGCTACAGTCACCCCTGTAAGTTTCAGTGATATGAGGCCAAACCTCATATCCGTCTAACAGTTGAGTGACGGTGGAAACTCAGTCGACTCATGTCGTTCAGTATATTTTGAGCGTAATCCAAGCTGGGCCTGAATCTTGAAAAAAAAGAAAAGAAACTAGAGTTCAAAACCAATTTTTTATTTCAATATACAATTATTCAAGGTGAACCTTAATCGCAAAATATATTTCTCTATTGCCGGACCATCCTATGCATCCTGTGCTGACAGAAGATGGAAGCCCAAAGTCAACATATCTCTCTTGCTGGAGCTCAGATAAAACCCCAGTCCCGTTTGGAGTGCTGTGCCAAAAGCAGTCAGATGGCTGATAATATCGAACAGGAAATTGTCTCTTAGACAAAAACACAACAGATTGGTAAGGGCACTTCCAGAAATGATTTTCACTCTTTTTCATATAGATAAAGCTGAGAAAGAAAACTAAGCTGGTGTCTCACTTTGAAACGTGATAACTGTTCGTGGCACTACCTCGTGATGACATCGTTTTTACAGCCGATACCAATATTTGGTGATTTCAGAACCAAATATATTGGCCAACAAGAAAATATATTTCTGGTGAGTTTTTCAAAGTGGCACTTTGAGTACTACACGGCAAGTGCCAATTTATTCCATTCTATTCAAAAGAAAGCCGACATTTCTACAGCCGATATCTCAAAAATTTGGCAACTTACATGAAAACGATTTAGATTGAAAAATAACACCAAGTTAGATTTGGGAGTGAACCATGTCTTTAAACTTGTAGATTTGACAAGTACAGTGCTTATTCACAACTGCTGCCAGCTGCATCTAAAAAACAAGAGACAAGTGGGAGAGCTCATCCGAGGTCAATGCCATATTTTCCATTGTTCCCTTGCCTGTGCTTCACCTTATCAATCAAGTTTCACAGAATTCAGAAAGGTCGTTTTTTTGATGCAAACAGGCCTGCAGACAAGCAGGCGGCACTGAAAACATATTTCAGTCTCAGCTCTCTCCTTGCAGACAGAGTCCATCATCTGAACACCGTGACAGCTGCCACAGTAAACCAAAAACAAGGCTGCAGGGTGTAAAACAAAAACACTGAAAGATATGTATCAGTGAGCTAAGAGGACGTGGTAACTCGAATAATAATCCTGCAGACATTTGGTACATTTGTTGCTTGTGGCATCTTAAACTACTTGTGATGAAGTAATATTAATATTTTGAATTTTTACAAAATACTTTGAAGTTATTGTTTTATGGGTTTTCTGTACATTTCTTGCATCTCTTGAAACATTTACATTCAATGACAAGTGAACATCAAATATGGAAAAGCAAGTTTTTTTGGAACTGTTTTACTCAGCCAGACATTTTCAGCTTAATATGAGGTTAAAGTTGTTGAAAATCGTGCCTGAAATGGTTACAAAGAAAAGCCAACACAAACAAACATGTGGTTTACAAATGGCCAGCTTTGTTATCTGATTGTAGAAAAAAAATGAATGAGCAAAGCTAGCGTTTAAATACCGAACAAGCTAAGTTAATGTCAGCAAAGTGAAAGGCTGCAATGTTAATTACTGTCTCCGACTACATAAGACCACCTTCGCTCACGTCTTGCTTTTCATTTTGTCAACACTCTGCTCTGTAAAAGCTGCATTGAGCTGTCTGCCTCTCATTCATCCAGCCTCTTCAATTACTCCATTGTCATTTTCCCATACCCAGCTACTTCACCATCCCAAAACTAATTGGTTTTGTGCACATGTCAGGGACATAGCACACGCAACAGCACATACACACCCAGGATAAAGCACATTTACAGAGGCTGTCAACAGAATGTGAGGGTCAGGACGTGTCTGAGCACACAGATAGAGGTGACAGGGGCACAAGGACTGACAATGGAAGTAGACTGCAGTGTAAATGAATTGCAGTCAGTATAGAAAAAATCCCAGTTGAATTCCCCTCACAGCAACGGATAACGCTATATGCCTCATATGCTCATCACTTGCACAGATCTTGTCATTGTATGTGCCAAACATTAGTGATGCAACACTGCAACCCTGACAGAATCACAGCTATTGCATCAGAACTCTACACTTTTAACATCTATGATGAAAAACAAGCCTTTCTCCTGCACCAAGCACCCTAATTAACTTCCATAATCAGTGCTATTGATGGCTCATGCAATCAGGGGTTTGTGAGCCTCGGTATGGCCTTAATGGAGCAGCAGGGATCCCCCACAGATGCCTGAATGGATGGGGGTGGAGGGGTATTATGATGAGAATGACTCCACGCTCAGGAAGGAGGTGATGAGGAAACTGATTCGGTTGGAAGCGTTTATTTTTCTGAGATTGCCGGGTGCTCTCGGTGCCTGCTATTCATGCCTTGGGCTGCATGTATTTCTCTGTGCTATTAGATATCAGGAGTGTGTGTGTGTGTGTGTGTGTGTGTGTGTGTGTGTGTGTGTGTGTGTGTGTGTGTGTGTGTGTGTGTGTGTGTGTGTGTGGGTGGTTGTGTATGTGTGTGTATCTTCCATGGATCTCAAAGTTGAGGTCAAAGAAGTTAAACAAATAGTAAGGTTATTACAGTTTAGCTAAAAACATCACTGTAGATTATAATATAATATAATATAATATAATATAATATAATAATACAGTTTAATCATTTGTCTTTTTAAGCTGTGGATTCACAGCTAATGTGCTAAACAGGGGTAAGCGGTGATACAATTTACAGCAATGATACATGAGGTTGAATGTTCAGTGGCTTTGACTAATACCTCTCACGGGCCTCTTATTAGCAGCCACAGGACCACAACACACATTCCATGGGCCGGCTTCAGTGTATGTTTCCCATAATCTTCTCATTAGCTTTTGTAAATGAGGCAGCGTATGCAAATAATTGGTGTGGTTAACATATGAATTGGGGTCCTGTTGTTCAACGAGACCCCATAGCCCAAAGAACACACCAGAGCCCTTGATCTGAACTGTACAATGCAAGACAATAAAAGATCTTCAATCATCTGATTCACTATAAAGATGCTATTTAAATTCAGCTTTCTGACCAGAGCTGTAGTGGTTTTGATGCATAGGCCTCCCAAACACATGAGTAAATAGGCTTCAGTATTTTCATTAGTAATATTAACCACTTTATACGATGTGAACTCCACTGACTTTGCACCAGGCAAAAAATCACTCAAAGAAAAAAAACATGTGCATGGGGTGTGTAATTATGGGATGTGTAGGCTCTTGGATTTTCCAGATAGTTTGACCTTTATGTTTTGTCGACTACGTCATGAGTTCTTGCTTTTTGAAAAACTGTTTTAGGCAAGTCGTCACACTTCATGGAAAAGCTCCATTACATCTTTGGGGGTAGGCCTTTAAAGTTACAAGGCTTTGTTTTTGAAACTCCCCTGGCTATCGACATAAAACAAGTCTTAATTCTAATTGGCATCTGCTGCTAATGCAACATGTCCGGCAATTTGTCTAGTTTACCTTCTTTCAGAGCGCCACACATTGACATTCACAAAGCTTGCTCGCCATACATGCCAAAAACACTTCAGGATTCGCTCGCTGTTCCCTCTGCCTAAATGCTAATCAGAAACGGCGCCGGCACTTCTGAGGAAGACGGCCTCTTTAACATGCAGATGGAAGCAGCACCACTAGATGGGATGGTGCTCTTAACGCCTTGGAGGTCTAAGTTATCAGAGATGATAACGCTAACCTTACCCATGCCCTACATTTTAGGAAAAGGTAAAACTCTCTTTTCTTTCCTTTTTTTTTTGGGCAGGTGGAAATGAAAACAGATTTTGATTTGCGTTACAATCATTATTTTTCTTTGATCCCTCATTGCCAAGACTTGGGAGAAAAACAAAATTGCATATTCTGATTGCCTGGGGCTAGACTTAGAATTAGGGATATCACTGATAACGAATACATTATCGATAAGGAATCCAAGTGCAATAAAAATACATATTTCTTTTATTTAATACATTTAGTTGCTACGTCATGTCCTCACATTATGGCTGTGTTTCCTCAATTAGGTCTCTCGTTCTTGGGGTTTGTGTATAAATCCCTCTCCTTAGGAAAAGTATTAGTGGGGAATCGTTTCACTGCTTCACAATCTAGCAAAAACTAATTATTCTTTAAAAAAAAAAACAGTAAGGTTGGACTTAAAAGTCTTTTTATGACATCTGAAATAATTACTAGTGCCACTTTTAAAAAACATAGATGAATTGAGAACAGGTGGCAAAGCAGGACACGACTGAATGAACAAATGTGTATCTGAACTTGACCTTTATGCAATAGCTGATCACTACACTATAATTACTTATGTATGAGAACATTTCTGCTTGTGCAGAAGGGGGCAGATAAACACCGGAGCAGTGCAAAGCACGGAGCTCGAGTATGCCTGCCCTACCACATGAGAGCGTTATGGGTGAAGCCATTCATATGCTGAGCAGACGTTCATTGTCATGAGCAAATGCAAGAGGAGTGGGAGGAATGCATGCCGACCTGCTTCCTGAATAGCTAAAGAAACTGTTAAAATCCTCATACGACACCAAAAGACAAACTTCAGCCACAGAGACATGGCAGGTTTGAACAAAAAAAGTAATCAACAAAACCCAATCTCCTCTGGGAACAAATCCTGTGAGCCAGCAGATAGAAATATCTGTGCATTTGTAAACTCAAATAGTGCTTTAGGAGTTAAGCAATTTAAATCTCAGCAAAGATAGTAAAATGGTTTCAAGCTAAATATAGGGACTGTCTGTACACTTTCCAGCAGAGTACAGCCACTCAAAACTGCACTCCAAAAGGGCATTCTGTATCCATGGCAATCCCCTCAATACTTTTAGATTTCCATGCCAACAAAAAAAAAGTCAATTCTCTCACCAAATACAGACGAAAAAAGAAAACAGGAGAAAAAGGCCCAGGCCCATTTATCATCCCAAAAGTAACCTTAGAGAAAACCTGCACATTTGACATCTGTTTGGTCCAAAAAAACAGTCTCAGCCTCCTCTGAGCTCAACAAAAGAGATGTGATTAGAATCTCAGTTTGCTACTATGTCCACACCGGATGGCTTACTACACGTGTGAAGGGTCTCTCAAGATGGTGCCAATATGAGAAGTTTACATTAAGCTTAGGGGTGCCATAAAGAGAGTCTGTGTGCAGGAAATGATCACCTCTGACTCAAAAAAGCTCTGATGTAGCAAATGAATTCCAGCGGGCTAAGTCAGCCATGGTAGCACAAAGAAACAGTGTTTATATATGATTGCTGTGAGTCAACAGTTGCAACTAGGGCTTTCTAGAAAAGCATGACTGTATAATGAACGCTCTTCTGCTGGAATTTGAATTGTGCTGATACAGTATGTAGGCAGGCAGGGAGCAACTGGTCATTTGGAGCTGTCTGCACTTTGTGCGGGTACCATTCACTCCAGTAAAATCTGTCGGCAACATCAGATAACAAAGCATGAACACTGACTGTGAGCTGGAACAATCTGTTACCGCTGCGTGTTACCAGAACATGTAATTCAAAAGTGAGAAAGGAGCAGGTGGACAGAGGCGGTGAGGCTGAGGCTTATATTGAATACAATCTGTATCCTGTGGCCATTTCTCTGCACATAATTAGAATAAACAGCACGCTTATATTGATTCACAGGACTATAAAGGAAGAAATAAAATGGTTTTTTATTCATGCAAAATCCTTAAGAGAATGCTTGTAAACAGAAATATACATATAATTTACTGAAATAAGTTATTTTAGTGGAACTTCTGAGGTGAGCTCTAAGCTAAACGTTAGCACAATGTTAGCATGCTATTAGCTTGCTAACGTCGCTTGCAGTATTGCTTACAGTATAGCTGTACTTTCAAATTTAACATAGTAGTGCCTATTGAGTAATAGGGATGTAACAATTATGAAACCAAGATCGCAAACCTGAATAAAAACATCTGCATCATGATACTGCCATCTTTCTCTACAGTGATACTCATGGGGATTGGTGTGGTCTTCTGCTGCTGTAGCCACTTTGCTTCAAGGTTTGACCTTTGTGCACTCCTGTATACCTTAGTTGTAATAAGTGGTTTATTTGAGTTACTTTTGCCTTCTTGTCAGCTTGATGAGGTCTCTCCATTCTCCTTTGAACTCAGGCATGACTAACGTATTATCATATAATTTTCAGCACATTTTCTATAAACCCTAGAGATGGCTGTGTCAGAAAATTCCAGTAGAACAGTTTGGAAAATATCTAGATCTGTTAAGGCTCAGTAAAAGTGTGGTGAAAGTTGTAATATTTAAAGATCATTAAGATAATGAGAGAACTCAAAAACACCAGAAAAATAAAGTTATTTTTTTGTTATTATCTGCTCAAGTGTTCAGCACTGTAGTAAAAATATTTTTTGCATGTTTTTTGTCCTGGGGCTTTTTTCTACAAAATTGTATTTGTGATACAAAAAGTAGTCAGGGAAATCGCCAAAGTCACTCACATTTATCCTTGGAGGAAACTGTGGCCATCTCCAACCCAAAGTGTTCCAGTGCACCTACCGTCACAACAAACGGACACAATCCCTAAAGACTTGCTGCCAGCAATGCGACTAGAGAGAAAGTTCTGCTGGCAAACAAAGTGTGAACACTGGCTCTGTGCTGGAACAATATGTTATCACAGTGTTTTACCAGAATATTTAATTTAAAAGTGGGAAAAGTAAGCTGTGAGAAAATCTGCGGCAGGTGGAAGGAGGCAGTGAGTGTTGTTATTGAGTGCCACCTCTGCATTCACAGAGCGCCACAATAGGCTTCTCCCGCTTCTCCTCCTCCACTGTCAGCCCCTTCCACTCCACCCCACCTGTTTGTAAAAGGTCAGCACAGAGGAGGGTCCTCAGGCCCCCACCGTCCTCCCCTTCCTGGACCTACAGATCCCACTCCACAATCATCCTCAACGCTGGAGCCTAGAGCCAGGAAACTCAATCAAAGAAGGGCTTCAGAGAGCTCCAGACCTCTCAAAACCATCCATTGTCTCCATAAGGCTTCCAAACACTGCAGCAGGTCTATATGTAACACTGTAAGAGGAGTTGCTCATTACTGCCTGTCCCCAGCTTCACTTTGTTTCTTTTGTGCAGCTGACACAAGAATCTAGTTGCCCAGCTGGGCCAATAAAAGAGAGTGAGGTTACATAAAAAAAACGAGAGAAAAAAAAGAAATTCAGAAAAGTAATTCATTTGCAGGAGTGAATGATGACGTGACAAATATGTTGCACGTGCATAAAGGTGCCATGTTGGTGTTTTTTTCATAAAAAAGACACATTATACATAAATCTGTGACCTGTGCCAGTGCGAGACAGTACTTTAATGGTATCTGTTTAAAATTTGCCATTCATCCCGCGAGTTAAGAGTATTAACTGACACGCCGCACAACAATGTGTGTGAATGTCAGCGCAATCCATTATCATATGAAGAAAGCACTATGTAACTGCCCCCTCTCGCTCACTCTCTCTCTCTCCCAGCCCCTCCTCAGCCCCTTTCAGATACGGCAGGTGAATACAAATCATTTCCCCTCCGCTGCTCTCCAAAAGGACTCACCATCCAATTTCAGACACAGAGGACACAAACAATGGTCCTTTCAAAGTGTGAGAAAATCAAATCATGGTCTTTTCTTATTAAAAGACACTATTAGGAGGTTACCCTTCCTCTTGTGCAGAACCAGCTCAGAAAAACAGAACTGAATCAAAGCATCTGTGAGTTAAATAAGTTTTTAAAAAATTATATATTTACATGTCAGATCAATAAATGACTAAAGCAATTCGTACAGTAATAAAAAAATTAAATCAGTTCAAAAGACTGAACACAGTTGTGTGAAAAAGTAAATACACCCACTGCTTCCTTAGGAATTAAGAGGGTAAGTAATGGTAAGCATGTTAAATGTTAACGTTTATAACAGTATCATTAGAAAAAGAGTGAACAAATATGGCTTGTTTGGACAGGTTGTGTCCAGAAGAAAGCTTCTTTTCTCTAAAAAATGCAAAACACGCCAGCATAGCTGAAGTTTGCAAAGTTGCACCTGAACAAACTACAAGACTTCTGCAACAATTGCCTTTGCACAAACAAGACCAAATGTTTGACCATGATGCACAATGGCAAAAAGAAAACAGAGCATATTAGCACAAACATCTCATACAACTGGACGGGTACAATCACAGGGCCTCTGCACCTTGGAGTCACTGCTTATGAACTCTTCTGTGCACCAAAGTTTTTAGAGTTAAACACGAGGCCAGCTGTGACAGCTAAAGCTTGGCCCAAACTGGGTCATGCAACAGGGCAATGATCCCAAGCTCAGCAGCGCATCTACAACAGAAAAAGCTTCACTGAAAAATCCAGACCTCAAACTGACTGAAATGCTGTGGTGGCATTTCAGAGACCTGTGCACAAAGAAAGAAGAGTAGGCCAAAATTCTTCCACAATAATTTGAGACACTGATAAAGTCTTACGAAAATGGATTACTTCATATTATTGCTGCTGAAGGTCCTGCCACCTGAATCCTGACTGAATCATGGGGTGTACTTAGTCGTTACATGGAGTTCTGTAATCATCTTTCTGGTTACTTTATTTTACTTTTGCTATTAAACTTTCAACTGTTTCCGTTTTCACTCATTACTATTTTTAGTTGCAGTCTTTCTTTAATACTCTACCAAACATTGTTCAAGACAGAGGGGGGGGGGGGGGGGGGGAAGACTTGAACATTAAACTGAATACAAAAATTTGGTTCTCTAGCTGTCAGAAGGCGGAATAATTATGAGTTAACTCACTTTCCCAGTCATATACTTTTTCCTCTTATTTACACTCAGTGAAAAACAAAAAACAGAACCATTAACCAACCCACACAACTCACATTATTCACCAAAATACACCGCAGCGCATATAGAAGTGCTGCTTAATGTGACAGCAGTGTGTCTGCAACGCTGATCCAAACATTCACTTTGGGTCGAGTCTGAATGAGCTTTGCTTACTTTGGCAAAATGTATGGGCACTCTGTTTCTGTAGTCAGGTTTTCATATGCTAAACTCGCCTCCAGGGGAAGTGAACAATTCATCAAAGATATCCCTGTGCAAACTCCTCCAACATTTCTTTGAAATGAAGGCAGAGATGCTGGGAATTTTCAGTCTGAATTTCCCATCCAAGGATTTCAGATGGAATTTGATCTAATTAAGCTCTGAGGCCGAGAACTTGTGTATGTTTTATTTTACCAAAAGTGAAATAACAGGGAGAGCGATAACATCTCCCTTAAGCTGATGGAACTATTTTTTTGTCAGTATGTAATTGAATGACCTAATTTTAACTGAAGCATTGGATTTGATAAAATTAAAGAGTGAGTTTAAAGAATACAATGAAAATAAAACCCCTGGAGGTTGAGTGACTGATCAGGACTCTTGGTGCCTTACCAAGGCTTAGTGTGAACATGCTTCTATCTCTCTCATGGGTCTGGATGACTGAAACGTTAGCTAATGAGTATTAATGACAATAATGAAAGACTTAGCCTTCTCATAAAGGGAGTCTCTTTATGTTCTTCACAACTTTCCTTGGATGTGCGGCTGATGCTGAGTCGTAACAATACGCCAGAGACTCAACAAAAAAATTCTTGGTGTTACAGCTTAGCAATTTTCCCTTTTACATCCATCATTTGAAGAGTCTGAGTGGTTTCGAGTAGGTCTGATATTTTGCCCAGAAGGCGCCGCAGCTCAGACAAACAGTGCTCCATCCTTACAGATCATCTGGTCCCATCAAAAATAATGGCCTCCGACAAGAACTGCTCCATCAGCCCTCATTTGTCAACCGGTGATTCCGGAGGAAACACTGCTCCCATTTAACACTAACAGTCCGCAAGCATCCGCTAACAGTCTCTGTCCTGCGTCTGCCTTTGACAGGATGAGACCGGTCGCTAATGCATGAGAAGTGTCTGCTGAGTGTTGGATAATGGCTGTGTGAGGCTTTGGTGGAGCCTGTGGCGTTTATCTGGCTGCATCTATCACTCAGTACAGGTAGAGGAAAAAGGATGAGGCAGTGAGGTCAAACATCGCTGTAGGACAAAGCGTGCGTCACTTGCACCCAGAGGTGTTTCAGTTTTTTCCGGGGGGGGGGTTTAACATGACAGAATAATGAATTACCAACCTAACACATAATGATACAGTACAGTATCTCCACAGGAAACACCTCACCCACCTCCTCTGTCAACACACGAAAAATAAATAAGAGGATTTTACTGGTCGTCGCATTTACATTAAACAGTGCACTTCAAACACAGTTATTCATAAGTTGAGTTATTATAGCAATTTCTGGGGGGGTTTCTCTAAAAAAAATACTTTTCTCAGTACATAAACACAAGAAAATATTCTTTGCATATTCATTTTCATCCTCAGCTAATGAAGGTAAAGTTATTCAGCATTAAATGGTGTTATTACACAAGCAGCCACAGCCAAACACGGCTGAATAAAGTGTAGGATAAAATTACAGAATATTTAATGTGATTCACAAACTATTTCAAGTGAAGATGATGGTTTTCAGTACTCAGCACGACAGAATTTTGTGATGTGTCAACGATACAATGTAAACCTCAACTATCTGCAACCAGAAAATTGTGTTTTTCAATGTCCATCTCAGGCTTGATTTAAAAGTTTCCACATGTTTTCTATAGATGTCTCAGTTGAATAGCTGGTGTTTTACCGGACAACATTAATGCATTGACATTATACCACTTCACCAAGTAAATATAGCTGACATGGGCATCCATGCTTATCACATATGTAAAACAATTAAAGGCAAAACCCGTAGCCTTGACCTGTAGTACAACAGAGCTGCAAATGCATCTGCTCATTCTGAGCAATTGATTTTATCGCATGAAGAAATATTTCTTTCCTGCTGGGAGGGGCAATGCTCCCATCAAAAGAGGTCACTGAAACTGCAACGAGTATAAAAATGATTAATAGCCTTCTGAGTCACTAGCTAACCTATTTTGAAGAACCTATTGAACATTTGGGACCAACATGTTAAAAAAGCACCACAAACTAAAATAATGTTGTCCTATGCCTAATAAAATCCATGTCTCTGTTTAGGTATGCTAATATTTTGGGGTTATTATTTACTCCGTGTTTATAGCAACGCCTATTAATGTGCTCATTTAAAATGAATACAGTCAAAATAGTAACAGCAAAAAGTATTCCAATATACAGCCATAAATAAAAGTCTGAATCGCTTGCTATTTCAGTGTGCCTCTATGTTTCATACGCACTCATTCCTTTACTCTCCCTCTCACAGCAGGTACACAGACAGAGATTTCTCATTAGAATTGGCTGAGATGCAGGTGAGCCAGGGGTCACATCTAAATTCAAGCATTTGTATTCCAGCACGACACCCAGGGAGCACGCTGTTTGTAGTGATGAGCAGATAGGCTCGGCCTTGAACCAGGACCCACAGCTAGCAGGCACATAAATCGTTCGGTTTCTCAGAGGCTATTCCAACACTGATAGATCCCACCAGTTTCGACAGTATAAGGACAGTCTTCTCGTCTTCTCAGTCCTGAAGCCACATTGAAATTCTATCCTAGACATTTCGCACTGAAAAAAAATGTATACAAAAATCACTAATCACGCAGCACCAACAAAGGATTTGAAACCTTGATGGGCCGGAGCCTGATCCTTCTCTGGCAAAAATAATGGTAAAGTGAATTAGGGCCTTCCTTTTGAAAAATGCTCCTTCTTAAGCCAGACGAATAGTCTGCCTGAGTATCTGAGCATTGATGGCTTTGTGAGTAAGAGTGGCATTGCAAAAGAACACATGTATCAACTGAACTGAAGTTTGATGGTATTAAGTTATAAAATCATATAACCTTAGATCTTCACTTCAAGTTGTTGTTGTATCTATAAAAGCGGAACGCCAAACTCAGGCCCGGCATGCCGATGGGCTTGCAACTGGCATAAACCCTGTGTCCGTGCTCTAAATATGAAGCGAAGCCAGCAGTCAATTAGCTTAACAAAGCATAAAGACTGGGAGAAAGGGAGGATCAGCTAGCTTGGCTGGCTCCAAGAAACAGGCCTAGCACATAACTGTGTGAAATACACAACTTTTGATTCCCCGATAATTGGACAGACAGGAAGAGCAGCGAAGGTGGAGCGAGGCCTGGGGCAAGGCTGTGCAGGTGAGAGGAGAGTGCAATCAGGGAAAATAAAGATGGAGATGCAACACCAGACACAGAGCAGATTCTCCAGGCTCTCTGCTGAGCTGTTTGTGAAGCAGCTGTGCATGAAGCCAACTTTTTCCACTGCCCTGGAAGACGGCAAAGACAAGCAGAAGTCCCCCGTGAAGGGCCTCACCAGCCTCTTTCTGGCCCTCACTGTCTTTGTGCCCATCTATTCATCTGCTTATTTTTTCATGTGCTTCCCAAAACTAGCTGGGTCTCTGGGTATCTCCCTGTTTGTGTCTGCTTCTCACAAAACCAGTCTCACTGGGAAAAAAGCAGAAAACCTTACAGTAAATCTTTGGATTACATGTATATGTCATACACTTATACACTATGATTTCTGCATAAAAGTGGTCATGAAGTTAAGGTTATATCTAATGAGAAAATGCTGAAGTACAAGTACTCTTAAAAGTAAATCATCATAATAGACATGAGACATCTCATTTTTTCTCCTTCATCTATTAGAGTAGAGACACTAAAACAATGCGTCTATACGCAGCTTCTTTCCCACAAACAGGAGACATTACACGCACAGACATAAGTGTTGACACAGAGAACCGTAAGAGAATTGTCAGGCGTATAATGAAGAGACACCGGAGAAACGTCTTGATGCATTCATCTGAAACAGTGTGCGCTGGGAGCAGCCCAGAGGCCCTCTGCGAAAGCGTGTATCCCGCTACTTATCCGCAGTGTGTCTGATCTCTGAGCTGCCGCTGAGTAATATCACTGCTTTCTAACCACATGCAAGAAAACTGCTGTTCTACTCACAGCAAACTGTTCAGTTACACTGAGCTGGGAAATTCTAAAACTGAAATTAGTGTTCGGTGTTCAGCCTTTTCAATGCAACTTTTAGGCTTTTTTTGGTTCTGCAGTGAACCTGAAAAACAACAGGAACTATGTTCGCTCTAATTAGGCCGTGTTACCACTGCAGGCTAAAATACCACTAATCTCTCGCATCTATTCTTTTCATAACACGCAGCCACGGCAAATCCCACTGAGTCTGATTTGTTCAATTTTCAAACTGATGCTCATCTGCGGCCTTCAATCAGACACATCTTATTTTTTGAACGTGACCTCAGTCTGAACAGTCACATATAAATTCAGAGGTGCTGACGCACATATGTAGTTTTAGAGAAAACCTTTTTCCAGTGAAGCCATTCACATCGCGATCCGAGGATTGTGCGTCAACTCCACATTCAAAATTACAGTCATTGCTCAGCAAATATCCATGAATAAAAAAAATCTCTCTTTATCTTCTTTCTTTTTGTCATCCAATCACAAAGTTGCTGCATTTTACTCCACATGAGTTTATAAATGAAAGTGTAAATACCACCTGAGTCACCTGAATTTTTGACTTTTGTAACAGGATAATTCTCCAATTATGTGTCTCTCACTCACATTCCAAAGTAGGCTTAGGGAGCATGTGGGCCTACCCTGAGTATGGATGCATAAACTGGTTGGGATTCAAACCCCCAAGCCTCTCTTCTGAAGACCAGTAGTGTTCCCACTATCTCCTAAATTGGGGGAACGGCTCCCAGATCCCAGGAACGACATCTGAGATATCTGTCCAGAAGAAGGCAGTCCTAAAAACAGCAAAGATACTCCACAGGACCCTCAAACTCTCAGGCCTCCGGTAGAGGACCTGAGCTTGAAGGACAAGGAATGTCCACAGCGCGAGTGGGGAATAAATATACATATATAAAATACACACATACACTCCTTCTATCCAAAGTATCACTGGGCAAAAAAAGCAAAGTCTGGGTTCATACAACCTTTTTTGCAACTTTGCCCTTTCTGTTTTGCAGGGTCACTTTCTAACTCTTTGATTGTGGGCAGAGGAGACATGACACAAAATTAGGGGAGAGGAAGAATGCCAAGAATCAAAGGTTACTGAAAACCCTCCAGTCATTCTGAACAAAACTGCACTCACCTCGCCCACTGTTTTTTGAGATTCAGCAATGTAGTAATATCACAAGTAAAAATAGATGGACTGCACAAGTACAAAAAAAACACCAGCCAGCTCCCTAGCTAGCAATGTAAAATAAAATGAAAATGAAGTTTGGGTAAATAAAACCTGGCAACCGAAGGGAATGCGTAATATGCAGTTTCAGTTTTAGGTAAAACCAAAGAGCAGAATCAAGATATTTTAAACCATTTTTTAAAAATAAATAAATCCTTCAATCTTTGGCTGCAGAAAATAACTGGCTATGACCCACAGACACTAGTGGATTGTTGGCGCCTTTCTTCCCTTTGCTCTGCCAGCCCTGCGCTGCAGCCATCTGCACTTGTTGCTTGTTTTAGGAAATTTTGTGCCTTTAGCAAGTGAAACACGTAATCAGTTGTAGCAAGGTCAGACATTTGGAAAAATCAAAGCTATGGCCATAAAATCCTATGGTTGTGTTTCTTCTTATTATAATTACTATTTTATTTTACATTTTAGGAATGCACTCAGTTTACTATACTTGCTCAGTCAGAACAGAACAACCCCAGGTTTCTCTTCAGCACTGTAGCCAGGCTGACAAAAAGTCAGAGCTCTTTTGAGCCAACAATCCCTTTAACGTTAACTAGTAATGACTTCATGAACTTCTTCACAAATAAAATTTTTATCATTAGAGAAAAAATTACCAACAATCATCCCACAGATGTAATATTATCTACAGCTACTCTTAGTACCATTGATGTTAAGTTAGATATAGTTCTATATTGTGTATTTTGTTGTACAGTTATTTTATTTTCAACTTTAATTTATATATTTTATCTTATTCTTTCCCGGTTAAATTTACCCTTCATTCTAATTTGACTCTTTTTCTCTAATTGATCTTTCTGAGTTAATTTCAATAATTACTTCCTCCAAACCATCAACGTGTCTTTTAGACCCCATTCCTATAAAACTGCTCAAAGAAGTCCTGCCATTAATTAATTCTTCGATCTTAAATATGATCAACCTATCTCTAATGATCGGCTATGTACTACAGGCCTTCAAGCTAGCTGTAGTTAAACCTTTACTCAAAAAGCCATCTCTAGACCCAGCAGTCTTAGCTAATTATAGGCCAATCTCCAACCTTCCTTTCATATCAAAAATCCTTGAAAGAGTAGTTGTCAAACAGCTAACAGATCATCTGCAGAGGAATGGTTTATTTGAAGAGTTTCAGTCAGGTTTCAGAGCTCATCACAGCACAGAAACAGCTTTAGTGAAGGTTACAAATGATCTTCTTATGGCCTCTGACAGTGGACTCATCTCTGTGCTTGTCCTGCTAGACCTCAGTGCAGCGTTCGATACTGTTGACCATAATATCCTATTAGAGCGATTAGAACATGCTGTAGGTATTACAGGTACTGCACTGCAGTGGTTTGTATCATATCTATCTAATAGACTCCAATTTGTGCATGTAAATGGAGAGTCCTCTTCACACACTGAGGTTAATTATGGAGTTCCACAGGGTTCGGTGCTAGGACCAATTCTGTTTACATTATACATGCTTCCCTTAGGTAGCATCATTAGAAGACATAGCATACATTTTCACTGCTATGCAGATGACACCCAGCTCTATCTATCTATGAAGCCAGATAACACACACCAATTAGTTAAACTGCAGGAATGTCTTAAAGACATAAAGACCTGGATGGCCTTTCTGCCAACTTTCTGCTTCTTAATTCAGATAAAACTGAGGTTATTGTACTCGGCCCTGAAAAGCCTAGATATATGGTATCTAACCAGATTCTTACTCTGGATGGCATTACCTTGGCCTTCAGTAACGCTGTGAGGAACCTTGGAGTCATTTTTGACCAGGACATGTCCTTCAACGCACATATTAAACAAATATGTAAGACTGCGTTCTTCCATTTGCGCAACATCTCTAAAATTAGAAATATCCTGTCTCAGAGTGACGCTGAAAAACTAGTTCATGGATTTATTACTTCCAGGCTGGACTACTGCAATTCATTATTATCAGGATGTCCAAAAAACTCACTGAAAAGCCTTCAGCTAATCCAAAATGCTGCAGCAAGAGTACTGACAGGGACTAGAAAGAGAGAGCATATTTCTCCTGTTTTGGCTTCCTTTCATTGGCTTCCTGTTAAATCCAGAATTGAATTCAAAATCCTGCTCCTCACATACAAGGTCTTAAATAATCAGGCCCCATCTTATCTTAATGACCTTGTAGTACCATATCACCCTATTAGAGCACTTCGCTCTCGCTCTGCAGGCCTACTTGTTGTTCCTAGAGTATTTAAAAGTAGAATGGGAGGGAGAGCCTTCAGTTTTCAGGCCCCTCTTCTGTGGAACCAGCTTCCAGTTTGGATTCGGGAGACAGACACTATCTCTACTTTTAAGATTAGGCTTAAAACTTTCCTTTTTGCTAAAGCATATAGTTAGGGCTGGACCAGGTGACCCTGAATCCTCCCTTAGTTATGCTGCAATAGACATAGGCTGCCGGGGATTCCCATGATGCATTGAGTTTTTCCTTTCCAGTCACCTTTCTCACTCACTATGTGTTAATAGACTTCTCTGCATTGAATCATATCTGTTATTAACCTCTGTCTCTCTTCCACAGCATGTCGTTTATCCTGTCTTCCTTCTCTCACCCCAACAGGTCGCAGCAGATGGCCGCCCCTCCCTGAGCCTGGTTCTGCCGGAGGTTTCTTCCTGTTAAAAGGGAGTTTTTCCTTCCCACTGTTGCCAAAGTGCTTGCTCATAGGGGGTCATATGATTGTTGGGTTTTTCTCTGTATCTATGAAGCGCATTGAGGCGACTTATGTTGTGATTTAGCGCTATATAAATAAAATTGAATTGAATTGAATTCAGACAGACAGATGGATAGATAGATGCACAGCTCTGATCTTTGATCTGTTTCCTACTCACCTCTATTTGTTATCAAAAAAACATTAATACAACACGCTCTGATTGGACACGTGATTGAAAGCGGTGAAAGACAGCAGCATGGAGGTAAACAGAAACCTCTCTAGCCTCTATTGAAAGCCTGGGACCTAAAAGCTGTTTCTTCACAATACACACTTCACGCCTCACTGTGCTTCAAACTGCTACTCCTCGGTGTTGCCCTCTATGACGCGGCCATTGAAAAGTGTACATTCATCCTCTCTGGCTTGCAGCACACATTCACAACACAATAACTGATTGCTGAGCATGAAGCAGAAAGAATTACAAATTCAGACACAGACAGAGAGAAAAGTCGAGGCAAAGAGAGAGATTCAAACAGGAACATAAATGGATAAACTGGAAGAGAGGGGGAGCCCCCTCGCCCCCCAATGGCAAAAGTAAAAGAACCATAGCACCAACAGCTGAGGCAGATGAGCTCCAAGCTGTCAGAGTCCCTTAACTCCCAGCCTCCCCGCTTGGCACGGCGTGCTGCAAGGGCGAGGTGGGATCCTTCCTTCACACTCCACTGGGCGGTGGACACACATCACACCGTGTCACCTCAGCTCACAGTGCATTAGATCAACTCCCTGCTGAATCACAGGCACACTTTCAGCAGGGCAGAATGAGGGGATGAGCCAAAGGTTACGGAGGGTCACTTAAAAACCACTGTGCTAGCGGAGAGCCAATTCTCTGGACTCTAATGCATCCAGAGACCTCACACTCAAGAGAGCTACTTTACTGCTGCCATTAGGGAACTTTTCTACCTCTGCAATTTCCATTATAACACATTATCTGTCAATAAGGCAGCAGGCGCAATTTAGGCACTGAGTGCTATTTTGTGATTTTTAAGTATTGACGCCCACTTTCACAGCAGTGGGCGAGGATGAGAGGGTGTGCTACCGTGACAACCATAGGCATAAAGCAGACAACAGTGTTTTGTTTTTATTGGCTGCCCAACCTCACTGCCAAAATGATTGTGGGCACACACACACACACACACACACACACACACACACAAACACACACACACACACACACACACACACACACACACACACACACACACACACACACACTTTGCCACTAGAGAATTGGAAATCAAACAAGTGCTGACCTTCTACCTTTCAGCTAGAACAAAAGAGTAGGCACCGCTACAAAGAGTGAAAGAGAAAGACGTGTAGCTGTGGAAAGATTGGGGAGTTGGTTAGGGAGTGTTAATGTTAATAAATTCACATTCTGGCAGCATCATAGACGAAGATATTTAGACTGGGGACATTTGCCAGGAAAGGCAACAGACTGACATCTGTGTGTGTTCACATCCAGTGGGAGGGGAAATGGCTCTGAGAAGAACGAGAACGTTTGATTGCGAAAAGGCCGGAAGTTCACACTGTTTTGGAAAAGTTTTGATATCCGTGGAGTTTCTGACTTACCAGAGAAGCCCAAATCCCCTCTCTCCTCCTCCCTGGCCTGCTTCGCCCGCTGTCTGGCTGAATTCAGTCTGGTTAAAAAGGGACAGCAGGGAATAACAAATTTAGCGCACACCATGTAGACTTCTCTCTGAAACAACCAGCATTTTAAACCAGCTTGAAAGGAACATCTAGTCTTTCCTAAACGGCTTTTCCCAACATCTGTTTGATTTCAGAATGGCTTCACTAATCTGTGCTTTGTTTTTTATACTCTGCTAAAAACACTTCTTTTTCGTAGTGCATGTCTAATGCTCCGTCACAGTCACAGCACAGATTAGACCAGGATATTTAGATAGAGAGAGATAATTCTCTCTTTCAGATCAATCTCTTATGAAAAAAGACCACTTCTCTTTTTAAATATATGTAATCATGCATGGGTGTGTCGACTGGCTGGAAATGCACTTAAAACGCTTCCAACTGTGAAGTTTTGGAGGTAAAAAGCACCTAAACAGTCAAGCTGTGTAAACCAGAGACTTTGAGAGGCAACAGTGTGCAATCCAAGCTGAGGCCCGTGGCTAAGAGCTGGAGGAGAGACATCTCCTCCCTTCATCTCTCGTCTTGTCTTGTTTCATCTCCTTCAGCTCCTCTTCTCTTATCCCATCTTAACTCTGTGTGTATTCTCTATACTTGCTCTTCCTCTTCTTCTACGCCTGTCGTCCTCACCTATCTTCTGCTCGTGCCCTCTTTCCTCTGACCTCATCTCCTTTTTGGTTATATCACCTTTTCCTCACACAGCCTCCACTTTCAGCCTTCCTGTCTTATTATCTCACACTTGATAAAAAATAGAAATGTTTGCCTTAACGCACACTTACCGGTAACTATATTTTTAAAAATCAATAAGAAAAGAAAAAGGTTTCACATGACAGCTTGGGGAATTTGTGGGACAACAAATCGAGTCAAATGTGATCATCATGCCTTCATCCTCCAACCATCCATTTTCCTAACTTTCCTATCTAAATTAGGGTCACGGCCTATCTCAGCTGTCATAGGATGTAAAGTAGGAAACACACTGGACTTATCACGTGGCCAAGAAGGCTCTCTCCATTCATCTTCTTCCTCCTATCATGACCTAAACTAAAGATCCCGCACATGGACCTGGGAGATAATATACAGATGTGTCTTGACAGATTTGAAATTAAATAAATATATATTTTGACATAAATCTTCAAACCCAGTCAATGTTTCACACTGAATTACTTCTCTCATGACTCTCCTGCTATAAAAATATGAACTTTACATTGGGTCAGAGGCTGGAAAAGGCTTTGATTTTCTGTCCTAACCTATGCTGACCTTGTCATTTTTCTAATAACTTCTGTTCGGTTTATCCAGCTTCTGTTGCGATTGGTGCTGTAGCAAAATCTGTCTTCTCTTTTCCTTAAACTGTGTCACAGTCAACACGGACACACCTAACGGAATCGATTGCAGAATGATTGAAGAAGCAGATCCAATTTACTTCGAGCAAAGGCTTATCGACTTCAGTCTCCTGCTCTTCGTATGACTCGAAGTCCCACTGAGAGAAGCAGCCGTTTCCACTTGGCTAAATACGAACACTGCTTTTCACAACTGTCAACAGTTATTTGACATTAATTCTGCTTAACACAAATGGCATATGTTTTGTCTCAATATCGCTCTTTAACCCCACTAACCAAAATTTAAATGTGTGCACCCTGTGCTGCACGCTTGTTTACAATCATATGAATTGTTTTCTAGCCATGTTCCCCCAAAACCTGCATTATTTACCGCAACCTTCCGCACAGCTCGACGTTTCAAAAGCCTTACCAGCTCGCACAGTCACTTCATTACTTCTTACAGAATATTACAACAGAAAATCTGATCATCCAACAGCCCTGAATTTAAAGGTTTCTGACCCAGATTTTAAAAAACACTGACACGCATACTATTCTCTCACAGCATCACACTGTAATAATGCTGACACCTGAGCTGACTCTGTACCTGAGAGCAGCGCTACAGTTCAGCTGCTGCCTTCTTCACCTTTTGCTTTTGGTGAATGTGCAACCGATTTTACAGTTTTCTTCTTCTCTGTGGGTTTGCAGGATCAAACAGCTGATTACAGCTGCGACTTTTTAGAATAAAACAAAGCAACAAAGTGACCTTTCCACATCCTGTTTGAAAGGGCTGCCTTCTGATCCCATCAAAAGAAACCTCCCACTATGTAATCGAGTCAGCCGTCTCACCACCCCACCTCTGCCCTTAGACACTACAGAGTCGTGCAGCGCTCTCGTCCAGCTCAGCTGCCATGGTGATAAGAAAGAGGACCGAGGACCGAAACTGAAAATAGCTTGAGACGGGATGCTGAGTTTGGGCAGCGAGCAGGACTACAAAGCACCTCACAGCAAGAGACCAACAGTACCCTCAAAACCTTAGGGAGCACTCTCGTGCCATGAGACCTGCCAAACAAAGCAAACATCTGAATCTTCTAAAACTCACAATAACACTGATGCTTTGTGGAAAAAGACGGCCCAAAATAATAATGAACACATCGGTGCTCATTCTGCTTATTGTCTGGGTTATATCCTTTTGTTAACAGCGTACCAGCAAACTGCACACACCCTGCCAAATCAACAACCCACAAACAAAGTTTTAGGATAGCTGCTTAACACTGTGAAGCATTTAGCAGTTAGGAATAGATAGAGATATACTGATATTGTCATCAGGAGTCGGTGGAGACCAAACCAGAGCTACAAAGAGAGCAGATATCTGTGTGAAATAGAGTCATCAAGCAGATCAAAACCAAATATATCATGTTAATCCGTATTTGAACAATGTGCAAGAAATAACAGATTGCTAATAATTTCAGCTTTACACACTCATAATAAGCAAACAGTATGTATATCTTATGGCGCTTCAAAGAGGCCAAAAGTAAATTTATTAAAATGCATCAAAAATAAGTAATCTTGAGATGGTGTTCACATCTTTTTTGAGCTATCTAAATGTGTAAGACTTTGTATTCTATAAACAGAACACGCTGACTAAACTCTGGTTGTTAATTAATGGACATTAATTGATGTCACAAAGCAAAGACGGCATTGTTAGTACACCGCTGAATACCTGCTTCTAAGGACATTGTTTTTCATTTGTCATCTCATGCAAAATAGAGCAGAGACGCATATACTGCATATTCGGCATGTCCGGTGAAATGTCAACAGGCGAAACAAGCATGGCTCACTGTAGAAATGCTAATTAGCACAGTGTCATTCTTCTAATGAGGGTCTGGTTGGCTTTCTCTTCCAGGCTGTGTTGTTCTTAGCTGTACGTTTGTGCGTGTGCTCCTGTGTCCATAAACAGGGGAAGGGGGCTCAGCGTTGGCACGGAAGCCTGTTGGTTTAATTTTAGACTATCGCCTAATGAGAGGCAGTGTGGCTATAGATGATACCGTTCTCCCGATGAAGTGTCATTACTGCCAAAGAGGGAAGAAATATTGAATTTAAATTAGAGGACATGGCTTGCAGATAGAAAGGTTCTGGTTTTTTTTTTTTTTTTTGTTTAAATTACATTTTAAAGCAAGCAGGCTCAACAAAATGAAGAGGATTTGTTGATTGTGCAAGCGCTGGAAAGGTGCAAAATCTCTATGAACGTGTTAATATCAAACCTGAGCTGCAAAACCAGTCTGTAGGTTTTACCACAAGGAAAACACCCACAGCTTCAAAGAGTGACAGGCTACAAGTACACGACGAAACCAAGTCTCAAAATGTTTTAGTGAACATTTTCAGACTCATGCAACTGATGACTACTTTCTGTATCAACTAGTTAGTTTATATTCATTTGGTAATGTGGTGAAGAAACTGACCGTCGTTCGTTTTGTCTAAATAATCTTCAGAAGCCTTTTGCTGCCCAGTCAAGTTAAAAACCCAAAGATATTCAATTTACTATCACAAAAACTTTAAAAGATAATATTTTGCTTAAAAAAAGGGTGAAAACACTGAACAATTCTGTCAATTTAATATGTGTTTGTAGTTCTAATTTTCAAAAATAATTGTCAATCAACACCAACATGTGATAAAACAACCAGCATGAGCTCTAAAAAGCAAAAAGCAACACCATCAAATGTAATTTCTTGGCTGATTAATAGTTCAAACCCCCCAAATACTTAATTTTAAATCGTATAAAAGAGAGAAGACCAACACACAGTCATCACTGAGAAGTTTAAAGCAGCAATTATTTGATATTTGTCCTGATTAATAATTAATATTACCAACGAACTGAACCCAACAATAATAATAATGGTTCCTTTTTTAAAATCAAATAATTGCTGAAGCGGTTTAATCATCCAGGACATTTCATCAGTTCTCCCAAAAACATTCAAAACTTAAGAAGATGACTTATGCAGATCTTACAGAGCAAAACAGAGACACTGTGCCCCTAAATGCCATTTAACCACAAAGCTGATACATCACCTTTATCTCCGTGTGTGTCAGTAAGGATAAGTCGCCTCAGTTTGTGCATTCATTGCATGAAGCCAGTTCAACTGTCATAATCCCGGTGGTTGTTTACTTCTCGACGTGTCTGCTGTAACTGACTGACAGCAAAGAGAGAGGGGTTGGTTCCCTCGCACACCCAAAACCCCTCCTCCAAAAAACAAAAACCTCCCCTGACCCTCCCTCCCCTCTCACAGTGGGATTAAAACAACCTTTTGTGTCTCTACAATAGAGGTTAAACATTTCCTGGTATCACATGAACTGCTCGCAGAATCCACATAGTTACTGGGTGGCAATTTCTAGTATTTTATGCAAGAACATGAAATATTTTTAAAGTTATTTGTTTTTATAAGACGTAACAGTCTGCGAAATGAGGCAATGACAGAAGCGCAACATCCTGCTATATGAATCTGGCAGAGCATAAAAGCAACAGTGGCACTATAATTGCATGTTAAATCAAACTGCACCCAGTCTACAGTAAAATAATTGTCAGCTGCACTGATTGTGCTCGAATCAATGCGGCCTTCGAGGCGTTCAATAGAGGGTGGAGGCTGAACAGCAACGTAAGAAAAGAAAAAAAGAGTAAAAAGCCTCAAGGCACATCCGAAGGACTTCCTTTCCCATACAGTTAGACACCAGAGAAAGTACTCACCTACAGTCAACAGATGTCCCCATGCAATCTAATCTAGCTGACACAGTGAGAGGAAGCTTATTTATTGCCGACTCCTCGCCAGCATTATTGCAACCCATTTTAAGAGAATAGATGTGAAAAGTCTTTTGACGTCCGTTAGCTATGGTTGCAGAGGGTAACAATGGTTTGAAAGAGTCACTTTTCTCTGGGCCCAGCCTTAAATAACACCCCCTCGCTACAAAAGCACTGAAAATGTAACTTTATCTGCATCAAAGAGGATTCTCGCTCCGGCTGAACAAGGACCTCAACCCTGGTATTCAAAAAGCACACGTATTTACTCCAGAGTTTTTATGTCTTTATGCTTACATTTGCTCCACAGAGTAATTTTTAAAATTGTTTTTTTTTTGTTGCAAGTAACTATTCGAATTATGATTTTAAAAGTGCAAAACATTTACAAGAGATTAAACTAGCCGTTCACAGTTTTTGTTGATCTGTGACTTGTAATTGTCAGAAAACAGCATCACACATTAATTCCAAAAGGCACACTTCCATACATGCACACAGATGTATAATAGCTTAAAAATAGGCATACAGTAAGTGGACATGGTACAATGGAACATATCTCTCTAAAGACAGATATCAGGAAATTAATATGCAGAACTTGTAGGCAAAGGACATGAGTTTTGACACCATTGGCACAATGTTTATCACATTTTTGGTTTCCGTTCATAGCTTAAGGTCTATTGACCAATCACATTTGTTCAAAGAGGGATTGCACTTGTAGATATTTCATCTTTAAGCTATTATTAATTACTATACATTGTTAATAGTTCTTCTTTACTTTTACTGAAGTATTTTTTCATTGTTCAAATGCTTGCATAAAAAAAGAGAGGGTCTCCATTCACTGGTTGCGCTTTTGGGAATACCCACTTCATAATACTCCATGGCATATGACATCTGTCTGCTCCAGTGGGAAAAGCTGAATGGCTTCACAACATGGTCATTGTTGCAAATCGCTGTGAGTACATAACGTCCACCCACTCACAATGATGAAAACATCAGCCCACAGACCATCAGAGTGTCACTGGTGGTCGGGAGGCTCGAAACTTTTGCACTGCAATTCCAGCTTAATCTGCTAATGAACAGCTTCGGTCGTCCTTTTGTGTAAACATAACTCAGCGCGTTGAGCTTTCTCAGCATCTACCGTCTCTGCATGAGAAGCCATTAACTTAAACAAAAAAATGTATCATAAATAAAAGCATTCATTGTAGCGGACGTCTTTCAGGGAGATGATGGATAGCAGTGAGGTGTACGTATTGTGGTATGAAATGAGTGAAAGGGCCATATTTCACTGAGCGAGGGGCGTGATTGACCAAGTCTAATGGGCATTATTTCTGCACACTGACTCCGTAGTGCAGAGACACTGGGCGATCCCTGCCGGCCCATTTGCTCTTTCAGTCTCACACTGAGATAGGACCGGCGCCCTCCCCGGTCTTTGTCAAGACACCAATAGAAGAACGATATTTCAATGGCAACTGCATATTTCAATAGAAACTTTTAACAGAAAAAATAAATAAATAAAAAAACTTTCATGTTGCCGTCTAGACCTGGCCCTCGTAACCGGAGCTGCGCACAGTGTGCATGTGACTGTTTGTGCACACTCATAAATTCATTTGTCTCTGGCGGGGACTCTTTTGAGCTTCCTATTCAGAAATGTGAATGGGAGTGAAATATGATTGGCCTGGAGAGAGAATAAGAGGCTGGGTTCACAAGGCTATCGAGGCTGGGCGGGCGGGCGGGGGACACTTGAAATACTTCATTGCCTGTCAGAAACAGAAAGAAAAGACAAGCATGGATGATTTAGCCTTCTAAAGTTTGCTCCTAATACATCATTCCCACACTTGTTTGCCCAAGTATATCGCACAGTAATGTTTTATGTCTTGTTTTCAGGTCAAATTTCAGTTATTAAACTGTTTAAATGTGCTTTGTATAAAGCAATAAAAGCATGAAAATGGTCTGACAGGACACTGCAGAACCGTCCTCGTCCATGCCTGCATCAAATTTAGTCTTGTTAACTCTGCCTGAACTCATTAGGACACAATAACACCGAGGAGATCAGGTGTCTGAGGTATCATGTACCAAGACTATCACGAGATAACGTGGGGTAACTGGTAAAGTATCAAAGGAGCTAAATGAAGGTGTAGGAATTTCACGGGGAAACAGAAAGCATTTCACAACAAGCCGCGCTGATGACAGAGGCATCGGATTCAGCTGCAACAATGAGGAAAACAAAGCTGCCGGCGTCTTAAGGGAATTTACATGAATTACAGAAAGACGGCCCTAGGGACGGCCGCGACCTCTCCTCAGCTTTTAAAAAAAAAAAAAAAAAAACGTAACCAAGACCCCGATCCCGCCTATCGGCGCACAAACACACACGGCCACGCACGCGCACAGGAACACACCAGCAGAGAATGGTGTGACTGGTTTCCATGGTGCCATGAGGCTCACTGACAGGGCTGGAGTGTTAACATGCTCAAAGACAACAGGGAGGATGATGGTGGGGAAAAGAAAAGGACGGAGGGAGAGAGAGGCAGAGAGAGCACAGTAAAAAACAATAAACAAAAAAAAACAAAGCGTGTGTAGAAAGGGAGAGATTTACCACACAGAGGCCATCCCTGAGGTTAAGGACCTGTAGTGCTCTGTATCGTATTTCTTTTTTTCTACTCAAAGACCCTGACACAATTCAAAATACACAATAGTTCAACTTAACAAAAGCCAGAGCAGCAGCGTCTCTTTATTTCCTTCGTGCTACTAACTGTTTATAACATCAGTTCAATTTATGTACTCTAAATCAGCGGTCCCCAACCTTTTTTGCGCCACGGACCGGTTTATGCCCGACAATATTTTCACGGACCGGCCTTTAAGGTGTCGCGGATAAATACAACAAAATAAAACTAGTACCGGTACCGAAAAAAAGAAGATTTACTCATAACACACGTGAAAAGACCCAGGAAAACCGAGTAAACGATAAAAACGATAACAAAATAACGCTGAAAACCGATAAAAATCCTGAAAAACATACATTTCACACCTGAGCCTCAACTGAGCCGGTACCAAACGACTCACGGACCGGTCCGAGGCCCGGGGGTTGGGGACCGCTGCTCTAAATTGTTCGGGGACAATTCTGTTTAATTTTACTTCAATATAGAGCACATATTGTAGTAGTTATAATAACACTGTACTAACAGTTTAAGATCAACGTTGTAAAAAGTCAGTCATAAAAAAGGGCAGAAAGGCCAATATTGCTATGGTCTAAGCTTTTGAAACAATTTCTAAATGAAGGCAAATAAATTACTTTAAAGATTAAAGATTTCTTTTCATATAAAGTGTGTGCTTACTTTTAATTTGGTTTCTGCAGTCCTTCTAATGGCCAGCAGGGGGAGACTGACAAAATAAGCAAAATTGTGTGTGTAAAAGGTTTGTTTCACTTCATTTGTGACTTGAGTATATTTTTTCTTGATGGCTTGATGCTGTGAAATGGTAATTTAACAGCTTATCAATGTGCTTATTATATAACTTACAGTGTCCACAAGAAGGATAAAGCAAGATAAGCTGTAGGATGGCCCTAACTTGCTACCTTTGCCCCACCTGGCTCATCAGGTGGGGCAAAACAAAAATTGTTGTTTCAAAACAAAGGCATGTTGCAGGATGTTCTCAAAGGTTTGTCTCAGAGTTTCACAACAGGACCTCACTAAACTGTGGCTGATGTGACAGTGGCTAACATCTTTGATATACAGTTTGTGATTTTACCATAACTTTCTGTTTGCATGGAATCTGTTGTAGTGGGAAGAAATATGGAATGGTACCATCAATGATATGAATCATAGCAATCTACTGAGCAATAATATGGAGCAAAAGAAACAACAATAAGACAATCATACCAGTTTTAAACAGCTTAGATTAGAGGAGCTTACTAATTAGAACTTAAACCGTACAGTTAGTACATCTGTAAGGTCACTAAAGTTCCCTCATTACTCAGAACAGCTGTGAGTGAACACAACAACAACAAAGACTTTGTGGGTTTTATTGTCCACTTCTTTTCTCTCCCAAATAACAAGGCTAACATGGACTTGTACAACCTGTCTGATGGTCTTATTGTTCATATACAAAGGCATTTGATTCTAGCTCTTTGGGGATTCCCGTGTTATAATAACAGGCAGCACAAAAGGGTCAGAAAAACAAAACCTATGGTGTAATAAACCACAATTTTCCATTAGGACCCGGTAATCCCACACAATCAACATCACAGGCCTCAGAAGAAGTACAAACTTACAACTGTCAATACAAACAATGTACTTGCTGACTTACCTGTAATATTGTCAGAGGCATCTTTATGTTTGTTTGTACAGCCTTTCTACCTTCTTGTTTGTTAAGTTGCTCAACTTTCCTCTGCAATAAAGGATTATATGGATATTTCCGCAGTGCTTATTTTCAGTTTTAACCCTCTCGAGGCAGGCGTTGCCGATTTGCAACAGTTAAAAACTAACAACCTGATTACCCCACATACATATTTTATGAGTTTTTTTTTACTCAGAAGTACCACTGCAGGACTTGGTTGTGCATAAGCAACAAAAAACTTAATTTGAGCCTGACAGGGTTAACTCTCAAGCAGTCCAGATAATATGGCCAAACTGTAATAGTCTGCAATCATTCTGATCATGTGAGCGTTTTTAAAGCGATGTTATTGTGTTTCCCGATTTCAACACTCGACTTGGTGAGTGCAATCGCATTAGAAATTAAATGAATAACAACTGACACTGCAATAATAATCCCAGCACTAAGATTTAGCTTTGAGGATGTGGAACACCTTAACTGCTTTTTCAGCCACTAAAACAGAAATTCCTGCTCCTGTGGCTATTGTTAGCTCACCATGTTCAAGCCAAAGACTTTGACTGACTTGCCAACCATAGCCATACAGTATATAGCAATATGGCAACCATCCATGTGATAATGAAGCAAGAGAGGAAGTGCTGCAGCCAGGTCTGATATGGTGTGTGCATGGGGCTTGTCTCCAACTGCAGAGAGCACCAGCTGAGGACATGAGGGGAGGTGGCAGACATCCAAGAGTTTTTCTGCACCAACACAGAAAAGCCCCCCAAGCAGATCTCCCCCTCTATATGCTCCATACTGTCACCCATAAGAAGATCATCTTCGGCCCAGTGAGCAGTAAGCATCCATAGATGTCAATACACCCACTCCCCAACACACACACACACTCACCCTCACTCTCTCTCTCAGTATGTGCATGTGCACTGATCCCCGCGTCCATATGTGTCCACAGAAGGCGCAGGCATGTGTGCACCTCCTTTGCTTCCCCACCAGGACCAATTTCCATCCACCGTCTGTGAGAGTGTGCGATCGATGCTGCACGGGGCGCGTCATCCCGGCTGTTCATTACCGTTGGCAACTCTGTGACCATAAGCACAAACAACCTGCCCCTCTGATGCATTGCACACCAGCTAGAGACGGATGAATGGACGGAAGTTTAATTTAAAGCTGTGCATTAAGCATTAACCTATTACTTTACGAGCAGCTAAAGGAATTTCACTTAACTTTGCTGCCTGAGTGTCTCCAGAAGGAATCTTTGAAGTGCATGTTTGTGGCAGCAGCAAGACAAAGGAGAGTTTGCTCCCTTCTTCATCTTCATCCTCATCTGAGCCCTCTTTCCAGCTCTCATACCACCTGTCTCCTCAACGCAACCGCAATCTCTCAAGACTATACAGAAGCAGTCAGGGATGTCAACAAACACAGCTATTATTTCAGTTTAAATAGGTTCATGTTACATACCAAATGTAACATACTAAGAATTCTAAAGCAAAAAACACACAGCCGGTATAGGAGGCTGCAATGAATGAGGAGATAAAGTTCAGACAGTCTTTGCTTTCTCTGAGCACAATCAAAGCTTCCCCTCAAACAAACAACTACACACTTGGACTGAGAGCAGACGGAAAAGCCAAATCCAGGGAAAACAAGTCTAGCCCTGCTCTCTACCTCTCTTTTCCATAAGCAGAGAGGTGAAATTACCAGCTTCCGAGTGACGCCCTAATATAAAGTCTATATCACGTGCAGTGGCTCAAGAGCAGAAACAAGGAAATGAAAGTTTCTGCTCAGTCTTTAATGCAAAAACTCCTGAGAGAAAAAAAGATGGATGGGGGGGAGTGTCAGTGACATCAGTCGTCATGAGTGGAGCGGTGAAGGAGACTGTGCTGAAGGGTATAATCAGGCTGTCTACAACAGACTGAGGCTGCCACACACACACACACACACACACACACACACACACACACACACACACACACACACACACACACACACACACACAGAGACGTGCACGCACACATGATATTGCTGCTGAGGGGGAGGGGAGGGAGGGAGACAGATGTGTCTGTTAGGAGAACAGACAAATGAAAGGTGCAGATGTGCAAAGGACCGCAAAGGTGCAGAGGTGCTGGCTATTCATACCTGAGATTCCAACACGATTCCACACATTCTACACATTTTACTTCTTTCTTATAACCACTATGTGCCTTTAAAGATGCATTTTGTGTCACCTATGTTTGATGTTGTTATGTGTTCTCCTTCATGTGTTCTTGTTCTTGTCTGATCTGAACTGAATTTGGGTGTAAGGCTGGGCTTGATGCTGATATATTATATGACTTCTCCTATTGGTGGAGCTTTAGTAGTGGAATATTGCACTCACACTTACTGGGTTAGGTGGAAGCTTGTTACTGGTTGAACACCATATGTAGAAGGATTCGGTGTGTCCATGGACTGAAACGTGTTGGAGTTTTTGTAACCTAACCTTACTGTGAAAATACAGGTATTTTAATTTTATTTTGAAAAGAGAGTTTTTTGGATATTGAAGCCTACATGTATCCCTTCCAAATTACACCTCAAATATAGTGGGTTGAATCCACAAATGTTTGTTTTTGTATGTGTGACTATGTCAATGAAAACATGAATCCCCTGTCGTGTGCACAGTGTGTGTTACCACTGGGCTAATGGCTGGTAAACATAACTAAAGGTCAAGGAAAACACTGAGGGGATGGTGAAATTACCTCTGTATTGCCTTGGCTGTTTTCACTTGTAATTTCATGTTAATCATTCCTCTGCCTTTTCCTCTTTACTGCTAAAGACAGTATCCACCATTTCAGGTAAGACATCTGTAACTTGAGCCGCTGATTTACAGACGTGAAAGTTGTAACAAACTCCAAATCCAGATCTTGGCGAGAGAGGGAGATTATCCAAAATGTTTTGTTCTGGTGATTAAATCATAACACTTCCTGTACATTTCACATTAAAAGCATTGCCTTGGGCTGTTAATAGACTCATTGTTGGTGAGCTTGGAAAGGAGGCAAGAGCAGGCGGCCACAGCAGCAGGGGGCAGAGACAAAAAGGCTGCAGTCTTGACGGGCAGTTTCCAACAACCTTCACATACTGCTAAATCTAATGGAGTATTGCTAGAACAGTCTAATCAGTCTGCAATAAGAGTTTTTCTTTCTGTAAAGCTGGGAAACTTTTAAAATCCTATATAGGAACGTGACTATTAGTATTCGCATTTTAATTGTCATACTCATCAATAATATTCCTGTGTCTGATAGTATCAGTTTATTTCTGTTGTGTCAGGTACCAGGATCCTCACATCTTTAATAGCAAAGTTACTGCAACAATTTATAAGCCTGGGACAAAATTTAGGAGACTTTTTTTGTTTTTAAATTATAGGAAAAAATAATCAACATTCTCTTCCTTCAACCTTCTCTTCCCTGTCTTGCTTCTACAAATATCTGAGGTAAATACATATCCAAACCAATATTTGTGTACTCAAAGCCTGGCCGTCTCTGTTTGCCCTGAAAAACACGTCTTTGCAGCGGTTGGTGTTCCCTAACTGGCCCCAGTGGAGGAAGACAAAGCAGCCCTCCATGCCTATCGGGATGTTTCCATCCCTCTCTCGCACTCTAATCTCATTCCTTCTCCACCTTTCTCCTACATCCACTTCTCTTTTCCTCTCATCTTTGTTTTTTTCTCTTTCGCCTCCATGCTCTTTGGTGCAGGTGACAGCACAGGGACAATGGGATGATATCACCACTCGACTCTTAGCAGCTTGTGCATGCTGCACAATAACAGACTGCTGCAGCTCAAGTGTGGCACACTGTAAAGTTTATGTGTGAGAGAGAAAAGAGTAGAAAAAGCACAGGAGACAGAGGGTGAGAGAAGGAAGGGTGGCAGGGGAAGCAAAGAAGGGAAAAAAGAGCAAACTGTACCGCTCAACAGATCGAGAAAAGGAGTGGAGGGAGGAGGGAGAGTGAGAAGGACTGTGTTTTCCATGTTCGTGAACACTCTAGTGGTCATGCATGGATGCAAGGTACACTGAGCCTATAGCCTCTATGCCTACAGCTGTATCTGTGTGGGCAGGACTGCAGACTGTGCTGCCTTTTAATTGCAGCACAGCTCCTTCCTCCTTTCTGACAATGTCTCACACACATAAACACACACACAGAGACACACACAGAGCAAACAGAACGCAGCACACCTGCCACGAGGCAGATTGGATTTACACTGCATCAATAATTCACCCTCACATATATCCCCAAACACACCCAAACGCACACATGCAAGCACACTGAATGCAGGCCGTCTAGAGAGAAGGTACTGGCCAAAACCTGCAGTACCAAAACTGTGTTTGAATGTGGCAATGACCATGTAGTTAGAGGATAACACATATCACAGCCACTGATCCTGAATCATTAAAGCACAAATTACCTCAGTTTTTAAACCAAGCACGAGAGCTTCTTTTTTTTTGGTGTTTCTATTCTTAGAAATGCATGACTAAAAACCACATCCTCGGGCTTGCTATTCTCAAGATCCATCACCGCATCTCATCTGAAGCAGGCTGAGCACAAGGAACACTGTCACAGTGAGACTTTCATCTCCAACAACGTCTTATGCATTAGCCAGAATCTTGGCTGCCCTTACTTTAGCAGCGGAGTGGAGGATGCAAATGGGCTTCTGTTATTGTTGTGTTTGTCTGATGTTTTTCACATCCAGCCAACACTTCACAACGTCTCTATTGTTGCCAGCTGTGGCCAGGTGTTATAACAGCCTGAACACAGGGAAGACGATCCCAGCTTCTCAAGGCCCAGGTTCATGTTCCCAGATTGCAGACTGCGCAGCACTAAATGTACTGAAATTTAGATCAGACAGAGATTATTCAAATTCTCAAATTTGAGGAGCTGTGAGAAACACACGCCAGGCACTTTTCAGATAAAAGACTAATTATATATCAAAACTTTGAAATGATCTACTGACTTAAGGTTTTTAGCAGAAAGAAGAAATCTGTTAGCACTCATCTGCGCCAAGTGCAGACAGATTTTTTGTTTAGCGTGTAAACCCTGGAGGGCTGATGTTTTCTATAAACTGATGTATTTCTTTTTCTTATAAATCCACTTCAATGAAATGTATTTCAATGCTTGTTGTGCTAGCCAAATGTTTGGCCTCACATCGACTTAAAGCTACAGGATTATAATGCGCTGTTTTAACAGTATGAGCTCCTTTAGAAGGAATAAATCAAAGTAATGCGATACACAATAGAATATTCATAAACTTATTGTTGCAACCCAAATGGCCTTTGGATTGATGTGTACATCTGATGGATTCAAATGCCGTAAAAAAGCTTGCGTATTGATCACATGTGCCATTAGCACTTTGAACCATGCTTTTATTGGAATCACTTAAAAGTGCATTCCTGTATGGTGTTTTGAGAAAATGGATCCCTTGCAAATGCATTCACAGTGGATAGATGCTTCCATTAGGCTTAATATGAAAATCATCAGTAGTGCAAACATAAACAGAAAGCTTGACCTTGGAGGATGCGATGCAAATACCACGAAAACAAATGTGAAAGTGCACTGTCCTGTTGATCCGAGAGGACACTTTAAAGGGAAAGGTTGGATTTTTCTGGGGGTTATTAATCTATTCAGTTGGATGTTAAGCACAGAAGGGGGCAGGAATCTTGAGGAGTATCTAACAATTGGGCTTTTATTTCCTCAGAACTGCATAATTATTGAGGTTAATTCAACTCACAGCTTGTGCGCCATTGTTTTTGAATATGGCTGCAACCGCTTAAATGAATAAATTAGTGACACAACGAAGCTAAAAGACAAGCTCTGCCTGAATGCACAATGTCAGAGACACTGGCTCCAAGCATAAGACAAAAAAAAACGCCGTCACTTGATTTGCTGGAGACAAGCTTTGTATTTTACAGGCCCGCGTTTGATCAGTGATACGGTTTCTCTGGTATCTGTGCGACATGCTCAGTTATTCGCAACTGGAGGGATTTTACACAGCCTCCGCTGTATATGGGTTAGTCTCTGTGGTCTGCGTTCCCTCGGCTTCATTCTTGATAAGGAAAACTAACATTCCTCCGGTTGTGACAAGATGCCGTGTACTCTTCAGGGAAATGATACAACAAAATGGGACAGATGCTCCCCGCTAAAATAACTTAGATGACAGCACAGACAGCAGCATAAGAAGAAAAAGTGATGGAATGCGTTTTAGGTGAATAGATGGCAATTTTTCCGATTCAAAAAATGTGAAAGTGTTGACAACACACTTAAAAGTGCTCTTCCCTTACTTACTCACACCAAGTCTCTTCCTGGGGTGGAAAAATAAACTGGTAAACAACTGCTTTATAGCACATAAAATGAAGTAGGATGCAATTTTTAAATAAAGTACAACTCTAACCCTTTCACACATAGTGGTCACTGCAGTGGACAGCTATGCAATGGCTGTTTTCTTGTATTTGTGTAAGTGTTGATGGCATACAATCAGACCCCCTATTGGCAAGCACTTTGGCGACAGTGGGAAGGAAAAACTCCCTTTTAACTGAAAGAAACCTCCAGTTCAGGGAGGGGCAGCCATCTGTTGAGCTTGGGGGTCAGGGGAGGGAGACAGGACAAAAGACACGCCTTTGACCTAGAAATTAATAATAACTAATGATTACATGCAAACTGGTGTATAAACACAAAAAATAAGAAAATCAAAGATATTCTGGAGTTGTCTGGAGCTAAACTGGCATGTTGTCTGTTGATTAATGGTGCATATTTGCCTGTGTCTGCATCCCATTGAACAACAATGTCTTTAAAACAGTTTATTAAATGGATATACTCTTTAGAAAAGCTGCTCAGGGGGACCACGACACTGTGCAGCTCTGTGCACAGTGATGCTCTGAGCTAAACGCCAATCAGCATGCCCAAACATGCCCACAACGCCAATGCCAGTATACTGATGTTTATCAGGTTTAATGTGTGCAATTATCAAGATAGACAAGTGTTTTAAAAAGCCAAAATTTGCTCAATAGCAATTAAAGAAAACACAACACACATACACTGAAAACGAGGATGTTATTAGAAAGTCTACAGCAGGTTTTGCAGGTTTAACAAACTGAAGCCTTCTGCAAGTCTAGACTTCTATAAAAAATAAGGCACTAAAAGCATTACTGGGGGCACTATTCAGGACTAAATGTCACAGTAAATTGTTGAGTATTTGCTAAAACTCTGCAATACTAACCTCATAATACCCACAAGAAGCAAAACATTCAAAACACCTTCCTATGTGAACCAGAAATCTCTCTGCAAACTTATTGCAATGCATGCATTAACTTGATCCAGAATGCTGCTCAAAATTAACTATAAACAGCAGGAATGTGCGAGTGAGTTCATCTTAACACTCAGCCAGCTGCAACCACTGCAGGTATTTCCCACAGTGCCATTCTTCCTCCAAGGTGTCATTTAAATATACTTAAAAACATCCCCATCTGCACTCCTGTGTCTGTGGCACCGCTGTTATTTCTTCAGGCTCTTGACATGCATGATGTGTGTCCTTGACATGACTGATGACCAGCTGGAGGCCTTAGAGAGCTCTTGGCTAGGAGGATAAGCCCTCTAAGTGGTGCCGAAGGGCCAAAGAGACCTTAGCTTCAGGAGTAGCTTCCCTGTCTCTGACACCCCTTGTATGGGTGGAGAGGAATCTGACTGTGACCAGTCTGTGAGGTTGGGTACCTCTGGCCTTTCAGGGTCCCTCACTGCTTGAGTGCTTAATTACTCACTACACCTCTTGCTGTCAGGCCACCACTAAGTCCACCATTAGGGCTGGTTTAACGCTGTCTTAGTTGTTTTTCCATAAGAGGTGGAGCAGTAAGACTTCATAACAAAGCGAGGCCTGAGGGCAGACAACTTGGAACAAGCTGAGCGTCATCAACTTGTCGACAACAAACAGCAACACAAGAGAAGACAGGTACTAGTCGCACAAAGATAATGATTTAACTGCAGGGGGTTTCTGTTACACCGGATAAGCCTCTGCAGTTGAGATGTTTCCACTTGTTAGTTCTTGATTTTTGACTTCCAGAGAAAGAGGTCGGAAAAGATCAGAGACCTCATCTTAGAGAAAACTTGCCACAGCTGTATCAAAGATCAGGGCCCGATGGAATAAGAGATTAAATGATCTGTTTTAGGTGGGTACGTAAACTGCGAGTTTCCTCCCTATTTATCTGCTATGGGTGCAACTGCTGACAAGCTCATATGGTGTCACAGTAATCTCTGTATTCAGATAAGTCTAAAAAGCCCTGGCCTGGGAAGAATAGGCTGGATCAGCACTTTATACTGCATTTCCTCTCTCCATGCAGTGATTACAATGCCAGTTAAAGCTGCGCGCTCCTTTTCCTTCCAGCGTGCACTCATTATAGAGTGGCAAGTCAAAAAGCCCCACACAGTGGTAGGCATCCTGATCCCGGTGTGCCTTTCACATGGTAAACAGTTTCAGATGGGCCCTGTATTGTACTGCTAGAATACAGCATCTGCTTTATGGCATGGAAAAAATGCATTGTCACCAAGTGGCAGTGAAAGGGCCATTGAAGAGCAGCCAGGGCTTCACCGAAACGCTGACGCTTTGACCGTGACGCGGACTAGTGGCTGGTGGTCTGCACCATTTGTGCACTGAGGTTGTGAAGCCGAAGGTCAGGCCATAAAAATAAAATATAGGTGCACGCGACTAGAGTGACAAATGATCCTAGTCGTCTGGCCAAGTTTGAAAACTGTCCTACTCAATATACTGCATAACTCCAGCAGAGCTAAAAGGTCTCCAGAGATGCTTTGTATCTAGGCTCAATGCAGCAACATAGTGAGTCAGAATGCTGCAGTGAGCACTGGAGCTCAGCCAGACTGGAATGAGACACTATGCAGAAAGAGACAGAAGATGGCCCTTATCCTTTAACTCGCCATTAAACATTTAGAGCGGCACTCTTGCACTTGGAACCACTGAGATCAGCCACTGTGTGAAATGTGGGAAAACTTCTTCATATCCCGCTATCATAAACGATCCAATAAATGCATCTTTACGTGGAGCTGTTTATACCACATAATGCATTCAGTATTTCCTCTAAGATGGGTTAGTTCTGTGTAGGAGATGAGGTTATGGAGGAGAGGAGGGAAAAAGGTAGATGTAGTACAACGACAGAACTTACTGAAATTAGCCTTTGCAGATTAATCTGATGTTATCTTGAGTTATATTTAATCCACACACTGCCATGCTTGGGATCAAAGGGAATAAACTAATCATAGCAATTCATGTTTAAAACTCAGCAAATGAGTATTCAGGACTGAAGTGATACTCTGGAAGCCAACGCAAAACATTCCCATTAAAGCTGAACAATATGAAGACACATACAGTGTTTACTGAACAACGTCTATTAGAGTTGCTGCTAATGATTCATTTATTTATGATAAATACATCAGATTAAATGGCCATTTACCAGGCCATTTAATCTGATGCGATACTCACTAAATTGTTAAATTAAATGACTCTCAGCAGTTTTTCAGGTCCGAGTCTGCATGTTGACAGGTTTCTTTTCACCACCAGTCTAAAACCCAGTGTCAGGGAGTTTTTATTGTTTTATTTGCTTATGCTTCAAAAGTTATGTTATACATATTTCACCAGACACAGTTTTCTGTAGAAACAGGAAGCTGACCCTGTGACACTGAAAAGAGACCAGTACAGAAATACATATCCGCAGAAGTTGACTTGCATTATATTATTCTTAGAAATTGACTTGCGACACACATACTTTGTGACACACACACACAGCTTACACACAGACAGCATCAGGACCTGCGTAACAGGAAATGTGATTATATTTGCATATTGACGATGTAACCTATAAAAATAAACGAATACTGCAGTTCGGTGTGATTTGCTCTGAGCTTTTCACCCGTGCAGCACGTTAACCTACACAAGTGTCTCAGTGTTGTTTATTCACCTGACTGTTTGTTAACTGTAAATCTCTGACACCCAGAAATATGTTGTTTATCTAATTCAGAGTTGCGATGGGTGCTGTAGTTTATCCCGGCTACCATCAAATGAGAGGCAAGGTGTACTCTGGAAGGATGTGGCTGAAAACATGTCACGCAGCTAACACAGAAACAGATACGCAATCGCATTGCGCGCAATAACCAATAATCTTAACCTCACTAACTGCATGTTTTTGGACCGCGGGAGGAAACCAGAATACTCAAAGAAAACTTCTGCTCCACCTAGAAAGGCCCTGGACAGATGGTGGATTTGGCCTTCTTGATGTGAGGTAACAGGGCTAACCACCACAGCAGTTAATTTTTTTTTCATTATTTCCTATTAGAATATTCTACCCAATGTATAGGGTAATAACTGTTTCATAAAAACTAAATAACCTGCATGTGAAGGGAGCGAGGATGTCGATGAAAGCTGGAAAAAACATTGAATGGATGCTGTTATTCCCGAGGTCAGGAGTGAAACTTCAAACTCCAGCTTCTCACCTGATTTTTTAAAGAAAATGTAATATATCACAAGATATTTATATACAATGACGTACACATCCACGTAGCCCACAGCAACAAATTCACCTCCCCTATTACCATATCAAGCACATGCCTCAGATCCTGCTAATTTTAGCATTACAACACAGATATGTTGAAGTTGCTCCGGTTTGAATTAATCGAGCCCCAGAGGAGAATGAAGGAGGTTAAGCATGCAATTGTCCAATGTTTTCAGAATCAGAATCAGAATCAGAATCAGAATGGGTTTATTGCCAGATGTTGAGGTTTACAACATTAGGAAATTGCTGCGGTGCTTCAGTGCAGACAATAAGAATTAAAGTGCTATGTAGAAAGAAAGATATGTGCATGAGATATACATGAGATATATACATGAGAATAAGAATTATGAGTGCTACGTAGAAAGATATGTACATGAGTGCAGATGGTGATCAGTGCCAGACATGAAATGATGCAGTGACACAGCGTAGGGTCATGTGTTAGTGGCGGGGACAGTCATGTGGTTATTGTTCATGTGTCCAACAGCAGAGGGGAAGAAACTGTTCTTGTGGCGAGAGGTTCTGGTGCGAATGGACTGGAGCCTCCTGCCTGAGGGGAGCAGGTCAAACAGACTGTGTCCAGGGTGAGAAGGGTCAGCTGAGATCCGGGCTGCACGCCGCAGTGTCCTGGAGGTGTACAGGTCCTGCAGAGATGGGAGTCTGCAGCCAATCACCTTCTCAGCAGAGCGCACAACACGCTGCAGTCTCTGTTTGTCCCTGATAGTGGCTCCAGCGTACCACACGGTGATGGAGGAGGTGAGGATGGACTCGATGATTGCAGTGTAGAATTGCATCATCGTCCGTGTTGGCAGGTTGAATTTCTTCAGCTGCCTCAGGAAGTACATCCTCTGCTGGGCTTTCTTGATGACGGAGGTGATGGTGGGCTCCCACTTCAGGTCCTGGGTGATGGTGGTACCCAGGAAGCGGAATGAGTCCACAGAGGTGATGGGGGTGTCAGTCAGGATGATGGGGAGAAGTGGGGCTGTGTGCTTCCTGAAGTCCACAATAATCTCCACTGTCTTCTGGGCATTCAGCACCAGGTTGTTGTGGCTGCACCAGGACACCAGACGTTCAACCTCTCTCCTGTAGGCAGACAGGTTGAACGTCTGGTGTTATGCTAAAGAGTCACTTTTATACAATTTTACCATGTCTGGTGTGAAAAAAGAAGTGGCATGTCAATCAAACTGAAGTGCTATGACAAGCTGTCCTGGGTGGCCACCTATTCCATTATCCTTTAACTCCGCACACAATATGAGTCACGTGGGTAAAAATGGATGGTTTCACAAAGACACTACGGTTAAAAATTGAACCTGTGCCGTAGATAGCATCAGATCAGTATTAGCTTGTATTCAACACTCTTCTTTTCATCCTTTAAACCAGCCATTTGGAAGGAATTAATTCAACAAGGCTGTCAAGGACAAGGCTCTGCCACTTCTGCCAGCGCTTTGCTTCCACTCAAAATTCATATCCAAAGTCCCATTTCAGCTGAATCACAGCTCAGATAAACAGGCTGAGTGAAACTAATTCAGAGGCTTTTGTTTTGGGGCCAAAAGAGCATTTTTAGCTTTCAGTCTGGCTGCATTTTGATGCGAGACTGAGGGGAGAAAAAAACCCCAATCACAATCAACTCCCGCGAGAAGGCGGGAAGAGATGACAAGCTCTTGCAGCCTTTTAATTTTGTGGCTATGAGTACAAGAAGGAAAATGTAATGATAGTGGAATACCAAGAGCTGTACTCGCATACATAAAGTGATACCTTGATGATAGACGGGAAAAGGACAAATCCTTAGACCTCCAGCAGGTGCACTGTCTCCAGGATCAAAAGAAGAGAGCCATATTTTAGCTGCATCCTGGTGAGATGGAGACCATGTCCTGGTCACTTGCACATCCGTGTCTTTTACCCCATCTTGACCCCCTCACTGTCCTCCACTCTTTCCCCCTTCATGCCCATTTCCTTTAGGGGAACAACTGGTCAATAGCGGTCTCCCGTTGTGAGTTATCTTCCGAACAAAAAAGCTGTTTCGAGCACTGTGGTGACCACAACAAACATGGACTTTTTGCTCAGTGGAAAATCTACATCCAACCCACATCTTAAAGTTGGGACAAAAGAGAAGATACTTTGGTGGGTTTTATTTGTCTCTGAAAAAGACAGATTTGAGTAGGAGGGGGGTGGGGGTGGGGGGTTAAAAGCTCTTTCAAAGCATGTTTTCTGTTCTCTAATCTGTCTGTCGTTTCCACCCATACAGACACACTTCCAATTTGACTTCAAAGCTCAGGGGATTGTGAACGATACGGATGAAACTCTGCATGAAATCAGTTTTTTTTCTATCATTATCTCTTCGAAACACACTGTAGCTATTTGCACTGTGTCCTGCTGTGGCTTTGAATGTTAACACAAACTCGACTTTGGTAAATCTCGCACTGCGATTTTTGATTTTAACTTAATTTACACCATATATTTTTTACGTGACTCAGCTATCCACGCAGTTGAGTGGGTGAGTAGATTCGGTTTGTATGGATTTCATTGCCAACACCCCCCTCTAGGCTTCCCCGGCTTCAGATTATGGGAGTAGAGTTATCACAATCTCCCAGGACCAGGTTTTGGGTGCAGGGCCAGGGTAATCCTACGGAGTTTGACTTAGGTGCCTGAAGCTTAATTAGATTTTTTTTCACTGCAGATGACTGTGGAGAATCCAATCAAGTTGACCTCCATGTAGTTGCCCTATTGTGGACGGATTAAGCGCTACATCAGCGAACAACGCCTGATTTTAAAAGGCAGCAGTGGAAGAAGAAAATCTAAATTCATAAAATCTGCAAGCATATAATGAACGCTACTGGGCTGTACCACTGGGTATCATTGTATAAACTTGTAAGCTCTTGAGATACACGCAAACCTAACCCAGACATTTCTGGGATATCATTAATGGTCTCATCTAATGTGTGAATACTGACAAACAAAAGTAAAGGTTACCAAATGGAGAAACGAAATCTATGAAAAGTCATATAGAAAAGACTTAAAAAGGAAATGAAATAAACAAAGAAAAAAAAACAGAGGCAGAAACCAAGCCAGAGTGGTGGAGATCCGTGCATAATCTGCTCTCAGGGCACGACTGCTCCTTTTTATTTTTAAACCCCATACCTACAATCACGGATTATAAAACAGGTCTAAATAATTCCATAAGCACTGTGCATATCATGATCTCAGGCACAGGCTTTGGAAACCTACAGTTTTAATCATGATCCTTCAATCGGGGAAAACTGAGATTTTAACTCAGATAGCAGCTTGACTGATTGTGTAAAAGCCTCAGATGTGCACAGCTTATGTAAAAAATAAATGTATAGAGAAATCTAGGAATACTTCAGAATGATCCGACCCTCACCTCCCTCTGACTACATTAACAATTTAATCCATTATTCCAAACCAAACACATTTCATGAAAGCAGCAGAGAACATCTAAAGAATGCCCTTTGCCTTATGCATTCCCTTAAATGTCAACTACAATCAAGATATTGACAGCAGAACTGTGAGCTATATGAAATCCACCTCAGAGTGAAAGTGTGCTATTTTTCTCTTGTATCTGTGGAGGCGTGCTCCCTGTCATGCAGTAAGCCCTTTGAGTAACATGTCCACTGTGGCTCCACTCATTGAGAGATGTGGTCATTGTGCCTTGAGCCCCTGAGAGGCCCAAAAACCAGCCAACCTTGAAGACCCGAACATTAGGTCTGCCTCAAACCAGAATCTTTTCAGCTTGTACCGGCACAATGCCGACTAACACCAACACCAGGACTGCCATTCAATGCCAAGGTCCAAATATAGTGTGAAAATGTAAAGAAAATAGTAAACAAAGATTATTATTGAGACTTTTTCTTTCTTTGAGAGTCTGCATTAGGTTTTTAACACCACAGGGCTCTGGCTGTCAACAATGGCACATTGACAAAGCCTCACTGATATTTCCACATGGAGAACTGAAAAAAGCCTAGTGTTCGCCCAGACGGCTCTTAGTCACACTAGACACTTGATTGGGTTATCAGGCCAGCCAGCCACAGCGGAGATCCTGATAAATGAAGTTGCCATGCCCATTCTCCCTTCCTCACAGATGGGCCGAACTAGCCCACAGAAAGGAATGATCTTACTGACAATTACATTCCTCCAGTTCCTGAAGATGCACAGCGCTGAGAATCCAGCACAGGACTGAACACACAGAGATTATACTGATTGCTATTCCATTGCTCACGTTTGATTCTAAATTGCTCTGGCATAATACCCTCGAACACCAGAGAGGATGACCTTGGGTTTTAGTTAATAAATCAAATTCACAGGCTTCCCATAGTTGAAAAAATTGTGCTTTTGATATAACAGGAATTTTAAAATGCTTGAATCTACTTGAATATACTGAGTAATAGCAGCTTGAGATTTAATTTGAATTTAAACTGATTTAAAAATTTTCAGTGCAGAGGAAATATTTCCAGGCTCCTTCTTCCTGCACTTGGGTCCATCAGGGGACACAAGTGCTGCTATTCACCATCATATTCTAGTCCAAGATTAAATGATGATTTTCTGTATTGATGGTGTTAACATTTTTAGAGTAAAGGGGCAGAAATACATACTGCATTCGGCACATTTTAACATTCGAGGTTCTGCATAAAACAAATATTTGACGTTTTTATGTGATCATATTGTGTCAAGGGATCAGCTGACAAATTTCCAAACTAAATTTTATAAAAACTTAACAAAGTCAACTTCCCAGAGATTATTGCACATCACAGTGGGACTGTGACCGGTGTGGAAAAGCAGAATCAGCTGCAGCTGCAATGCAGAGTGAGTAACAGTAATGGCAAACATGCATGATGCTCGTTATTGTTTCAGATAATGGATGGCCCATTTGAACCTCTGTTAACATGTGGTCCGCGGATCGCTCTGCCGATTGGTTTAAAGGCAGGAAAAGGGATTTGATGTGGCAGCATCACTAAATTTGATGAGTCTAATGGTTTTCTGACCTCAATCTTCCCTAATCATTCTGAAGCCTGGACAAAGATTATCTGGTTATAGATTATGTTTTTTACACTACATGTGGACAAAAAAAATAGCAGCTGAAGTCAACACTGTGTGCTTTTGATATCTCTGTGAATGTGCACATTTATCTGCTCTACAAAGGAGGAATCAGAGATCCTCCCTTTGATTTGTTTGCCATCCTATTCCTCTGTCTCCCCGAGAACTGCTTTTTTTCCCAGGATTCCTGTGGTTGTATTTGGGAGGTTTAAGGGATGAAAAAGAGGGGAAGAAAAGCTCATTGGTCTCAGCACTGCAGAAACGGCATCCAGAGCCAAACTGTCATCCCACTTGGATTAAGGGCCCTTCAGTGGTGGCTGCTGAGCTTCTAACATGGTATCTTACCCTCAGCCAGGGTGTGGGAGGGGGTAGAGGGGTGGAGCAGAGGGTAAGGGCATTAGAGCGCCTGGCCTAAATAAGACCTCGAGGTCAGCAAGTCCTGAACCATGGCAAAGCCACTTTGTGTTTCCATGTCAACTTTATTCATGAGCTGACAGCGAAGTGTCTCCTTCTTTTCCTGTTGATTCGCTGTTGCATCATGCGCTGGGGCAACAAAGATAATCTAAGCCTTTGCTCCGCTTATCTCTGCAGACCCCCACTTCTGCAAGTTTTGTTGGATGTGGTGTTCAACAAGAGACTAGTAAGGCTGTGGAGGCTTGGGGATTGCGTTGGATTTTTGGCACGGTACAGGCCAATTTTATAAGCAGAGAAAGAGCTGTGGTGATGTATTTTCTGAGCTATTAGTCTACACAAGTGGGCTGCATCGCAGTGCCAACAAAGAGTGGGATGTGCAACGCGGTTTTGTTTTTTTTCTCCTTAAGCTCTATGCAAATAGGAAGAAGATGGAAGCTTGAGAATGGAGCAGAAAAGCTTTCAAGTGCACACTGTTCCTGTATTCCCTGCAATTTTGGCCAGCCTGCACCCTGCCAGTGGAGCAATGCCCACCTCCTGTTGTTTTCAGGACAGGAAAGGGAAGCACCGGTTGTTGTTATGTGCTGCCACTCGGCCACCAGCTACCTCTCCAACATCTGCTGCCCATCCAAAGTTGGCCAGAGCTTCAACAGGCCCGAGGCTGTCGCTCCAGCAAGGACTGCCTCTCCAGCCCTCTTCAGCTGTTCAAAGAGAGGCTCCAACACCACAGTTTCTATTGTGGATCTCCTTCAGGATAACCCCTGCATCACCCCTCCCCAGCATTATCACCACCCCCACCCACCCACACACATACTGCAAGGCAAGAGGCAATAAAAGCCTCCCTGCCAGTAGAGAAAGAGAAAACAGACCCCCTTTGTTCCCCCCTGCCCATTCTCAGCGTCCATGGAGGTACATGATCCACCCCTCCTCCCTCCCCCTTGGAACCCCAAAAGCTTGAAAACACTCCCACTTCTTCCTTTTCCTCCCTCCTCCTCCCCTAGCCAGTAGCAACGAAGCAGCGCATCTGATGAGATCTCAGAAAATGCACTCCTGGAGCAAACATCGAGTTGAATTTCCATTTGTTCCCATTGGATCTCTAAATTCGAGGTTGAGTGGTTCAGATCACCTAGTTAACAAGGAGGTCTAAAGGGGACAGAGAGAGAGCATAAAACCTGCAACATTACGTTCCATTATCTCAATGTCCCATTTCAAAAGGGTCTATTGCTGTCACCCCCCTGGCACTTACTTAGGACGGAAAAGAACATCCTTAAATGCTTTGTACTTACTAAAGGGGGTTGATAACCTGACATGAGTAATATTAGGGTTCCCTTGGCAACCTTGAGTGACTGGGCTTGATGACCGTCATGGTGTGAAGCTCCAACGTAATGATTTGGTCACAGGGGGCCATCCAAGGAGGTCTTCACTGACCTCCATCCATCCAACATCTGTCCAACTACCTGCTGTCCAAAATCTATAGCCGAATTTAACAGTAAATCAACTGAGCACAGCATCTCTGATCAGCAGGGCTTCCGAGTCGGGGCTATGACTAACAGCTTTTCCATCACTTAAAGTAACAATAATGCCTCTTTTTTGTTGTTTCCAGAGCTTAATCCAACATAATTATTAACATACAGCTCGCTTTTCTTTTATCCAAACCATAGCCAATGGTATTTAGTTTATTTCAAAAGATGACTAAATAATAATTCCTCACATTTGAAAAGCTTGAATTTACTCAAAAACAAACACGCTTAAAGGATGCTCATTGTTTTCTGTCATATACTGTTGCAAAGGCAGATGGCCAGTATGTGCCAAGTAATCCCTACTTGCCAAAAGCTCAGGCTTTAGACTGCTCTGTTTCAGATATTAGTGTGAGAAAACCTTAACACGTGCGAAGCTTGAATCAAAGCATTTTTATAATTTTACTTTTATTAAAATTATTAGAAACATGTCCAAACAGCTGATGATGAATTTTCTGTCTGTGCACCAATCGATCAAATCATCAGACCCTTGTGTCAGCTATTTAATGTGCTGTTACAAGCAATGAAAGGAATCAACTACTGGTTCCAGTTAAAACCCGGAACCAATCCATTATGAGTTAAATGCGTGAAAGCTTTTGCACACCAAAGTCACATCCAAGTCTGTTTTTGTACAGTAATTAGAGTCAGGTCCAGGTATTTGAATTGATGATACAAACCTGTGCAAGCTTACTTTTTTTCCTCACATGTAAATCCAATCAGTAAACAACATGGGGATCAATAAAAACAAATCTGACCTATAGGAAAACTCAGCAGTGGCACTGGTGTTAATAAATTCTTGTCAATATCCATAACAGCAAGAAGTAAAAGGAGAAGCCGAAACCAAGACATCTATCTAATCGAGGTTCACTTTGTACTTTTTACTTACTTTGTTTACCCATTTTTCTTAGTCATCTCTTGCCATTTACTCCCGATAATAAAATACAAGTCTACGGTGTAAACACCAACAGTTGCAGCTGTGTGGAGGGATTTACAGGAATGTGTCAATTCCCATTAGAGCTGCTGCTTAACTGACTGTGAAACTCTAATTGTACCCACCAGCTTGCAACCAAGCAGGCCCGACTCACAGAGAGAGACAGAGAGAGAAGGAAAGTAAAACATGGGCACATGTAATGAACATGTATGAATGCCTTTCTTTGCTTCTGCATACGTTTGTCCAAATTACAAACAGTGAAAGTGATCAGGCAGCTGTGAAGCAGGCAGAGCACCGTTCCCTCTGTGGTGTGATAATGAGGCACTCATCAGTCCCAAAATGAGACGAACATGCCTATGACAAGGAGGTCCAAATGATGTCAGTGTGCTGCGCTGCTGTGCGTGATAGCTCCACTGGGATGAAACACCCAGACCGCAGTGACACTAATGGGTAGGCATGGGCCTCCATCATTCCCCAGGGAATTTAGCCTCATCACAGCCGAGCAGCACGGCGTTTCTATTCACAATGGCTGCTGGATCCTCTTCACTCGGGACACGAGAACACGTGTTGCCAGAACTCACTCAATCATTCAGTCAATCAGCTGGAGTGACTTATGATGGTAAATTATTGATTAGTGCGTGTGCACTTTTGCATGAAAAAGAAATTATTGCAGGGGGTATTTATGGTTGGTTTCAGCGCATCAGTCATAATTTCTACAGGAACTGGAATCAATATCAAGATATTCGCTGAGATCTGGGTATATATATATATATATATATATATATATATATACACATAATGTGTGTGTGTGTGTGTGTGTGTGTGTGTGTGTGTGTGTGTGTGTGTGTGTGTGTGTGTGTAGCATGTGCAGATACCAGATTTTAGGTAAAAACTGAAATAGATGAATTGCCAATTAATTTATTATTGTATTCCTCAATTAATCAGTGAATTCTTTTTTTTTTAAACAAATGTCAAAGAAACTTGAGATGATTTCTTGTTCCTTTATGTTTTCAGCGCTCAGACCGAGGTCTAAAATATCTTCTGTTCACCATCATATAGCATAAAATATTTCATTTGAGAAACTGCACCCAGAAAACTGTTGCTAACGTTGTAAGATCTAAAGTTGCTAAGCATGCCAGATTTGTATCAAATATCAACTCACTGATGGATTACTGAATCATTTACTCCTGGTTCTAATGCCTAGGTTGGCCTTAATTGTTGTAATGCCTTCATATTCCCATTTCCAGATTTTAGCACTTAGTTAATTCAGAACATAGAAACTATGAAATGTCACATAAATGATTGTCAAGACTTAGAAAAAAGAGACACTTGTGATTAACCAGAAGCGATCTTTACACTGACAGGTCCCTCTTACTAAACGTCTACTGAGACTAGCCATCTCCCACCCTGACTTCAGCTTCACTTTGCCGGAATCGTGTTATTGTTTCATCTCGGAATATGTGCTGCTTCCCTAAACAAGCATTACTCTGACATGACTCAAATGTACCCTTGATGAAATGGCAGTCTCTCAGGTTCAGACCAGTTCCTGAAAGAAATTATGTCATCATTACAACAAGTGACACAGAACAAATCTTCCTTTCTATGAGGCACTTTGTTCTGGCCTGTGAATGTCCACGGACGGCTGCTTAGAGAAGGCGCGTTGATCACTTCTCACAGAATAGCCTGCGTTTTTCTGCAGCCCACAGAGAGAAATTGGTGGCATTTTCCCTCCAACACCCAAGCTTTTCCCATAGCCCCCGGAGCAAAGTTGCCCGTCGCTGGTTTTAGGTCAGCGTGCAGTGTGACTGACTGGTGCTCTCACAATAACTCTGGCCAACGTGTGTCATGATAATCCCTTAGTTATGCAAATCTCCCCGTCTAGAGTCATTTGTGATGAGTTTGAAAGTAAAGAAGGCAGCACAATGTAGGTCGCTATCTTGTCCCGATTTCTCCACATTTGTCAAATGAGGCTGAAATGTTATGTTAGCAGCACTCCAGTAGCTGTGGATTAAAGCCTCTCTGAGCTCAAACTACAACCTGATCAAGAGACTACCACAAAGCACACAAACTGTCTGGGACGTACATTTTTGCCGCCAGTTTTATAAATTAATGTAAACTAGACATAAGGCAAGGATAGAGGGATATTGTTATCGTCTTAACCAGATTAACTATAGTCTGCTTGGAGTGAATAAACATTACTAGAAAGTGTGTCAGGCTTTTCAGAGCAGTAAGCGCAAGGCAAGAGCTTCAGACAATAACACAGGGGTCATTAGCATTGCATTAATTTGGCCAACTGAGCAGGCAGCGAAAGTGTGCAGTCAAGGCATGTGTGTCTGGGTGTATGTATGAGTGAGAGTGTCTGGGGATGAGCAGAGGAGGGGATGAGGAGGAGGAGGAGGAGGGGTGTTGTTGCATGATGGTGAGTTCCCCCTTTACTGAAGCTTTGACCAAGGGGCAGACAGACGGGGGAGGAGGAGGTGGAGTGGGAAGACAGGATTGTGTGAAAATATGTTTGGGGTTTTTTCCAGCAAATGAATTGTTTTGACTGGTGGAAAAATGGTGTGAGATGAATTCTGTGAAATCTCAGGGGGGGCCCTATCATAATCAGATTCAGTCCCATGAAGGGAAATTAGACTCAGCAAAGTGACTGGTCAGTCAAAACAACACAGAGTTGTGACATAAATATGAGGGGAATCAAACATGTGGGAAGCAAATCAGCTTATGAGGGATTGTGCGTGTATCCAGACAGCGATTTCATCAACACAGGACAATAAAAAGCAGCTGTCAAGTACAGTAGAGCTGTCTATCTATCTGTGGGGATATCCACTGTATCTACACCATGTGATATGTGATGATCGAAGCAAAAAAGATCAAGTCCAAAGACAATATTCGCAAATAAGTGCCAATGATTTGTTTTTTGTGTTTTTCCCCTCAGCATCTTTAACGCGTCACGGTACGTGTCAACCCTTTGATTTGACAGTCGTTCACCGGAATATGTCCCACACCTTTTCGCTCTCTCCGACGATCACCTAACACGTAAAATATCACCCAGAACAGCGCGGCGTGTTATTTAAAATAAACCACTCCTGCACACTCCCACCCCCCGAGAAGGAGCTAAAAGAGGGGCAGTTTTTCTATCGGCATCCTTCCAACGTGCCACAAAACTCCTGTCAGTGAACTGTAAGCCACACGACACGTGCTTATTATGAATGGTCTAATTTAGCTCACCTTACCTCCTCCCTGGGCGGTGAGAAACACAAAACACCGCGGGTGTCTTCAGCCTCCCGCGACAGAGCGAAGCCGTGAGCTGCGGTTATTCACGTGGAGTCCCCGCTCAGAGCGCCGAACCTCTTGCACTTGCCTCCGATGCCTCTCTCAGCCACCGGTCCCCTCCTCTCTCTCTCCCACCAGTTCACCGACATACAAACACACACACAGGCGGGGGCGCGCATCAGCACCCGGAGGCGTGCGCACGCCCATTGCGCGCACTGCAGCGCCGCTGCTGATGTATGGTGGCCTAAAGGCAGTGAACCATTCCAGAAAACTGTCATACAAATACATACAATAGTGCTTTACCCCCCCTGAAGCCTCAAAATCACAGATGGACAACATCTGGACAAGCTTCTTTTTTTAAGTTTTTCTTTTAATATAAAAAAAAGCCAGACTGTATATTTTAAAGGCCAAACGATGATCCTTTTTATTATTATCTAACAGCGGGGAGTGGCTTTTTCATTTAACTGTTTTCTCGCTGTTTGCTTTAAAAAGGCGCCAAGTACAAGAAAAGCTCAACACTGAAATACGTACATTTTTTCCATTAATCGGGCTGAAAAAAATAAAAGATTACGTTTAAATAAATTAAAAAAAAAACTAAAGTCTGATTCACATATTAGTCAAATATAAGTGCTTTCACCTTTCAGGGAATTCCAGCTGTTCTGGAAACTAATTGCTTAAAGACAGTTGCATGTTCTGAAGCATGACAGTTTTTCCTGCAGGCAGGTTTGCGCTCATAACCATATAGCAGCAGCCCGTGGGATCAACTGAGACCTTTGCCGGATGAGGTCATGTGACGTTAAAAGGCACACTTTTATCTCAGACTGCTCTCTTCTATCACTGCACATTACACACATGCATTATCCGAGGCTTAGCAATGGTATCCATCTGCAGCCGTGGAATCACACAAAGAGTAAGTGACGTAGTTTTTACGCGGATAAGCCCGGTTTTGGCAAAGAGACAGTTTGTGGTCTGCCATGCAGGAGCCGGTTGACTGAGATTAGCTAAAATTAGGTTGTGGCATAAGATGAAAACGGGTTTATAACGTATATGTGAAATCACCTGAGGGAAAAACCTCCAATTATGATCGTAAAAAGCTTAAAGAGCTACAGAATCACCTTTAAGCTTGAAAAGCGCAAGTCCCTCACCGCAGTACACTATTTTCCAACTTAGCCAGCATCCCCTCTTTAGTTATATGCGAAGAGTTTCTTTGATTTGCTTATATAGTGTTAGAAAAAGACAGAAAACTGAGGCGTGATTCCCCAGTGGGAAACGCTCCAATATCCTCCCCGTCATCATCTTAAGGGGGCCAGGGAATTCTCACCAACATTTGCCTCCCCACACGGGGAAAATACTGTAATTGTCATTGCCTCTTATTTAAAACTGCCTCCAGACATGTCTGCATACGTCTTGAATCTCATTAAAATATTCTCTTAATTTCCCCCATGCACATTATCTGTGAAATACTCAAAGGGATTTTCACAAGTTCAAGGATACAGCACCACAGAGGCAGAGTATATAACACTTTGAAAGTTGCAAAGTGAACGCCGTCAAGGCTTTGTGTTGAAAAGCAAAACCCATTAGAGGAGACGCTGTGTCTGCCTCACTGGCATCGCCAATTACGGTGCCTTTTACTACAGTGGATACTTGAAGTCCTCTGCTCACTCAGATGCAAAACTTTACGGCACAGATACTGTGCGGGAGAGAAAGTCATCTCTCTCCGTGTTTACGCCACTATTATTCTTTATTCTGTACAGAACAAACCGTGCACGGCACCAACAAGCCAACCATGAAACGATGTTGTCCACATCAGAGGTAATTATTAACTCACACAGCTTGAACACAGGTCAGCAGCCCAAATCCTATAGGAAAACACAGCAGTTTAAAAAACAGCATCAGACATCAGATGCTCCATTTTTTCCAAAGTTTTCGAACTTATTCACAATTTGTAAGTGTAGTCAGTGCCAGTGCTTCAAATAGGGTGTGACTGAATGCAGTGCAGTGGCATTTGTTTGCACTGGTTTGGTTGTTCTCAGGTTAAAGCTGGGATATTAATATATTATGTGATTGGTCCTTATCTGGGAATGAACGGGGAAATTTATATGATTTGTTATTGCTGAAATAAATGTTACTTATTCATTTATTTCCACTGGATATTTTTATTTTAAATTTCAAGTAAGTTGTTGACCATCATATAAAGAGCCGATGAACCCCTAACACTGTTCCTCTGCTCGGTGTATTGGCTGTGCATCACTCTATCAGTTGCTTTTTTTCCCTTTCAAAACATTGCTATCATGTTTTTGCAATTGAGCAGCTTAAATCTTATCTTAACATCATTCGTCAGCTCCAAAACTAATTAAGTACTAATGAGCTGGGTTTATTAGCTACAGATAAATGTGAGGTGTAATTGAGCAGCAGCCACTTGGAGGATAAACTGTTGTTACATGAAAGCAAAGATGAGAGAAGGCAGTATCTGTCGAAATCTCCTCAGGATCCATTTCGGGTATAGACCAAAGAAACATATTCATATTTACAGTCTGGAGGTTTGGCCAAAGGTGCAAAAGAAATCAAATTACTGATGTAATTAGAGCTGCGGGACAAGTTCATGAGTCAGAGCTGTTTACATCAGGGGAGGATGCATTTCCTCTCTGTCTGCTGTGTAATTACATTACATGACTTCTCTGTATTGAGAGGGAGCAGCCTTTAAAGCCTGTCTAACCATGTTAATACACAGGGGGCAAAAACCTGATGGGAATTCACAAATACAACATAGGGACAACCTGTGGATGTTAGTCTTCATGTGACTTCATGGCCATTCAATATGGTGTTCTGGATTTCCCATTAGAAAGCTACCTTTGCTCATTTATCACTATGCTCCTTGTAAAATTAGTAAAATAAGTTGCTGCTGAAATAAAAGAAAAATAATTCTCTTTGTTGTGGTGACTCATTTCAGCCACAGGAATGGGTTTTTTTAAACTATCTTAAAGGCTAAAGAGGACTTAAAATGGTTTTTAAAAAATCCCTAATAATAATAACAATCATAAAATTAAACGTAAACTTAAAATTCTTATTCTGGGCGTTTAATCCTTATTTATGTTTTACTGTGCCTACGTGCAGCTCTGCTCATCCTTTTTTATCCTTTTTCCTGTTTAAGGCCACCTTCTTTACTTCCCCTCTCATTGATATCACACAAAGAGCCAAGAGTACAAAAAACCCTGAGTTTCAGAAACTGAGTTTTGAGCAGCCTAAGCTTCTTCTTTTTTTTTTCTTTCTTTTTACAGAAATGACTTGTGCATACACTGATCTTATTATCTGAAACTTATTATCTGAAGCATCCACCACTTTAACAGTATACAGTTATGGTCAGTAGTTTTCATACACTCATGGGAATCATGGCATGAATGTCATGGTAAAAGGCTTTTAATGATTTCTTTAAACTGTTTAAATTGTTATTTTTTTTTTCAGGATAGGATACCACATCCTTAATTACATATTTAATGACCTTTAAAAAGAAGAATTGGGTGCACAAATTTGAATTTATTCTCGATATTCCCTAATCCACTCAGGGTCAAAGGTACACACACACACACACACACACACACACACACACACACACACACACACACACACACACACACACACACACCGATATTTGGTTAAATGTCCCTTAGCAGGTTGCACCTTGACAGAAGACTTTTGGTTGCCATCAATAAGCTTCTGGCATAATTCTGGTTGCATACTTGAGCACTCTTCTGGGCAGAATTGGCTGAGTGTATTTAAAGTGTTTGGTTTTCTGATAAAGATCTGGCTTTTAAGCACATCTACATAATGTCAACAGGGCTGAGGTCAGACTGTTGGGAAGGCAATCCCAGCAGCTTAATGCTAGCCTGCTTTATCCGTTTCCAAACCAGTTCGGAATGTGTGTTTGGTATCATTGTGCTACTGGAACACCCAGTTGGGTTCAAGTTTCAACCATGTAGCTGATTCGAGGTGAAGTGATCTTGTCAAGTTAAGACAATGTAGAACCTTCAGCAACACTTATTAATAAGTCTGTATATATACACGTCTGGCCTGTGTGGAATACACTCAAATTGTTCTCCCAATTCCCAAAGCTTGTGATGAGTGTATGTAAACGTCTGAGCATAACTGTATATGGCAGACAATAGTAAAAGCATAAGTAGTCAATTTTTACCAGATTCAGTACTTTAATAAAAACAACTAGAGTATAAAAGGCATGCTTAGCTTTAACGTACCTTCAAGTATCTTGGTGTCCACATCTCCTCAGACCTGACATGGGCTGCCCACATTCAGGTCCAGACCAAAAAGGCTAGGCAGCGCCTGTATCACCTACGACAACTGAGGAAGTTCAGGGTCTCTCCAAAGATCCTCAGGATTTTCTATACAGGCGCTGTGGAGAGCATCCTCACACAGAACATGACATCGTGGTTTGGGAACAGCTGTGTGAAGGACCAAAAAGCTCTCCAGAGAGTGATCCGTACAGCAGAATGCTGCTGCAGGATTGCTCTCCCCCCGCTTCAGGACACCTACACCAGGAGATGCCGGACTAGAGCAGCGCAGATACTGAAGGACCCGTCCCATCCTGGCAACAAACTGTTCCAACTTCTGCAATCTGGTAGAAGGTTCCGCATCTTCCGGGCAAGGACAGAGAGACTCAAGAGGAGCTTCTATCCCCAAGCCATCCGTGCCCTAAACACACACACCCGCCCTCTCACATCATCTATAATTGACTGAGTCAGGACTCTTCCAGACACTAAACCAAGGCACAATGTACATTTCAATTCCTTTAATTTTAAATATGTTTATATTGTCTATCCTGTTTTGCACATGTCGAGGAGCGTGTCAGGCTACATTTCACTGTGTGTTATACTTGTATAACTATGAATGTGACAAATAAAGAACCTTGAACCTTGAACCTTGAACGATGGGTTGCTGTATGAGCTCTATACCAGACTTGATGTGAAAAGACCTGCCTTGTGAATTTACACCCCCCAAAAAATACCCCAAAACAAAAACAAATCTACTGCTTTTGCCTTTCAGGAATTTAGATGCACTCTAAACTTCTAGAATGGGATTTACTTGTACGAGTCTTCTTGTTTACATACTAGACGTAACACAAAATCCTTGCTTTCGGTAGAATCTGCATAAGGCGAAAGTAAACAAAACATCAGCAGCTGGTATAGGTGGAATAAGCAGCAAAAGGCTGTTTTTGTACACAGGAAAGAACTCGTGCCTTTTCCTCAGACTCAGATACTGCAGAATAGCTCGCTCCCAACACTACAAGCAAAAGGCTGAAATTACTTTAACTATTTAATCCAGGAAGCCAGAGATGATTTACATAGTGATTTTCATGATTGTCTCATTTCTACTTGCAGTGAAAAATGTTTATGAAACTGTTTTTATGCTATATTCATTCAGCGCCACCATATTGCTTTTATTTGCTCTGCCCTTTTGCTAAATTCTAGATAAAACAACATATTTGAATGACCTATAAGGTGTACCATTTCAGACTACCAGTGACGCTGTTTGTTGTGTCCTCTACTGTCTTTGGCCACGGATATGTTTTCATGCGTGTAAGCAGTTGGTGGAGAGCTGTGCCAGAGCACTGTGTTTATGCTGCAGGGAAATGCCATCCATCTGGCCAGAGCTTTTACCCAGGTGCCTGAGCACAGCCTTGTACAGTCATCTCGTCTCACCTTCTTCTCTGTTATGACAGGCAGCTCAGGGAAAGGCCTTCAAATTATATTCCCATGGAAAATACACCCCTATTTTTTAAAAAACAACAACATATATTTGAGAGAAAAAAGCGCACACTCACACTGACCACACGTATATCTCTCCTCGCACTGCTGCTCAGAAGTTTGGGGTCACATAGAAATGTCCTCATTCTTGAAATGAAAGTGTGTTTGTTTTACCATGAAAGAACATTAAATTGCATTGAATTAAATGGTTAGTTCACAAAGCCAAGATGTTTTTCCTAATTCAAGTTTATCATGCTAAAATACTAGTGGATCATTAAAAAAAAAAAAAAAAAATCCAGTTATACTGGAACAACTGCAAACTCTTGGCTGAGCATCAGTATTTCTAAGTTATGACTGTAATCTTGAAATGCCAAAACACAAAAAGACTTTGCGTTTGAAAGCCATCACAATATTCCTGTTAAGTATTCTTGGGGAAATGAAGGCTAATCCATGCAGGAAATTGACATCAAACTGAAGATTTCATACAATGTGTGCTCTTCACTGAGCTGTGCCAATTGGCTAGAACAGAATGACACGAATAGAAAAAGAATGGGGAGGCCTCGGTGCACAACTGGGCAAAAATAGACAAGGAACGGGAACCTCAGACGATGCTGGTCCTTTAGGCAGGATTGGAAAGAAAAAGCCATATCAGCGACCGGCCACTGAGAGAAGTGATTAAGGCCGGCCAGCAAGTCCAGATACTGGGAAGAAAGTGTTACTTACACACACAGATCTAAGTTAGAGGCATTTGGGCCAAACAAAACACCATCTGTGAGATGCAGAACAAAGGAAAAGATGCTTTAGGGTTACTTGAGTTCATCTTTCAAGCATGGTGGAGGAAATGCAACAATTTGGCTGCAGTAATGTGTGAAATCTGTGCGGGATAAAAGGGATCTGAAACCAGGGAACAGCTTGTGGGATGCACTTACATGATCGAGGGTTTAAATGTCTCCAGATCTCCTCACCAAACTCACAGCTAGGATGGGAGTGCAGAATTGTGTTAGAACAATTCTTTAAGTTACATGTAAAGAAATAAACTACTCCTATATTAAAATATATATCCTGTTCACGTGTTTCCATGGAAAATGTGAAATTTTCTGTTTGTGACCTGAAACCTTTGAGAGATACTGTATTATGTGCCCAAGTAACAATTTTTCAAATCAGAATGAGCTAATCAAGCCAAGCACCCTGGACAGTGAGCCAAGAAAGTGGGGGGTGAATATCACTTCAGATCTCTGCAGTCGTAATTACGCAGTCGTTGAGTACTTGATAGCCTCTTCCCTCCACCTCCTCACTTCCTGGGATGAAGTAAAGAGAAGCTGCGGCTTTCCTCCGATCACAATAATCTAATCTTCATACAATTAGGAGGCAGAATGCAGCGCAGTTCAGTAGTGGGTTTTAATTACACTCTCAAACATTCTTTACACGGGACCAACAAGAGATGAGTGGAATTATATTAATCTGGGTTATATCTGTGTTGGCTGCAAGCCCTCTGGGAGTAACCGACACAATGTCGTATCAGTAATACGGTACGTGACCAGGTTAGGCGCCGAAATGGACGCCTGCAATGCATTTATGTGCAGCAAAAGTAGCAGCGTACGAAAATCATTTTACATCCCAGCCAATCAATAAGCAGCCATCTGTTTTAATCCAGCCCATCCGATAAACCCTGTGTGATTTCAACAAACGGTACAGTGCAGTAGAGTCGGGACTAAAACACAGCACTTCAAGGTGGAAAGGGTGAAAGCGGCTTTTGAGAACAGTCATCAAAGGGAAAGAGGGCACACTAAAGACAGAGGAGAAAATGTGAGTAGCCTGCAGGGATTCCAGAAAACTGAACAATAAAAGCACACAATGATAAAAGCGCTTGAAACAACTGAACTAAAAATACTCTGCAGTTTAAATAACACATAAAAATTCACGCTTTGTGACAGTGAGGCTCTAGCTGGATCCTTATCACAATTTACATACACGTGACAAAAAAAACAACATAAAAAACCCTTGACCCCTAGGGCCTCTCTGTTAGGCTGTGTTGGTTTTTTTGCAGGTTAAACATACTGCAGAGACTTTGAGATGATGAAGATGGCTGTGCGGATGCAAGTTATCTATGATAAGAATGAAAAACTGTAGAAAATATTCCTTAACAGCCAGAGGACATTTTGGAGTCTTAAACAGCACTTCATCAACAAAATACCAACTGAGTGACATGTACAATTAATCCCAAAGCCCACTGAAGCTGCTGTGGTAGCCTAGCACCTTACTAACACACTGAGGTGTTTTCCCCATAGACATCTTTATTTTTTATCATCATATGTAAATTGTACTGACATACTTTATAGCTCTGTAACGCTTCATGTGGGCCCCTCGTGTATCAGTGTTACTCTTATCAAAATACAATTACACAGTTTAGCAGTAGCTGTATTTGTTGTGCAAATTTTAGTTATTAATTTTAGACTTTTTTTCTTAACAATGCAGTTTTACAAGTTATACATTTACTCAACAACACATGAAGTCCATCTATATATATATATATTCTTTTTATGTGAGAATATAAATACTGGTTTGTGAGGATGTACTGGTTTTCAGTATTTTAAACAAAAGTAAATGATCAGTAAATATCCACATGGTGGGAAGATCATTGTTAATGCCACCATTACTAGCTTATCTGCGAAATAAAGTCTTTGTGTTCTATGTTTGAAAGGAACATCAAAGGAGATAAAGTTATCAGAATGTTAAGTTAGAACATCGACACCACTTTTACCAATATTTATCAAGTCCCAGCAGCTAGTTAGCTAACGTTAGCTTTAAGTCTTAAATTGAGAACAGGTAGTTTTTTTTCCCAGGCAGATTCTGGATTTTATTACCTTTTGAAGAATCCAGACAAATTTCAGTCTTTAGTTCAGTCTTTAACCTAAGCCAATTGTCGGCTGGAGATAACTGAGCATCTGCAACACAAAATCGGCATTCATTTTGGCAAAGAAGTCATTTAAATGTTAAACTACTGCCATCAGCTGCTGTAGAATCTCTACTCACGGAGCTTCTAAATCGACAAGCCATTTAAAAGATCTTCTTTAAATGCTATGCTAAGTCAAGTGTTATACATCGGATAAATCTTCATTGCCACAGATGTTAGCACATTTAAACTAAAATCACATCACAGTGTCAAGTGAGAGTGAGGAGGTGGCATTTGGCATGTTGTATACATTATCTACTTGTGCACATACATAATGTTCTTCAGAGCTACAGGGCAATAAAAATGACACTTGGACCTCGGTAAGTTTCCAGGTTCGTGTGGACCAGAAAAACGTGGCTCGAGTGGAATCTAAAACTTGGACGAGTAAAAGGGCAGACCATTATACATATCAACCCTGAGCCTGGCCCAGTCAGTCATCTTCTGGGTGGAGCTTTTCTCTCGGGTCAGGAAACGAGCTGCCTTCTTCAGCTTGTCCTCATTCCTCTCTAGGTAACGCAAGCCCTCAGCCTGCAGCGCGTTGAGCTTCTCTTGGCGGTTCTCGTCTAAGGAGAAATCTTCGCTCATGTAGGGGTTGAAGCGAAAGTAAGTGTTTGGAGGAAGGAAGGCGTCGAGCATGGCGTGAACCTCTGGAGGGGGAAGGAGAAGTAAGAGTGAGGTCATATAAGAGAGAATAAAAAAAATTAAAACACAATTCACTTCATACTGCCTTACTAGGGGCTAGCAAAGTCAAACCTTATCTATCAGCGCTGTTATAGGATTACAAGTGTCACTGAGTAAGCGCTCAGGGCTAGAGTGTGAGGTAACACCAAGTGAAAATGTCTAGCCTGTCTATCATGGCTGTTTTCATCTGCCTTGCATGAGCAGTTTAAAATCAACATCCTACAAATGCAAACAAACAGGCAGCGGGTAACAAAACAGGCCTGAAGCACCCAAAAAGGTTTCTGTCTGAGTTCCCACAGTATTAAAACCAACCGTCTCCAAGGCTCTGCAAAACTCTACAAGGAGTAACTTATCTGGAGGTGATCTGGAGAGTTTTTATAGAGCAAATCAGTGTTAGACTATTGTGTGCTGAAAAGTTATACACAGAGACAAGAACAGCTTACTCACAAGAGATAATGCATGTGGTTAAATCAGGATACTGTGTTTAAGCAAACAGTTTGCACGTATATTGGATGTACAAGGTCTTTATAAAAGGAACAGCTGTTTCAAGAACGAGTGGCCCAAGGTCATTTTTCCAAAACACGTCTGAAGATATATAAAAAGTAATATTCTCCATCTTTGTCACTGAAACCCTATTAGATCTGCTTTATCTATCCGCAACAACAAACACAGCTAAGCTTGATACACCAAAGACAAACTAGGAGGCTTGCGAGCACTAAAGCTTTTGAAAAAGAGGAAATCTGTGATAAACACTCTTTCTAATCTGCTGTTTCTAAATAACAAAAGCCCGCAAGAGAGCTAGGAAAGGGATTAATCCCAAAATACAGGACGAACAAGTGCAGAGAAGCATCTAGGTCACACACACACTGCACCACAGCAGCAACAGGGAGGGGAACAAGCCAAATTTAGGCACAGCAGAAGTGCCCATGTCTAGAGGTGATAAGGAGACAAAGAGGTTGCCGCTACAAAGGGCCACAGTGGGATTTATCTAGAACAAAGTCGACCTGCGGTGCAGTGTTTTCTAAAAAGATACCATCAAAAATCCTAAATCTCCCCCTTAGAAAAGAAACAGAAACAGGGAATGATCACTGCTAATGTACATTTATTTAATCTTCTTGTGTAGAGGAAATACTATAAACAGACCTGAAACAACACTGCAAACAAAGGCAGTTCAGTTCACAGTTTTTTGTACTGCAGCCATCTTTACACTATGACTTGATCCTGTCACGGCAAGTTTCAGGCTTTCATCACTCCTTGGTTGACACAGGTGTGCTTTAGAATTTAGTTGTACATTTAGCAGCTGTCAAAGCTGTGAAACACTGGCGATCACAATAGGTCGCCATCATTTTGCGGTGCATCCTTACCTTCAGTGTCTGTCGCACTGCTGATGACGTTGGTGAGTTTTGTTTTGAGGCTTGTATATGCAGCGTTGCTTTTGCCAGTAGATTCAAAGCGACCCGTACCGAGCGAGACCACACACTCCAGAGGCGTGTCAGGCCACAAGCACTGGCACTCATGTATAGCAAGTGCTGTGGGGTTGTTAATCAGTAGACCTCCATCCTGTGAAAAAACAACAACAAAAAACCCAAAAGTGCTGTTAGGCAACCTGTTTACAGGCTAGGTTTGGTGTTTCATGCCAACACCAAAGTCAGTGAAACCAAATAATTGGGGTTTAAAACCTTTCATGGATTTTAACAGTCAATAGACAAAATTTCAGAAGAACATCTGATAAAGTGAAGAGGACAAATAAAATCAATCAATCAATCAATCAATGTGCAGCTTTAGTGCTGCTTGTAAGTCTATTAAACAAAGAGTCCCAGCATTTCCCCTCCCCTCACAGTTTCAGTCAGACTTGCTTTGATATTGAACAACTGCCCATGAGTGCTTTCGCTTTGGATCCATATTGTACCCAAGGCAGTGGGGGAGTAACTGGAGAGGCTGCAGAATTGTTGAATAGGCATGAGGCTGAGGGGCCGCAGGGCTGGCACCAGGATCAAACACACAAGGGCCCATTCTCATTAAGGAAGCCGAGCTTGGGGGGGTTGGGAGCCGCAGGGCCCCAAATGTCTAGGGACACAGTAGAGCGAATGGTGCTTGTTTACATGGCCGTGTACACACATGTTTGATCGAGAGCACATGCTCAGTGCATACAATAATGTGTGCATTTCTGATAGCGTGTGGCATACGTACACACACACACACACACACAGCAATGGGGGAAAACACCTCGCGTGTATAAATTTGAGAGTGCGATATGGAAAACTGTTCCATTAATCCAACATAAAATTGCAAAGCTCTGGCTATTGTAGCTGGACTGGAGGAAAAGCTCCCGTTACAACTGAAAAACTTAATGTACAAGTTCTCTACGAAAACCTGGAGTGCTAAAGAGAATTGATTTGGCATTAGATAACAGTAAAACAAGTTTAAGGGTTTACTGACACACTTGCAGCTCAGCTATGATTTACTTAGACACAGAGTTCTCTGCGTCAACTGCACTGTCAGCAGCTCGCTTGCACTGATAAAAGCTGTGCTGACACAGATCAAGCAAGTCTGTGTCATCAGTTCATACTATAATGAGAAATGCAAATAAATACAATTTAAAAGACACATTTTCCATTAAAAAAAAAAGAAAGAAAGGCACACAAAACCTCCCAAAACATTTTAATGATATTTGAGTAGAAACAAAGGTTATGATTGATCTGTTCAGTTTGGACAAAGAGCCAGCTGCCTTTGTATTAATCATAAAGGCATTCATTGACCACAGATATCATGAGTTACAGGCTATAGCTGGTGTTGTAATAATGAATCAAATGGATAAATAACTTCTGGTTGTATTGTCGTAAAATAAAAAGTGTAAAAAAAATCTTCATTGGAAGGTCAAATCACAGAGTAAGGTGGTGGATAAAGACAGCTGCAGACATGAGCAGTCATTCCTATTACACTAATTTCAAGTACTGCACACTGCCTGGAGGATGCAAAGACAGTAGTTTCTACTGTGTTCTACTGTCCCGTGGATGAGTGCATGGATTCCCAAAAAATGTTCAGGCATTTGTTCGTCCACACGGAGCTTAGCTGGGCTCAAGCAGACCCGTGCATACTCACAGATGGGGAAACTAACACTTTGCTGACCTCGCATTACATTTCATTCCTATCACAGTATTGATATAATTATGATTCTGTTATGATTATTACAGTAGTTTATATATTGCACGCCAATTTTTAATGATGGCATTGATATCAAGAAAATAAATCAAGAAAAAAAAAAATTCCCTATAGTGTAACTGCAAAAAGCACAAATTGTGTATTTAATCACCATATTATGCTCTCAATTTTTCTGTGTGTTATTTCCATTATTCAACTTGTCTCTTTGCTTAATTGTTGCCGCTCTCCTCGGCAAGTTTCTTCAGTTTCACCAGACTTCAGTTCACTTTATCTTCATTGAAGCAACACCACGAGTAGGCGTGAAGTACTGACTCTGGTAAATCAATCTGGGGAAGAAATTTATTTAGACTACCTACATGATTCAATAAAACATCTTCATTTGACACTAGTGTGTTAAACCCATTGCAGGAGGAAGCTTTACACAATGCTGCTAACATTTTATTCTAACAGTTTGTATAGTTCACTTTTTCAGGCATTCTCTCATAAACAATGCAGGGGGCTAATACCACACCAATAAGCAGATCAAGAGAAAACTGACTAATTTCATGAGATATGAATGGATTTATATATCACTAAAATTATTATGTACACGCTTCATCTCCTTACTTTTCTGTGATAGTCAACTAAACTTTTTCAGGTTTTGAATACCTGCTTGGACCTAGCATACATTCTGAAGACATCACCACAGACGTATTTATCAAGGACGAATGAAATAACTGAGAAAATGTGACACATGTTCAGTCAAAGAGCCATTAGAGGTCAATAACATCTGTACAAAAGAATGGCAGGATAACCTTTGCAATAGTTCTCTATGGTTTCATGCACAGAGTAAGTAAACCAGCTGACGTATAACAGGTTAGTATTGGTTAATAGGTTAACTGGTTAAGTCGCAGCCCAAGTGAATACTGGACTAGACCATTAACGATAAAAATGGGGGAAGGGGATTTTTTTTCCCTTTATTTAAACAAATTGATTTATACGTTATTATGACCCTGATGAAAGCCACGAGCCGAAAGACGTTGGTCAGTTAATAAAGTTGTTCCTCTTTACCTTCCTGCATCCTCTCCATGCACCTTGGAAGTAGGTGAAGTTGTGCCAGAATTTGTTGTTGCTATTTATGCACAGAGTGACAGACATAAAGATAGAAAGACACTGCCAAGCATTAAACTACTGCAGTGGTTAAAATTTAACTAACATGAAAAACTACAAAGACACGTGTGTCTAATAATCTGTTATGATAATGTGTAATCAATCATTACTACGATGATCTAAAAGTTAGTTGCTGAGATAATAATTAGAGCCAGAGCCTCAGAGAGCACCATTTAACTGGCTGAGATGGAAGTCATACAAAGAAGGCTTCACTCTGTGACAGAGCATAGAAGAACTGCTGAGGTGGCCGTTTGTCCAAAGCACATCATTATGCACCAGTAGGTTGTCTGGCAGACCGAGAAATGAATCACATAAAAAAAAAAAAAAAAGAAAAAGAGGAAAATGCCTGGATTGGATGTGCCCGTAATAGAGACTTAGGGGAACTTGCTGCACTGGGCACCAGTCAAACCCAGCTGGTAACAAAACAACTAAGCAGTTTTCTTATCACTCACCCCAGTGTGAGAGGCTCCATTTTCTGAACTCTGCGGCAATGATGGCAACAGTCCGGGTCCAGTTATGGCTTCTTTGTGCTTAATAGCTGGGGGCAAGTTTCAGAGGCGCAGTGGTCGCGCTTGCACACAGTGCCAGGGCATATAACTTTAAAAGCAGACTGTGCAATGGTTGTCTGAGCGAGGGACTTAATGCTTTAGCTTGTCTGCATCTCAGTGCACCTGCTGGACGAGCCCAGAGCGGGTAAAAAAGGTCAAGGCAATTATGAAAAATATGTTTTTGATAGAAAGACCTATTGCATCACTGAAAGACTGCTAGGCTTTCTTTCTGTAAGTCATTTGTATAGTCATCTTTTTTACGCAGGTGTCCAAACAGGCTGGTAGTACCCCGACTTTCCAACAGGAGCACTATTTAACATTATTACTGCAAAAACAACTTTTTAACCATTTAAAAATAAGTGAAACTGTGAAAAGAATGTTAAGAAGAAACAGACATGACTATATTAAAGACTATAATGTAGTGTGTTGCAGAAAAATCTAATGAAGTTGGCATGCTTACTAGCTACTGCCTGGTTGCATTCTAATGTAATTTTCTCAAGACATCATACATATTGTCCATCTGTCCAACACCAGAGGAGCAGACTTGCCCAGAGATCATGTTGCCTTTTTATATGCTCTACTATTTTGACCTCTTATCCTACAGTCAAGGGCAGGAAGTCGATAAATTGAATGGCAAAAGCTAGAACCAGAAGATGAGCGAGTCAGCTAGAGTTTGATTTTAGCCTTGCAAAGCTTCCTGTACTTATGCTTCCTGGAATGCTAGGCCAGGTGAGTTTGCAAGTTGAGACTGCATAACTTCACAATCATCACAAGGTTTGGTTGTTGGATTATTTGAATACGACAGTACTGTAAGGCAATGGCAGACACAAACAATAGTTGCTTTGACAATAATTTTACACATTTTTTTTTTTTTTAAAGTGTTGCTAAAAGAAAAAAGTAGCATTACTTGGGATTTGTTGCATGCTATTGCAGGACAGCAGCAACTCCTGATAGACTAAGATACTCTACACACTGTTTTTATCAAAGTCCAACCGATAGAGGACTTTTTATACTAATAACGAGATCTGGCAATTTAAAAATTCAATACTCCAATGTACTGGACAACAATTTTTTTTTCCACGAATTTCCCTAACAACTCTTACACGTATTATTTATTCACTCGTTCACGCTCTGCCCGAGTCTGCTCAGATTAGATGACTGTTGTGTTTGCAGCTTTCCAAACCAACAGTAAAATCGCAGAGAACCCTCTGGTGGACAAACTGTGCAACATCAACACTTATAACATGGTTGAAAGGTGAAAAGTCTTTTTTTTTTCTTTAACTTTTTCCATTTTCATTCATTGGCCAATACAAATACCAATACTTTACCTTTTTACATTTTCACACAAAGATTCTTGAGGCCAGAGCACATCTGGATGATGAATTAAGCTGAAACTATGATCCACTTGGGACAAACTGCAAATAAGGCTGCATGCAAAATGGCACCACTCAAGCTGTCTGTCAAACACGCAGCATGACGCGAGGCAAAGGTCACTTCCATTTACGAGGATTTAGAGCTGTAATGCTGCTTATACTCGAAATGACTCAATGTCACTGTAAACAGGAATGCCATGTGTCTACAGACTAATGTCCTCAGAGAGTACACCCCTGTCAGTAGCAATCATTTAACCCCCTTTGAGGTTAAATTCTCTATCAGATAAAGAGGAATGCCAACTCTGAATTCTGGCTTTCATAGAAGCTTAATGATTTCCTGTGACAGTGTTTGAGTCTTTCTTCCGGTGTTATGGGTTAGTTACTACTCTGAGGATCAAAGCTCGTTTAGCCTCGCCTTTGCCCTTCAGGGTCTAATGGCTAATTCACAAATGTGCTCATCACTTCTATGAGTCTGTATGCAAATATACCAAGTTTTCACCTAATTGGGGCTCCCACACCCAAGGGGACATTTTTTCAAAAAACCGAATGGCTTTAAAAAGATGTTGTTCTTACAGTATATTCTGGAATAAAAATTTATCTCAGTTAAATGAATAATATTGAGATTTGCATGATTTATTTACACTGCTGCTTAAAAAAAATGTCTCCACTGTCATTAACTTTTGGGAGCTTATCTTCATTGTGTCAGTTTAAGCTGCATTATAGGGGGAAGAGCTGATTTGAATAGCAAAGAGGTGCTATCGTGAGATCACTAAAAGTCATTTCACGCCCCAATGTATGTCAGCTCCCATTAGCAGGGACAGCAAACTTCATCCTATTCATCCAGCCTGTGCGCCTCTGCATCCCTCTCCCTCTCTAACCCGTGGGTAAACCTTCAATACTCATTTGTGGAAGGGTTCATTATGAACGACCACAACACAGAAAAGGAGGGAGCGTCAGCTTAAATCTAAATGAGGTGAACCTTTTGAAATAGAGCCTGGTGTAGCATTCAAATCTCAGCTCTGGGGAGAAGCTTTAGTCATTACACTTTCTTCTTTTGCTCCTCTGACAGGGATGGACTGAGGAGCACTAAGCTCTGTAGTAATTTGTTATGACGCCCCGCCAATGAGGCTCCCTTCTCACAAATGATTAATTAGGGAAGAATTACATAAGTCATGGACATCCGATTACGTCTGTCACAATACCAGAATGTTTTCCAGAGATGGTCGTTCACTTGATAAGCAGATAATTAGGCTGCCAGGAAAAAAAAACAACTATGAATCTTCCAAATCAACTCATACCATTTGCACACAAAATGAAGCCATCCCAGTCACTGCCTGTGCAATCAGAGAAATAAATCTGCTCATTGACCAAAATGAATTCCCCAAATGGTTTCCAATACACATAAAAAGCATCATTGTGATCTGCAAGGATGGAACTGAAACGGTGTGAGCACCAGTCCTAAATGGTGGCCAGGTCAAGTCAAAGGGCTTCATGCCATATTAAGTAATTCCATGGACTAGCTCTTCACTTGACCTTATAGCTTTATGGGCCCCTCAGGTCACCGTGACGTTCAAATCATCTTCCCAGGCTATAAACAGAAGAAGGACTCATCTGTAAGGGTGCCAGCTTTGCCCCCAGGCAGCCAAAACAATTGAGATATACTGCAGACAGTTACCTTTTCCCACACGTTCTGTGAATATTGAAACAATGAATCATCCCTGTCGACTGCAGCCGCTGAGATTAAACTGTGACAATTCATGAAGCAATATAAATGCCTTCAGAAGCTCTCCTCCATATTTACTCAGCCTAAAGTCACTCTAGGCCTTATGCACATATTTGACAGATTCATATTAAAAAGCATGATTTCAAAACTCATCCCCTGGACAATTTAGACTAGATTACCCTGCTGCTTTGCTAAGAGGATGATGGAAGACACACCTCCGTGACAATATATTGCAACGCGAGGTTTAAAGCCGTGAATTCTTTCCAGGGTCTGCAGTAAAGAAGTCATCTGAATGTGATGCGCAATTGTGAAAAGGCGAGGGAGGTCAGAGACGAGGAAGATTTGCTGAAGCTTCCACACAGTGTGCCAGCTCAATCGAGTGTTTGTGCATGTGAGAAAAAGTGTGTTCTATAGAACAAAAGAAAGAAAGAAAAGGCGATTTGAGCAAACAGAGGTGATGTGACAATCAGAGGTGGGTGCTAACAAGTTACTCAAGTGCACATAGCTCAGAAAGTGTAACTTTCAACTAAAATGCACTTGTTAGAGGAGTTTTAAAGAAGCACAGGTTTCACTCTCACTCATTTGTTGCAGAATTATCACTCCTACAACTCTATTATGCTTGACTATGTTACTAATTTTACTATTTATCTCCTGCCCTTCTATTAATGATGACAGAACAAAATAACAGCCAAATTATTCACAACATTGTATAATATTGCATTTAATTCCATTTAATTATAATTATAGCACTTTTGAATTTATCCAACACCACTGGCAGGTCTGATTAACAGATAACTGCAGTGCAGTAAGTGAATGAGTGAGCGCTGCTCTGAAGTCAGTGCATGTGAGAAGTGAAGGGACAAATATGCTGTTTGCAGAGTTTAATAAAATTAACAATGAAATATCACCTTATTATGTCTCATTGAGCCTCAATGAGACAGTAGAAAATAATATCGCCAATCAAAAATGTGAGATTTACTTTCTTATTTAGCTACGAAAGGTTTTCACATATGCCTGCCTATCAAATCAGAATTAAGCAGCTCTCATTGTGCCTCACACTGCTGCGCTCATTGCCATTATTTAGTGTCTGTTTTATGAGTTGCCGTACTTTAATCAAGTGAACTGTGTGGCTCGCATCAGTCTGTGTTATGCTGAAACCTATTCACACCCCTTTTTGCTATTACAATAACAAACTGATTCATTTAGTTTAAAGCTTTATTTTCATATTGTATTTTATTACAGTAGCCGAGATGCAACGTTAGATAATTTTAGCTTTTTTATCGTTGTAATTTTATTACGCTGTCTGAAACAGGTCTCTTTTGTAAACAAGACATTGATTCTCAATGGGATTACCTGCATGAATAAAGGCTATATCAAAAAATAAATAAAAACTAAAGACAATTGGCATCTTTTGAAACGATTACTTTTGCTTAAGTATGTGTTTTCATAAGGCAGCTCTACTTACAGTAGGTACATTCTTGGAGCCACTCAAGCCACCCCTGTTAAAAATGGGAGATGGGACTTATTCTCAAAGGACAAAGATCCTGAGTCAGTCTCAGAAGAGGAAGCTGTCTGCAGCATGGCTAAAATGTGAGCTCCATCCTCTAACAGTCTGCAGGCCAAGTTCCCAGGGCTTAACATGGGAAGAGTTTAAAAGCTCTGATTCACACCCTGAATCTACAACATCTCCTCTCTCCTCTCTGCTTCATATGAGTTAGTGCCATATACAAATATATCATTTATGACCAATAATTCCATCTCCAGAGGCCTTTAAGAGGGGAAAAAAGAAAAGAAAAAAAAGAATTAAAATGTTAGGATCTCTTCAGTTACACCTTAGAATGCCATTTAATTATGAAAGCCCCTCTGCTTTTCACGTCATTCATAGTCACAGATACCACATTTAATGCCTTCCTGTACTAATTTATGTCTACTCCCTCGTTCATTAGTGACAAATACGTATGGGAGGGCTGATGTGACCTATTCATTTGTGGCTGAGTGAAGCCTTTCGGCTGAGCATGGTGCCACGTTGGGGCTCCAAGGGGTCGCGCTGGGGGTGGTGGTCCACTAGTCCAATGTCTCCCATCAAATGCTGGCAGGGGTGGGCACAAAACAAGCTCCCATTCCTTCCCATCGCCTCAGGAGACACCATGGCAACTAGGCCAAAAAAACAAACAAAAAATGGGTCCTCCTCACCATTCCTGGCATGCCCTGGCATCCCCTGTGAAATGTCTGAAGTCTTTTACTTCTGTGTTCTTTAGAGTCGAGATAACTGAGCGAGCTTTAATGTGGAACATGCGCCTCCTCTCTCGCTTCATCTCATCTATCCTCCACCCCACCTCTTTTTCCCTTGTTCCCCCCTCACTAAAGGATGATCTCCACGGCTATGGTAGCGAGTGTGAGGCTTTGATAATGCCATGGCTCTGCTTCAAAGGTCTCGCTCCAAGTTACAATTTTCCCAGTGTTAGTAGAAAGAATCTATAGAATCTAGGTGCTTCTCCATCAGGTTTCCATTCCAGCCTGCAGACTCACAGAATCATCAACAAACACTCATCTGTCTTCGAAAGCTGCTTGAGAAGTCCAACCTTCGTTCAGCACATGCCGTTACAACTGTTGCGTTCGCTGTCACAAAAGGTTGATTGTCTGAGGGCTTGAATTAAGTGGGAAAGTCTGTGGGCGTCGGTGGAAAAGAGTGAGATGACTCTCTCTCTAGGGAATCCTGACATCATACACACAGCATGTTATGTTCACAACTGGTCTCAAGCAGGCACCAAATAAGTCATCAGACTGGGTGGCATTTTGAAGATGGTCAAACATTCACATGGAAATTAGAGTGCTTAACAGAAACCGTATATGAACAGGAGCTTGTTACGGGTCCTGCTCTTGGATTTTACTGTGTAATCATAATTAGAAACTCATTAAAATTACATCTGAACTATCATCACTCAGGTTTCCATTAGCTTGAGCAAAGTAGTCTTTGCTTCAGCAAAGAAAACTGACAAATAGATGAGGATAGAATTACTAGCTCTCTATAAAAAAGTCATTTTTTTAAAAAGTATTTCTAATGTGCTGTTAAACATCTGCTGATCCTCTTCTGCTTATCCTTCTCAGGATTGGAGCCCATCCCAGCTCCCATAAGGCAAAAGGCGGGGTACAGCCTGGACAGACTGCTGTTAAGCGCTTTGAGAACTTTTCCAAACATCTTGGTTTTATTTTGGATGCTTGTATTATTTTTATTTTGCACACACAAAATTTTTTGATTTGACAAAAATCCAAAATTTCAGGGTCAAATTCTTAGCCTCCCAGATGCTAATAGTTAATTCTGTACCCTTCTTGATGGATAATAGCCTGCAGTTATGTACTAGTTTTCAACAAGTTTCACCTGAGTGACCCAGCCCATTCTTCTTTGGCGAACCTCTCAAGCTACTCCAGATTTGTTGATCTTCTGGCATGAACCTCAGGTTTTCAGTTCACCCCACAGATTTTCATTAACATTCAAGTCAGGGCTTTGTGCAGGCCAGTCAGAAATGTTCTCTTTTGTTTCTGGAGGTAGATCTTCACCAGTAGCGGCACATATTTTGTGTCATTGTGTTAAGAGACAAAGCGATGAACTGGACCGCGTTTTGCTGCTGAATGCTGGAGATTTCCCTTTCAAAATCTTCACATATCCTGCTTTCTTCTTGATTCATTCATTGAGCAGATTCCTGGTTCCAGATGCCCTGAAACATCTCCACAGCATAATAGTCCCACTACTGTGGGGATGCCGTTGTTTCGATTGTACCCCTCTCCTTTCTTTCTCCAGATATAACCAGTCTACATAATCTTTCTCCAGGTTGTTCTTGGCATACTTCAGTTTGACTTAAAGGTGTCTCTCAGATGTAGAGTTTTGTTTTTGAAGCCCATTCAGGATTCTAGTGGCTGTCATCTTCGAGACTACAACACCTGTCTCGGTCAAGTCTTTCACTAGTGTGTTGGCAGTTGTTCTGGGGTCTTTAGACACATCTATCACTGTTTTTCTTGACAGAGTCTTTGAAATCTTTCACTTCCTACCTCTGCTGGGCTTGTTCTGTACTGTGTAGCTCTCTTTTGAATTTCTTCATGATACTTCACACTCTAGTTGACATTTGGAAACACTGTGACTGTAACTTCATATATCCATCTCCTGTTTTTCAGGGGGCTAATAATATTGACCCTGGTAATTGAGTTTTTTTCTGATATTGTGTGCAAACAGATATCATTTATTTTTTCTATAGAAACTAGTATGGTGGGAAATGCAATGTTGAAAATCCCTTGCTAATAATTTTGTCCTTATCTGTGAGTCTAACTTCATATGATGCCTATATCAAAATCAACATAATCCGAATTTACCAAAAAGATACCATGAAGCCTTTGATACACTAGGATTAAATTAAATTGACTGATTTAGGCAAGTTATTTTATCCTCTTACATCTCAATAGATCTTAAAATTTGAAATGAGAAATCAAAACACGGAATTCGGGTAGGTAAATGTCAGCTTAAACAGCATGAACTCAGTGTCTCAGGAACCACAAATAAGGTGTGCTTTAAAATATACACGTTTGGTAGCCAGACATATCCTGGTGTTACATACAAATGTAAGTCATCTTCAGGATAGTAAATACAAGCAAAAACACTCCCAAAACTGCAAGAGCTGTGCAAACGCTCCGCATGCACATGAATTCTCAGTCAAGGCCTTTGAATATTCTTCAGAGATTTTTTAGGTTAAAATTAACCCTAGCTCTTCTTACCAAGAGCTCTTTCTAATTTTACTCAGTTCTTCAGCTGGAATTTTCTCTTGACAGACTTGAAATAAAAATAAAACAGCTGTAACTGATTTCATGTCAGATGTGTTAAATATATTAAACTACTGATGGCGTCTCATCTCAAAGTACGAGGCCTCCTGCTGGCCGCCAACTAAGTGATTTTGCAAAAGCAGCTCCATAATTAGATTGTCTGTATTTTCTTTCCAATGAAGCAGATGTAGCAGTCACACAGTTTTGTGTGATGAGGGAAGCTCTGGATTGGGATAATTTATGCATCAGAGGGAGACCTGCTAGACGACATGCTGGGGAAATCTCCCACTACAGGTGGGTTTTCATCATCCAGTCTCTTTCATTCTCTCTCCCTGCACTTCATTCACCTGCACACCTAACACAGCTTCCAATTAGGAGTGCCGGAGCTCGCCCGTGTGGGATATTGCCTTTGATGTAAACACACTCTCATTCACGTGTGATGGATCTACACTAAGTTCATCAGAGTCTGTTCATCTGTGTTTTTAATGTAAATTTAAGGAGATTCCCACACTTGTATGTGGCAAATCAAACACAGGCTACGTCAACTGAATACTTAGACTGTAGTGGAACATTATTCCCCACCTTTTCCCACCTGTGTTTTTGCCTTTTTAAAATAAGCAGCATGACTACTCTAAATAAAATAAAACAAGACGTTTACCCAGTTTCTGGTGTGACTTTCCTCATAAGGTTTCTTATATCGTCTGTGCTTTCTGCCATTCCATTTGCGTAACAGAGCAACCTCTGCTGATTTATTGATCAGCAAAATGGCAAAATGGACTGGTGGTTTGTTATGTTGCTGATGGCTAATGCGAACCTGTTTAATGGAGATGGATTTAAGTGCGTCTCACGACGACTCTACCCCTCATTCTTCTGTCAAAATGTAGCTGACTGGAAATAAATACTAACAGAAAGGAAATAGAGTTCCTCCCTCTCACTTGCTCTGCAGAGAATTTTTCTCATTAGAATTCTCAAAATCCTTCGAAACTCTCCAGCATTGACACTGACTGTGCGGGGCATGTTAATCTAGAAGACCAAGACTAAAAGCTTTAATACTGCAGCAGCGGACTGCAGTTGAAAAAAAGAATTTGCATGAACACTAAATATCAGCGCAATTCTCAGCTGGCCAGCAAAGGTCTTTCGATATGGCACGCTGTGACAACAATGACTTCTGGCTGAGTGCATGAAGTACGTGTAACGCTCTGACTGTCAAAATGTTGCTGAACAGAAGTAATTATAGGATGTGGACTAGAAAAACTTTACTGGAAAAATCTGTTTTCCCTAAAATGACTATAAACCCTGAACTATTGGTCAAATTATACAAACTGTATTCATGTTGAACCAACAGTACAGTTTATATGCCAAATCTGAGGCTATTCGTCTACTAAAACTAAGCTAAATATGAAAGAACATTTAAAACAAAATAAAATAAATAAAAATAAAAACAAAAATACTGGCGGCCACCAGTGGCCCTCAGCCTCCAAGTAGATACTAGAGATGGCACGATACCACTTTTTTATGTCCGATACCGATACCGATATCATAAATTTGGATATCTGCCGATACCGATATGAATCCGATATAGTGTTTTTTAATCAACAAAACTGTTTTTTAAATATCTTGCTGCATTTTGTATAAGTTCATACTCAAGTTTAAAACAACAACTACACTAAAGCTATTCTGTTATACCTGTATGCAAAAAAAAAATTTCATAGTTCAGCAATACTGATCAATCTAATAAACTTAAACCTACACCATCCTCCCTATTCTGGTATTTTAAAGAGTACTTAGCATAAATATTAAGCAACCTAACTAATAGGGTTCCAACTCCCAGCAACAACAAAAATAAATAAATAAAAAATAGGGAACCACCCCTCACGCTCCACCTCATGATGCTTAATCGACGTAATCAACCTTAATTTGATGAAGTGTGAAAAAAAATGCACAGAAATCAATTATTTTTCAAGAAATATTAAATAGATTCAACATCTTTCTTCAACAAAATTGCAGACTGCACAGATGGTACCTTCCCAAAGGAAAAAGTACTATAGCTTACTAGGGTATATATATATATTAGACTTAATAGTTACTATATACAATAATGGACTTCTATTCATTTTGCATCAAATTAAAACTTTGGGTGTCAGATAATTATTTATTAAAAGCTAGACATTTTAAATGAGAATAAGAAAGAAAAGTATGTCTTTGTGCCCCCTTTTCCCTGTTCATGCCCTATCGGCCCCCCTGGCTAAACTTTGCTAGATCCGCCCCTGCACAGTTACCAGCCGTCAGCTACGTAGAAAAAGATCCTGGAGTAGAAAGTAATATTAAATACATTCTAACAACAGCTGATCAAGCTTAAACGTGCTGCTGTTGTTCAGCCGCTGGTTTCCTCTTTCTGGTGCAAAGTGGGCCAAAAGCAAACTAGAGACACGACTGGCGACAGAAAAGCCGATCAGCTGATCGTTAAGCAGTTTCATGATTGAAGTAGCAGCAGGAGAGGCAGTCGCTTGTTAAGCTTAACGCAGGAATGCTTTACAAACATTCAGAGATGGACTTACACACTTGCTTTACTTCTCTCGGGATAACTTTGTCAGAGATGAAATGCCGGGTTGCTAGCGAAGCTCCAAATGCTATCCAGACCACCGACAGGTCCCGCATGCCACAGCCGCTCTATCACGTGATGCATACTGCTCCGACGTGCTAACGTTCTGAGGTGAGTTACGGCGTGTTGCAAGTTTTGTGAGGTGCTTTCGTGATATTTAATGGATCGGATTACATTTTTTATTTTTCTCCGATATCCGATCCAGTAATTTAGGTCAGTATCGGACCGATACCGATACGTAATATCGGATCGGTCCATCTCTAGTAGATACAGCAAAGGTATAAATTATAAAATCCTATGTTGCCTCATTCTCGCATTGATATAAAACCAGCTAAATTAAAAACTGACATAAATAAAAATGTCAGTTTGGCGAAATTTGTCAGTACAGCCAGTATCAGGAGGATTTCTCCCTTCGTAACAGCTGTGAATGGGACTGACCTGGTGGAGATCATTCCCCAAAGGGAACTCCTGGAAATACCCGGGGGCTGCTGATGTGGCGCGGATGGCCTGCCAAAGCTGATGCTGGCAGCCCCCAAGGTAGTGTGAGCACATCCCAGGCAGCAGGTTGTAGTTCCTAAAAACATATGCCTTCAGAGGAGTGCCCCGATTCACAATGGTGCTCACAGCTGCCACCTGTGGGTGAGGGCATCAACATACAGGGTGACTTTCTTTTTCAGTGTCAGGTTGTAGTTGAACAAAAGCAGACAAGAAATGCAGGCATAATATCTAGGTCGACATTCTGACAGATCAATTTTATGTCATCACTGAGCTCTGAGCCTCAGAGGAGACATGCTGACATCTGAAAAGCATATACTCTTCTTTAGGCCCACTTTCTTATGGCTTTAGAGCCTATTTTTATCTGTCAAGCAGAACAGTAAAGAGAGGGAAATGGAGAAAGAAGGTTTCTGAGTAATATACAAGTAAACAAGGTGAGGCAAAAAACACGCTGGGGGAATAATGAGTCAGACCATCTCATAAAGCTCACCTTGGGGCAGTCAGGGTTTCTTGAAGTCTCCACCATGAGGTGAGAGCCCATTTTCTCTCTGTGGAGGTTCACAAAGGTGATGTTATTTTCTAGTGTAGAGGGTTTAGAGTAGCATAATGACTAAAGGTAAATGAGTTCCCTTCAAAGGAATGCTGACTGTGATTAATCATACAGTAATCTTTATTCTGTAATATAGCTTTCAGACTTTTTCAACAAGCAGCTTTTTTTGTTGTTTTTTTTTTTAGGCATTTCTTTATTTTAATTGCTCCCATGGCTGTCGAAGAGCCATTGTTGTTGCATGGCACCACAATAAAGGAGAAAGACAAGGTGCTCATCTAGACACTGATCATGAACTATAACAGCAAAACTCACTTGAGGATGTTCTCCCACGCTTCACTGTCATAGAAAGCGTGGTTCCAGCCCATCTTCATGGTGCCGACAAATACATTCTGCTTGAAAATATCTGAGCCCAGCTTTCGGTACAGATCATCACACTCTTTCAGAGGGATCTGGAACATTCCTACCATGAACCCGAGCACAGCACCTGAGTTAAAACAACCAGAAACATTCAAATGAGAGTGACTGAGATGTACTGTTAATTGAGCTGCTGTAAACAGGAGGTAGAGGAGGTTCAGACAATCCTTTGAGAAAGCATCGAGGAACAGCTTGTTCTCGTCCTCAAAGATGATGTTCATACAGTAATGAACCAGGTTTACTAGAAGGAAACTTACTGAAGGATCATCTGTTATAACCAGATGCTTTGGAGATCAGTTTACAGGATGTGAATAGGAATAACATGGTTAGAAGACTGATCAAGTATTGCCAACAGGATTAGGGAGTCACAATGGCACAATGTGGGCAAAAGTGCCAGATGTGGCCCCAATAGGTTTCTAAATGTGTGAGAACACCATTTGATTTAGGAGGCGTGTTGTCACAGAAACTTCTAACAGTGATTAAAGCCCAATGTGCTTTGCAAATAAACAGCAGGCTTTTAATCTATTTTTAATCAGTTTGAGGTTGGTCCACAGCTCCCCCTTGTGGTGATTTAACATCAAGGAAGCACCTAATGTACTTGACAGTAAAATACTTGTAAATTTTATGAATTCATTTTATGAATTTAAAATCAACTGTAATGAAAGCAAAATTTATTGTGCAATTGTACAATATTAGTTCTCACCCAGACTGAGAGGAAAGGGGCTGCTGGTGAAATTGAGGTCGAAATTCAGAGCAGAGCAACAAATAGGTCAGTGCTGCCTGTACTCTGCTAAGTGTTGCACTTTGTTCAGATAATCCATATACATGCCTCTGACTATACAGAAGTAGGGCAGGAGGACAGCGTACCTGTGCTGACACCACAGATATAATCAAACAGTTTGTAAGTGGGTTTCCCAGTCAGGGCTTCTAGCTTCTGTAACGTCTGAAGGGCAACAATTCCCCTGAAAGTAGAAAGCCAGACAAATACATGGATACATGCATGAGACATTAGTAACCAACTCATCATCAAGAGCACAAGATTTAAGACTAATAGAAGAAGTGTACAACCTTTGACACTATAAACTTGATATCATCAACTCATATCTTAAAGTAAAGATGAGTGTGGGGGGCAGGGGAGTGAAGCCGAGCGTGTACCTTAAACCTCCTCCATCTATGGACAAGATCCTTATTCCTCTACCTTTGACAGGTTTATGATAGCCCACCAGAGCGAGTGCTTCTCTAACGGCTGCTCTCAGACCCGGATCGTTAGCCTGTTCCAGACGGAGGAGGCAAGGGATAACTTTCTCCTGACAAATACAAACATAGCATGACAGTCAGCACCGGAAACAGAAAATGCTGTCAATCCACCATGAAGTGGTGTGGACTAGATAGTAGGAATGTAGAGGTGAACCGTCTCTCTGTTACGAGACGTAGCTGCGCTCTCAAAACCAAAACTTCAACATCATAACAGGTGAACAAATATGAAAACAAGCAAAGTTCAGGCATGCATGAATAAACAGTCTTCTTTTTGATTGTGCATTATATTCTCCTTGTTTTGATAATGCATCATGATTACTTCCTGTTAGATTTACTCTTTCCTTGTATTTCTCACCCTGCATCCCATCTAATTCTGCTGCCTGATATCAGTCAGCACATAGTTACATAAACCAGGGCACAAACTATCGACGCTTACTGAATCAGAGGTCATCCCCACGGTTTCCATGAAAAAGGCTGAAACCAGTTTCGCTCGTTCACCGGTCATTATTTATTCAGACTGAATTTAGCAAAAAATACACAGTGCAATCAATTTGCAATGAGAAATTAATGTTGACCTTCGTTGTCATGGTTAAAAATGGATGGGGGTCGATACTGGTGTGACCACTGCACATCTGTAAAACCTTGATCATAAATAAAATATGACATCTAAAGGTACTGCAAACAGACTGAGCAATGTGACCGAAATAAATGCCGAAGATGTCTGAAGAGATTCTTTTCCCCCCCTCACAGCATGAGTGCATGAAAACTTAAATATCATTACATTTATTTCTGTAGCCACTTGCAAAGTGAGGCTCTCAACAATATGAGAAACCAAAAACTGAATTTACAGAGAAAAACAACCTTGGTTTAAAATACTCTAGATTAGTATTTGTGGTATCACTGATGTGACATAAATCTATGTAACAGTGTGCAGTCTGCATTTAGAGCTGTGTGTAACCTGCTGAGCGCAGCTCACAGACTGACATTTTGCAAGCATCGGAGAATTCTCAAATACAATCAGAAAGCATAATGTATATGATTCTCATGCTAATGCTGCAGAAGCTCAGCAACTGACCACACAGCATATGCAGACCGTACATACATAACGTGGAAATTAACATGTAAATAAAAAGAAACATGCTGCTGAAAACTGTTTTGACAACTCCGTCAGCTCTCTATAAAAAAACATCACCCACGTGTGGATGTTAATCTGCTGGAAAATGAACAAGAAAAACCATCTTTACTGTGTAACGCAATTGGCTTCGTGTACGCCGCACACACCCACACAGTGTTTCTGTGTTTTCAGCTCTTTATTTACAGTTTTGCCTTTTCAGGTTGTTGTTGCTGGCTGGTTCGCACAGTTGCTGCGACAATTGCGCGCCCGCAACTGTCTGCTTTCAGTTCCCTCATCCTCTCGGATCCTGGCGTGCCGCCCAAATAGGGGAGGCATGATCTCCAGCTGTGTTGGTCAGTCTCCCCTGGCACTGCCCCATAAACCCACTGCACCACCCCTCCCCTGCAGCTGAGCCACAGACCACACCTCGCCACATACTGCTACATTTCTCACCTTCACTGCAACGCCACGAGTCTCTGGAAACTCCAAGAGGTGGTAACTTAAGTCCTCCACCCTGTTGATATAAACCTTTACATCTGATGCCCTGTGGAGAGCCTGAACCAGTGCCCGGGTTCGATTGTCCACACTCACTCTTGCAATAATCTGTGACATAAAAGCAAAAATAAATAAATAAATAAAAAATACAGTACATTTATTCCTCACTAGGCAGGTATGGTGGTTGCTGTGAATATTATGTATGTGCTTGATATATTATTTAATATGTTATAATAATATCTAAGACCATGTATGTTATGCACATTTAAGTCAATCCAGCATTGCCACAAACTAGATGTCAGACTTGCTTAGATCTCCACAACATAAAGGCCCCCGTAAGCCTATAAAGCGCCCTCTCTCTGTGGCCCTGTAACTTTTCAAGGGGGTTATTTTTGAATGTAGCTTCCCAGAACTCCCAGAACAGCAAGTCAACATCCTTCCAATAGACATATAGAATAACAAGTGCGCTGGTCTGAGTTTTAATTGTGGACACTCTGTTGTATTACACTATACTATACTGGATCATTTTAATATGCATATAATGTTTCACTCAAACACAGACAAAAAGCGTAACCCACAAAATCTGGGACTATTGAAAAAAAGTTTATATTGAGTAGAATGAAAGCAGAAAGTCCTATAACATGCCCGTAGGATTCTCAAGGAACAGGTTATTAAAAATATATGGCTTACTACAAAAGGAAAAATTTATGAAAGAAATACTGCTGTGCTGTAAGCCCTACCTTTTCCCTTTGGTGCAGAAGTTTCTTGGCTTTCTCCTCCGCAGCCTTCTGCTCGTTACTAACCTCAGCCTGTTTCACTGACACGTCCTCTGATTTCTTTTCCTCCAGTACAGCGCTCGTGGACTCTCCTGTTCTGAACTTAGGAACAAAAGGTGCTATGTAGTTCCCAACAAATGCCTGCACAGTTGGAGCTGAATAAGACAGGTACTGTCCTAAACCCCTCTTTGGGGGAGCAGGGTCTTTCTTATTAGACACCGGCATGAGGTCTGAGGTTTGTTGATCCTGAGAGTAAGTGGAAGAGCTTTCAAGATGCTCTTCTTTCTTGTCCTGAGTGTTTATGCTGCTGCCAAAGTATGAGTTGACGTGATTTGCTACATAGGTGTAAGTCTCACCCAGGTTCACTGAAAAGGTGCTCGGATGGAAGAGGTCTGTGGATTGTTTGGGCATTGTGCTCTTGCTCTCCAAATCATTCAGCGAAGGCTGGAGCTCCTCTTGCCTCCTGGAACAAGTAGCTTTGACGCCAGGAGCAATACGTCTCAGTTTTTTCTCCCTCGGTTCCGTTACAGTTGGGACTATAGCAGTGACAGTCTCTTGGGTAGAAGTCTGAGCATGAGTGGAGGTAATGGAACTTGTATCACATGTGGCAGAAGTGGAAAGGGACGGATTGGCAGAAGATCTCTGAACAACAGATTTCTGAGCAGTTGATGCTAGAGAGAGAGCAGCACTAGAAGGATTGTAAGTGGATGTGACTGTATTCTCATCAGGTTTGGGCCTTGTCTCAACACTGGCTTCAGCATTTTTATCAGCCTTTAAAGCATTAGGTTTGAGTCTGGAGATCTTTGACATCAGCTCTGTATGTGTCCCACTCACAGCTTTGGAAACTGTGTCCAGCGTGTTCCTGACACGAGACATATGTCGGCTCAGGCCAGCAGACCACTTTGAAGCTGAAGTGTTCAAATACAGGGTGCTGGTGTGGAGGCCAAGCCGATGTCTAACTTGGTTACCTTTAAAGAACCCCACCTTGCGACCCTTGGCCCTCAGGTGGTGAATGTGCCTCCAGCTGAGATAGCATTCCTTATGGAAAACGGGCTGCTGTGCATGACTCTTACAGTGAAACACACCACACAAAGGCAATGATGCTGCTGGTTTGTGACCATGGGACTGCCATATAAGCAATGCTCTACTTATTTTCACCCAGGTATTTGAAGCCCATCTGTGATTCATATTCTTTCAGTCCACAAGGGTTTAACCCATTCGAAGAAATATCAAGAGTACACCCGTGCTTTCCCCATTCATTAACCTGGTAATGAAAAAAAAAGTTTACATCACCACTACATACACCCAATAAGGGAAACACTGTATAGAATTAATAACCACAGAGCGTAATGCTATATCAAATCTATCATTGTATCTCACACTGTTTATGGTAAATTGTTGACTTAAATTTGCAAGTCAATAAAGCCCTTTGGAATGAATCGATTTAAAAATAAAAACGAGAAAAATTATTTTTAACAATTGCATAACAGAAAAAAATACCAAAAGAGTTCTTGTTAATCTGGTGTTTGAGTATCGCTCAACTTTTAACAAGCACACTATTTCATTAACTGTCACAGGTGAGAGGACAACAGGTTCACTGTTAACTATGTCAACATCAGCAACTAGCTAACAGAGTACCGCTAAACGCTAGCTTTTATACAGGCCGCACACAAAACAACAAGGCATACCAGTCCTTTGTTTTGCTGTTTCACGAGAGACCAGATTCACTTAATCCTTCTATTAAACGGTCATCCTTGATTAACCATAACACAAAAGAATAACACCTTACGGGAGTGTAATAGGTTGCTCGACCCGATACCTAATTTCTAGAGTGATGTGACATCAACAGTCGAAAGAAAAACAATGGTCACATGATCCTCCATCTTCGCTGCGATTGGCCAGTTGTCCTTTGGTCCTCTAAATAGTTTCTGTTGATTGGTTAAGCAGATTCTCCCCACCGTTGACGGCTGCATAGGGTACACTTAATATGCTTTACGGTGTATGCCGAATGTGTCCAGGGGAAGCGGAGTCAGCATTTTCTATGAAGAAATTGTCCCCACACGTTTTTTGAAACTCGGGATTTGCTGTTAAAAATTGAAGCGCTGCAGGTGGAATTAAAGAGATGCTACCCAAATAGTTCAATCACATAAACAGCAAAATCTTTTGCATCAAAATTAAATAAAACCACTTGTGCGTATTCAAATAGTTATAGCGAGTTTAGTAACTAATGCGAGTGTCTGTGGGACTCACAACACTAATTATGGACATTTTAAGAAGGAATATTTACGGCATTGACCGACAGAGGGCAGATAAGATAGAATTCGTCAGGTCTAAAGAGATACCGCAAAACTAGCGAAGAAGACATGGAACTAGTCTCATTTCACACTACTCGTCTATAACACCTACTAATAACAACTTAATACCATGATGTTTGGTGTTGGTTAAACGGTTAATGACCGCTTGTGTAGAAAGGAAGCGGCAGACGACACCCAGACAGGTAATTGATTGAGTCGGAGCCTGAGTAGACTGTGATGGGGACCGCTAGCATGTGTTAGCCACGGCAGGCTAGTATTAAGAGAGGTTGGTGCCGCCGTTTAAAAATGTAAAATTTTAAAAGATAAATTCTAATTCAAACAGCAGTAGCCTGTACCAGTTCTTTTCTTATTGGCTAAGTTTTCATTCTCCAAATGTAGGTTAAGACAGATGTTGCGTTTAAAAGGCGGTGGTTCTTCAGAGGCTAGGACATGTGATACTACCAGTTACACCGTGCTGTCTGGCTTGAAACTCACTATTTGTGCTGTACTTTTCTCTCTTGAATGACAGGACACTGGAGCCATGGCAGCTGCACAGTCTGTGCTAACGTTTGCAGTGTGCGTCCTCGTGATAACAGAGCTGATACTTGCCAAGAAGGACTACTATGACATACTGGGAGTGCCTAAAGGGGCCACAGAGCGCCAGATAAAGAAGGCTTTCCACAAGCTTGCAAAGAAATATCACCCAGATAAGAACAAGAGCCCTGATGCTGAAGTGAGATTTAGGGAAATTGCTGGAGGTACAGCTGATTTGTTTATTTTGGCGTATTTTGGGAAAATTAGTAGTTATCTGGCATGTCTTGGATATGATTGTTATTGTAATGTAGCGTTTTAATTCACTATCAAACAGGAAAATTGATATTTAGACTGTTAAAATTTATATTTATGAGTGACAAATGAAATGTGAACAGTACAATGTGTGAATCTGATATTACTACTACTACTAATAATAATTAATGATAAGGAACACTGATGCATGTTGGGGTTTTCTTGGTGGCACATGTTGATCCAATGGATAAGTTTGTCCTTTAATTGATCACCAATTACCTATATTACAGTTTGGTTAGTCATGCCTTTAGTCGGGGCTTTTTCAGCCACACCTTTTTTAATGTTGAGATAATAAAACTCCCTCACTTTGACTGAATTTTGTGTTTCTGTATTTCTGTGCAGCTTATGAAACTTTATCAGATGAGGCAAGAAGAAGCGAGTATGATCAGTTCGGGGACACTGACGCGTACTTCGATGGGGAGACGCAAGGCAAACACAGACAAGGTGCCCACCAACCTTTCACCTTCAGTTTTAATGACATATTTAAGGACTTTGACATCTACAGCCAGAACAGACACGCCCGTCACCGAAGACACTTTGATGAACACTCCAGGTCCCACAGCAGACATAAAAGACACTTTCAAGGTGGTTTTGGAGCCGGGGTTATCAATGATATGTTTGATGATATTGAGAGAATGTTTACTTTTGACAGACACACCAAACAGACTGAAAACCGGTTTCATGGTACGTCGAAACAGCACTGTAGAACAGTAACGCAACGCAGAGGTAATATGGTAACTACTTACACAGACTGCACTGCATCATAGGGTGCAATGTAAATGGCTTAAAAAAATGCCTTAAAAGCATACAACATATTTGTATTTTTCAAGTTGAAGAAAGCCAGTTGGTTCAAAATACTGTGAAGCGTGAACATTTGTGTTAAGCACTGACATTCAGGAATGACAGGCACTGAATAAACAGGCAATTTAGCTTAGTTTTAAAATGAAATAAGCTATCTTTTTCCAACATATTTCCAGCATATTTTCACTTGTGAGTGATTGTTGTAGTTTTTTGCTTAGTGGTGAAGTAAGCAGTTTTGTCAGTATTTTTTCCAAGCACCTTCTTTTGATAATGAAGTTTAAAAACATTATCTTGTTACAATTGTGGAAAAATAAATAACATAAAATTTAAGAAAAAAATATATGTTGCTCAATATTGCACAGAAATGTATGTGTTACGAGTTCGCCTACCACTATTTTGTACAGGTTCTTTGTAAAGGGTTTGTTATTTTAACTCCACAATCACATATACTGGCAGAAACAGTGGCAGCCAGCAGTGTTTTGCTTGCAGCTGTCAAATGAGCAGAAACAAAAAACTTGTAAACCTCCACATGTTGGTTTGTCTAACTTGTGTTTTGGAGTTTTTACTTGAAATAATAAAATATTCTTGTACTCTACAATGCTGGACCTTTTATGAACACTATGATCATGAAATTACAGCCAGTTCAACATGAAAGAAATTGGTTGATAGCTGGAAAGCCAAAAATACAAGTAAGAGAGGATTGTTTGGGACTTGGATTTAAGTGGAAATTGCTTCATCTAGCCTCAAGATAATTTGTCAGATACAAATTATGTTGATTCAAATAAAATATGTTTCACAAAGGTTTTGCAGGCCTAGCAGTGGTTCTCTGATTCACTGAGACCCACAATGTTTCTGACATGTATTACACAACATACCACAACAATGTATTGCCTCCAATATTCATTAATCATTAATAACTAAAGTTTATATTTAAAGAAGTCAGCACAATAGTATCAGCAAACGCTAGTATGCTGAACTTAACATACTCATTTTTTTTTTATTTGAGTTGTCATAAATTAAAACGCTTCCTTATTGCTTAAAAATAAATTGTCAATGTTGCATCAGTCTGGTTGTGTTATTTCCATTAAAAACGTGTTGTTGTGTTAGGGTATGTGTAAAGTAAATTGTGGAAGGACTGTTAAAACTGAACTACCTCGGAAGCATATAGGCTTTTAATGCCTCTTGTGTACTACAAGCATCAGTGCTGGTTGAGTTTAACACTGTTAATATTCCTCATTAGTTCACTCCTGTATGAAGTGCACTTGACACTCTGCTATAATGTAGTAAAATAAGCAATAGCCAGGGCATAATAAAATGTCCAGACAAAACTTTGAATTAGAATAAAATTTTTGTCTGTGTTCCTATAAATATTTTGACGCTCACCGTGGTTACTGTTGCGTTGCGGGAAAATAATTATTATTGTGGGAGTACGGCTCACGATGTAGCCTCTAGGAAATGTAGTTCGGCAACAATCGAATCCCGAGAAAGAGGCGTAGCTGCGTTTGACTGTCGTGAACGTCAAGTCCCATAATGCAACTGTGACTAACTACGTGCGTAGATGTCCGATCCGAAGACAAACCAGTAGCTTTTAGCTGCGGGACATTGAATGACTTTGTACCCGTGTGCGTTAAGAAAGTTCTCTGTTTGACAGGTTTAGAATCGGCGCTAATGGAGGCACTTATACCTGTCATAAACAAGCTGCAAGACGTATTTACAACTGTCGGCGCAGACACAATCCAACTGCCGCAGATAGTTGTTGTGGGAACACAGGTGAGAGACGTCACTTTGCTTGAAAGCTAACTTTTAGTTAGCCTGCAGCAACTTATTGTTTTGACTCTTTGTTTTCACCGCAGTTTTTCTTTCACTTTCACGCAGACACAGTACTATTAACTGTCCATAAAAGCATAACGTGGATTTTTAATTGTTTTAGTTTACTGCCATAGTAAACTAAGCAGGGTTACGGTTGACAGTTTACAGTAGTGTTTATCCACATGTTCTAGCCTTGTGGTTAGTCTCCAGAAAACAAAATCAAGTGCTGTTTTTCTTAATCTAGTTACATAAACAATTTGACCAGCCGTCTGTCGTTTTTATGGAAAACACAATTTGTACTTACGACTTTATGAATAACCTAGACTAAATTTAAGTTTGCCAATTTCTGAAGAACACCTATCTACAACTAGTGCATCCCATCAGTATTTTATCTGCCAATTCTTTAGAGATTTAATATACTATTAGTTATATTTATCGCATCTTTGTTAATATTACAGCGGTGAACAATTAATTAAAAACGTCTTTCACCCTACTGTACCCAAGTGCAATTTAGCAGCACCACAAAAACTATTACTGACATGAAGTCAACATCTATAATACAGTTTCTCACTACCTTGTGGAGTAGTGAGACATTGAAGCCTAAGTGGTTTAAAGTGGGAGGTTTTGCCTAAGGCTAATGGGATGTGACTGTCTCAGACGTATTGGCAGGGATGTGAGGGTGTTAGAGTAAAACCAGGCAAGCCAAAGGATGTTTTTGACCCATTAAGACCGGATGCAACGTGCTTGTGTCTGTTCTTTTAATCTTTGTCCTTGTCAATGCTCTGCTTCAGTTAAGAGCAGCTCAGAGATTACACTGAAGGTTTTAATAATTGTTTTTTGTGTGTGTGTCTTGTCCATCATTAGACCGACTTATAGCAGTCAGATCAACTTTAGGTTTACTGCTACAGCTGCTGCTCCTACTGTGGAAGATTACCTGGCCGTTTATGTGCATTTTGCTAGCTATGTGAAGTATTTCACTTTACACACAGTTTCGTTAGAGATGACTCAACTACAAACTGAATCAAGCCTACAGCGCTATGCAAGTGTCTCCTTAAATATTGAAGAATCTGGGCAAGTGGAGAATAAAAGAAATCGTCACAGGCCTAAAAACCTACCTGTAGCAGATGCACAGTATCTGAAAGTCATGTCCTTAAGAAATAGGGTAAAAGTCCAGCAGTGACCTGAGAGATGCATCTGGCTCTTCAGTTGATACATCTAGTGTTCACCAATCAGAAATGGTGGCTGTCAAGAAGCATTTCTTAAGGAACTGAAAAAGGTAGAAAGGCTGAGCTATGCCAACATTACACAAAAACTGAACTGAAAATCAGCAGGTCTTCAATTTCAAATCATTCAAATCCTACTCCTGAAGACTACTTAAAGAAATTGCAAGAAAGTTTGCCTTAGAGAGTTCAGGCTGTGAAGAAGAATAAAGGTGGTCATATGAAAGTTTGACTTTAAAGCTCATTAGAATTTTACAAATTCTGTTTCTGCCTTATGTACTGTGTTTCCATATATTTTTGCAGGTTTAAATAATCGTTGCATTTATTTCCCTCTTTCCATGTATGAGGGGTGGCTTGAGACTTTCACACAGTCCTGTATCAATGGAAACACCATCCCTTATACTGGTGTTAATGCATTATAGCGCTTCCCTCCTGTGTAGACAAAAATAGTGCACAGGTTAAAAAACTTGAATGTTTGTCAGAACTCCAAACTTTAGTTCCTAAATTAATACTAGTTCCTCTACTAATGCCTGAAAACATTTGTTCAGCGAAAATGGGCTTTAAAAAATAGTGTAATGCTAACCTCTCATGGGGCTTCCTGTGTGAGAGTATTGGTTCATGTACAGCAAATAGAATCAGACCAAAGTGATGCTTTTTGCTGTTTCTGACCATGTAATTAAAAATGATGTTCGATTAAATGAAGCCCTGATTAACCACACCGGTAAAATACATTTATTATGGTCGGGAGGTTTTTCTTTTGTGTGGGGCACCAAAATCTCGTCTGTGAACGTAAAACTCTGTGTCAGTTAAGAGGTTTTTTTTCTGTATGCTGAAAACAACTTTTTCTGGCCAATGAATGAGTCATTCATACTTGAGCCTTTTATATGAGGTGATTTTGTTCTCCACCCAAAAGGAGGGAGTGTGTAATTGGGTTTGTTTGACTGTTTGTTACCAGTCTGGTGTCCAGTTTTCTAAGTACTGTGTTTAAATTTTGCATGGTGGTAGATACCAATAAAAGCTCGAGCTGATTTAATTTTGGTGAAAATCGGGTCAAGATTACGCCCTTTGGGGGGAGTTTTGTTGTTTATGATCTTGTTGTTGTTACTTTCTACAGAGCAGCGGGAAGAGTTCGGTTTTGGAGAGCCTGGTTGGCAGGGATATTCTGCCACGAGGGACTGGTGTTGTCACACGCCGGCCTCTCGTCCTCCAGCTAGTGCACATCGACCAAGAAGACCGCAGAAAACCCACAGAAGAGAATGGTAACATAACTGTCCCCTCTTCTAATTTTTATGTCGAAAATGAACATTTATATTTTTCTAAATAGTTAGTTTTAAAGTCAACTTTTTACACATTTTCAGCCTTTGGTGTTTTCTAACGCATTTTTCAGACTGGCATTTGTTTAGTAGTTGGATTAGTCCACTATGCTTCCAATTTTCTGACAAAATTTACAGCTTTAATAAAATGTAAAATAAAGGGAGCTCTTTAAACAGATTCTTAATTGCTTTTTATTGTTAGAGCAGTTAGAGTGACTTCGTATTGATGGTGTTATTATCTCTGATTGAGAACAGATGCCACCCGCTTCTCAGTAAAAAACAAAAACAAGGAACTGAAATGTGCCAAGATCCTGCGTGTAGTTTGTCCTGCCCTCTGGGAATGACTGCAGAGTGACTCTGCATTACTGCAGAGTCTCATGCAAGGGCTGCAGATTGCCGAGTTAACTCTTTTCTCTCCTGTCGTCTCTCTTTAACTGCAGAATCCAAGAAAAACGGACGCCTTTACAAAGGTCTCCTTTTCCCATGTTCTGTATCCCACTGTGTTTGTATCTTATGTAATCAGCCCCCCCACCGAATCCAACGCTCCCCACCACCCATCTCTTTTCTGTATTTGTCCCCATCTTGCTTTGTATTTGTATAGCTTTTCCAAAACTGCAAAACCATGTGGCTTCATCTCATGCCCTTCCGCCCAAATAGGCTGGTGTCTGTCATTTGAAGTTTGTTAGAGAGAGTTGGCATATTCTGGTCAAAAAATATACAATTGTGTTGAAAATAATTATAAGGGCCTCATAGAGCAGCTTCCTTCAGATGAACAACAGACCCCAACCTGTTGATTATTGCATCAAAAATCAGCTTACTTTGATTTGTTTTGTTTTTTAAATAGCCTTTCTAGGTTTCTGCTTTCCAGAATGCACTTTATTTTTGCTTTAGGTTATTTACTTCCTTTACTGTTATGTGAGAACAGCTCTTCAGCTGTGGCGCCTTCTCCTCTGAAGAGTTTATCTTTCACATCCTTGCCGGCAGAAAACACATTTAAATCAGGGATGTAATAATAGTAACGTTTGTCTCAAGGCCACATCTATCACGTAATCTGTATCTAAAACATCTGTCCTCGACTTTGTATTTCTGCAGGCATCGATGGAGAAGAATGGGGCAAATTCCTACACACCAAAAACAAGGTAGACTTTTCAGCCTATTCTCCACAAGGTTAACACTCTCATGCCCATGCTGTACTGTGTATTAGAAACATCTGAATATTTCAAATACAAAGGTGAAAAAAGACACATCTTTGTTCTTTGCCCCATATTTACTTTGACACATATGCATTGAACAGGACGACATTTTCTGGTTTTGCGGCATGCCTCAAATGTAAAACATGTTACAGGATCAGGCACACACACCCTTTCAGCTGCTAAAAATATCTTTTTGGCCACAGGGCTAATGTCCTCCAAAGCTACATTGTGTCTTTTTCTGAGTTTCATTTACTGTAGTTCTTCATGTTTGAACAAATAAGCTCTTATGAGGTGCTGAGAGCCTCGTGATATCAATTGGATTTTCTCAGGATTTCTTTGTAAGTGTTCCCTGTCATGTACTTTCTGCTCCTCCCGGCTGTCCTTGTCTTTTCAGTGTCAACAAATGCTTTTTAAAATTAATGTTGCTCATTCTTACCCCCTTAATATTCATGGTTAAATCATCTTTTCAGATCTACGCAGATTTTGAGGAAATCAGACACGAAATCGAGACAGAAACGGAACGAATTTCTGGCAGTAACAAAGTGAGTGTCAAACATGAATGGAGAAAATGGATGAGCTTTAAATGTCCACACCAACCTGAAAGGTGCTTTATTATGTTTGCAGGGAATTAGCGATGAACCCATTCACCTAAAAATCTTCTCTCCACAAGTTGTGAATCTCACATTAGTGGATCTTCCTGGCATCACCAAGGTAAGACAAGTTTGCTAAGCTATTTGTACGTTTTATAACAGGAACTAGGAAGCATATTGATCCATATTGTACATTAGCTGATTTAATGATTTTTTCTTTCTCCTTGCTCATGTATCTCTGTCCAGGTCACATTCATTGATTATTCAGATGAAAGCTAGTTACATGTAGCTTGAAAGGACTGATAAGTGTTAAATAAATGTGCTTACATGAGTAGTTATGTGGTTGTAGGCTTTAATACCCCACTGCTATTTATTAATCAGCTGTGGTCATCTGCCATGGATAAAGTCTACTTGTATTTGTTAAAACAGGTACCAGTGGGCGATCAGCCAAAAGACATAGAGATCCAGATCAGAGAGCTGATTTTAAAGTATATCTCCAACCCCAATTCAATCATCTTGGCTGTGACTGCTGCCAACACAGATATGGCGACATCAGAGGCTCTCAAGGTGGCCCGTGAGGTTGACCCTGATGGTAAATGGCATCCCTGTTTTGCTTTGGTTTCCTCTTCTCTCCTGGTTGTTTTTAGTTAAATCAGCACAAGCATTTATTTTCATTTCTCCCTCACACGTGCTCTTTGCTTTTCTTTCCTCAGCAGTGGTTTTTTTAACATTGGGTTTGTGCGTTCTGTGTTTAGGTAGGAGGACGCTAGCAGTGATAACCAAGCTTGACCTGATGGATGCTGGTACGGACGCCATGGATGTCCTGATGGGCAGAGTCATCCCTGTTAAACTGGGCATTATTGGAGTAGTAAACAGGTATCGGTGCAGTGAGTGGTCACACAAGGCAAAACTGCGCCTTTTAAGTTCAACTCAGCCTCATAGTTATTTTTGTTTGTGCACTTGATCAGGAGCCAGTTGGATATCAATCAGAAGAAGCTGGTGGCAGATTCTATTCGAGATGAACATGCATTCTTACAAAAGAAGTACCCCTCCCTCGCAAACAGAAATGGAACCAAATATCTGGCTAGAACATTGAACAGGTATGAAAGTGATACATTATGTATGTATTTAAATTTGAAATATTGACCTTTTTTTTAGCCTAATTGTTTGAGTTTTAGTCCCTTCCTGACAAGATGAAACAGCACTGGCTACACTAGTCCGTAACAAGCCTGCCGACTTCCTTTCTTATTACCACAGGTTACTGATGCACCACATCAGAGACTGTCTCCCTGAGCTGAAGACGAGGATCAATGTGCTGGCAGCGCAGTATCAGTCTTTACTCAACAGTTACGGTGAACCTGTCGAGGATAAGAGTGCCACGTTGCTGCAGATTATCACCAAGTTTGCTGCAGAGTACTGCAACACAATAGAGGGCACGGCCAAGTACATCGAGACAGCTGAACTGTGAGTTACACAACTCTAAACTGCATTTACTTTGTTATGCCACCAAGGGGCGCTAGCATCATACTTTCCTTAATGAAAGCCCATTCTGCATCTGAGTGTGCTTTAATGTGGTCCTTTCTCCTCCTCAGGTGTGGTGGAGCACGGATTTGTTATATATTCCACGAGACGTTCGGTCGCACGTTGGAGTCAGTCGATCCTCTGGGTGGTCTGACAACCATTGACGTGCTCACTGCAATCAGAAATGCAACGGTTGGTTTCTGTGACATCCGTTGATTTGATAGTCTTAAAAGGCACTTTTTTCAAAGCTTACACTTTAATTGCCTTTGTCAGGGCCCGAGGCCGGCTCTGTTTGTGCCCGAGGTTTCGTTTGAGTTGCTCGTGAAGCGGCAGGTCAAGCGTCTGGAAGAGCCCAGCCTGCGCTGCGTGGAGCTCGTTCACGAGGAGATGCAGAGGATCATCCAGCACTGCAGTAACTACAGCACGCAGGTCAGACACGCCCTCACCAGCGACTAAAGCACAGAGGTGTGCTGTAATTGCCGAAGGTTGTAACATTAGGCTTTCATTTTGATTGATTGTTCATCATCTCTGCAGGAGTTACTGAGGTTTCCAAAGCTTCATGATGCTATAGTAGAGGTGGTCACATCCCTTCTCAGAAAAAGGCTCCCAGTCACAAATGAAATGGTCAGGAACTCCTCACACTTGTGGTATTTATAAAGGAAGTTAACAAACAGCCCCTAATCTGAAAAACCTATTTTCTGAATCGATTTTCAGGTACATAACTTGGTTGCCATTGAGCTGGCGTATATCAACACCAAACACCCCGACTTTGCTGATGCCAGTGGCCTTATGAACAACAACATCGAAGTAAGAGATTGGCCACTACTTTCATTTACATTTATTTAATGCAGTGTTTGTGTAATCCTCTTTTGTCACCTCACACTGATTGTTTTTAATTATGATTTTTCTTTTCCAGAAAAGGGAGAATTTTCTCTTCTTCTGCTTGTGATATTTTTCAAAATTTTGTTTTTGTAGGAGCAGAGACGGAATAGACTGAGAGATCTGCCCTCTGCCGTTCCCAGAGATAAGGTACAGTTTGTCTGTCTGAGAGTAACTGCTTTGTGGTAACGCACTTTAACTTCTTCTTTCCTGCATATGTAGATTTATTTAGTCAGGGCAAAACCAGCTGTTCACGTATACATGCATATATAAAGTTATAAGAATATAATAAAATATACAAATAAAAAAATTATGTGCTTTCAGTCTGCTTAACCTGAAGCTGCCCAACTTGTATGTCGGGCATTTCTTCTATCTTACTGTATGTAAGGCTCATGCACACCTTCCGCTTATAGCTCCTGTCCATGCTCCTCTCCTTTCTTCCTCATGTCTTTCTTTAGTCCCTTAGAGGTCCTGGGGGGCAGTCTCTCTCCCCCACCGAAACTTCTGCCCATGAGGGCGAGGTCACTAAGGTGTGTCTTGTTCATTTCCCCTGCCTGTGTCTACATCTGCCCACCCCCAGACTTTCTTTGATTCCTTTAAAATCAGCCAAACTGTGTTTCTTTGGCTCTTACACTTTGATTTGCATCTAACCCTATTTTCTGCATGCTGGTTGCACGGATAGAAAAAGCACAATTCCCAGCTCAACTGAAATGACATGAGGTTTTTGTTTGTTTTGGGGTTTCTTTTAATGGGGAATTGAAGAAAACCTTACTAGCACTGGTAGACTATATGATATGGACACTCTTTGTAATTTTATTATATATTCACTCCAAAGAAAGATATTCAAGATCTGGTTTAGGTAAATCTGTTACATTTTGTGCCAAGAGCCATTACACTCAGGATTTATATCAAATTTTATATAGTTAAATAACTTTAAAAAGCCTTTGTGTCATGATTGCTTCACCCAGTCACACACTGCCTGTCATTTTATCCACACATTCCCTTTGCTTGCTCAGTTCACAGTCAGGACAATGAGCACCAATCTGGATGAACGTCTTTGTACTGAAGTCAAAGAAGACCTATGGCATGCTGATATTTGAAGCATGTCAAAAATTATCAGGAAATTCCTTCTGGATGTGCTCTGTTTTTTTGGGTTTTTTTTAATGTTGGATCAGCTGATGATTTTACTTGTTTTCATTACCTCTTATATCTCTCCCCTCTGTAGGGAGCAGCCAGTGTTTCTCAGAGCTCTTCTGTCAGTGACCAGACAGACAGTGGCACGGGCAACTGGAGGAGCATGGTGAGAAAGGGCGAGGAGATTCCAGCTGGTGACAGGGCCATGCCCCAGCCTCTTATCACTGCAAGTCCCCAGAAGGGCTATGCTGTCAACCTATTAGATGTGGTGAGAACTCTGCATTTGTATAAGCAGGTTTAAAAAATTGTTTTTGCTCGATGGCAATATCTGGTATTGGTAAAATGTTCTGTAGATGTATTGTAAGTGCACTAATCTGCCGAATATTATAGCTATTAGAGTTTCTCTTATTTCATTGTCAGCCTGTTCCAGTATCAAGAAAGTTGTCTGCTCGGGAGCAGAGAGACTGTGAGGTCATCGAGAGACTCATCAAGTCTTATTTCCTCATTGTTCGGAAAAACATCCAAGACAGGTAAGGATTCACGGTTTTTCATCTGCAACAGAGTAAACGTTAACATCGTTAATCCTTACTATACGTTTTACTGCGTTTGGCCTCAGTGTACCAAAGGCAGTGATGCACTTCCTGGTGAACCATGTGAAGGACTGCCTGCAGAGTGAGCTGGTGGGTCAGTTATATAAGACGACGCTGCTGAGCGACCTGCTGACAGAGTCCGAGGACATGGCTCAAAGACGCAACGAGGCTGCTGACATGCTCAAGGTGACAGATTCATCACAAAAAAGCATGAGCCAATGTCATACAAAGTTATATTTTATCCAGTAAATATAATATTGTGGCGTGTTGAGGGAGCAGCTAGTTCTCTCTCATCATGCCCTAGGACGTGCTGCTGTTTAGATGTTCTTGTTTTATTGTTTATGGTTACGTTACTTTTAACTATTATCTTAAATGTTGTGTTTGTACTGCGGTACAAAGTCACTGACAGTTATTGTTTTATAGAAAGAATGCAGTACCATAAATGAGTTCTGTTACGCTGTTATTGACCCTCGAAGCACAGTGTAGCACCAGCAAGTGTTTAATAAAGAGCTCCCCCTACCAGCTTGGGGTCAAACAGCAAGCTCAATCTGTGTGTGGAGCTTCCTTGTGAAGATTCCTCTGCATGCCACAATATATAACTTCTTTTTCCAAAGACAAAGAAATGTCTTATGAATTAGGAAAAGCCTTAACTATTTAGCATGCTTTGTTATTGCAACATTAGAGATATACATGGTTCCTCAGTGCTCTGAAGTTATTGTTGCACTGACTGTTCTGTGAACACAGCATCTTTCTGTACAAACGTTCATTTAGACATTTGTTTGAAGCCAATATGAGGCACGAGAAATGAATCAATCTAGCAGATGATTTTTCAAATCTTTTTAGCATAAAAATCCCTCTACTTACCGCAGTAAATCAGACTTATGATTCTCTTGTGTGACTTGATGGAGAAACTGTACATCCCAGTATGATCCTAATGCGGTGTGATGACGACATTAAAATCAGTTATTAGATTACATCTGTCTTCTCATCTCTGTGTCTAGGCGTTGCAGAAAGCCAGCCAGGTGATAGCAGAGATCCGAGAAACCCACCTGTGGTGAGGATGAGCAATCTTCAGCAAGCTCTCTTCATCCTTGTGGGGACCCTCACTGTCTTCATGTGGACCATCCCACCTCCCTGTCGAGTCATGCAGCAGCTCAGGCTGTAGAGACAACTCAGAAATGCACTGGTGTGGATATGTGTATATGGAAACATAGTTTTAATGTACAGCAAGGAAGTAATAATCAGGGGAAGTACATTTTAGTCACTCGCCATCGGCATCACGTATACTTCTGTCCTAGATTATTATATTTTTCTTAATGTAAGTAAAACAGTACATAAATAATATTATACATCACGACTATGTGGGGCCTTGCTGAGGAATATGCGCTCCAACTGTAGATTTTGATTAAAGCTACAAATGAAAACTCATGTGACACCATGTATATGCCCTCTTTATTGGATTTTGAAGTAATTTGTGCACTGCAAAAGAAATGCACTTTTTTGTAATTGTTAACATACCCCATACCAATACATCATACATTCATTATTTCTTTATTTCTTTATTTTTAAAGCGACACAAGAACAATGCAAAATTAGACACATTTGCTGTTCAGTGTGAATTTTTGTGTAAGAGTTGTTATAGTGGACAAATTTACACAGAAACACTTGTTTTGTACTTTTATGACCATAGCAACTGACACATAACCTTACACAATAGAAGAATGAACACATGGACAATAGACACCAGGGTCCATCGCTGGTGTCACCGTTTGCCTCGACTCTATCTTGTAGCAGCTTTATCTCACACGGCCCATCTTGCCTTTTCCACGACCTTTGGCACTGAAAAGGTTCAGGATACCAATGAGTTTAATAAACACGGATATCATATAGTTTCATTATTTAGCAATTCGACATGCCATTACCCAGGGTACAGATGTTAAAGACGGAAATACAAAGACTGTGGGAGTCATGAGATGATGTGGAAATGATTAAGTTGGTAATATTTTAAGTGCAGAAATTTTAACCGCAAACATTTAAGGCTTTTGACTTCATGGGGGTATGCTGTCAAGCTGCATGCTGTTTGTTTAACAGAAAATAAATTCAAACTATAAGAACAGGGTACGTGATGTGTTTTTCTAATAATGTCACAGATGATAGATTTCTCGAGTATCCGCTGAGCTGAGTGACACTGTTTTTTAGAACATAATACACTCATAACTGCGGTCTCTGATCTATTTTCTGATTGTGAGTGGTGAAATCGTATCTTAGAAAAGTGTGAAATGGAGAAACAGAAGCTTTATGTAAGACAAGAAACCTTAGAAGGTCATCAAAATAGGAAGAGATCCAGCGGGGGAGCTGTGTGCTTACCTCTGGTGATCCTGAACACGAGAGAGAAGCAGGTTGATCTGCAACGGCACATAAACATCTCCTCAGTGTTTCGAAATAAAAAGGCTGATAATCTTACACAACGGGGTCTAACGTGAATCGTGAAACTAGCAAACCACACCAACAAATATCAATAAATGATAAATGCAGGATGGTTGCCTTCAGGTGTTTCTCGTGCTGTTGGTCATAAATACACTCAATGTTCTATTTTGTCTTTTTAAATAATGACAGTAATATCACAGAACGGATTAATAGTTCATGACTTACATCATATTTCTGTCTTTTGAGTTTCTCACTGAGGTTGAACTTCTCAGCCTCCAGCCCCATGAGTGACTCCCACAGTTCTTTGGCTTTATCCCTAAAGTAGAAATTCATACCAAAAACTTATCAAATTACCTGTTACTATTAAATATGTTGCAGTATTAACACGAGTTATCTGTGGCCAATATTTAGAAACATAATGAACTATGAATACTGAAGAAGCCCTGCATAGTGTTGTCATACTTGAGTTTATCCTCGCTCAGGTGATCAACGTTAAGAGGTTTCTTGCGTTCAGCCAGTATCTTCTTCTTCTTCTCTCTCTCAGTTGTTTTCTTGCCTCTTCTGGTGTCACTCTGCTTAACATAACATAAAGAATGAGCATGAATCCGCCTCAACATTCTCTATGTATTATTATTATTAACTTATTTTAAACTGCATTCCAGCATATGTACAAGTAATCCTGAAGTCTTCAGAGAGCTGGGAATGCTCAGTTTCAGACATTGTTTTCCACCTTCAAGGCTTCTGTTTATCAAAGACAGCCAATCAAAAGAGAGAGCTTAATGGGAGAAGAGTCGTAAAGGTGGAGTAGATAAAACCAGCTTTGTGGGTAAACTGAGGGGCCCAGTACTTTTAACTGTAAATCATGCAAAGCTACTGCAGTTGGAGCATCACAGTGGACTATCCACTCAAGTGATCCATTCTTATTAAGTCAAGCAAGCAGATGTCTGCTTCATACTATTCTAATTCTGTCATTCACAGGAAACTGAGAGACCTTCTGTCCACCACCGTACTGCTGAGACATGTTTGAGAGGGCCTTCTTCTTCTTTGCGTCCTCATCCATCTTCTTCCTTTGTTCCTCCTGCTCCTTACGCTCCTTCTCCTCCTGCATGCAGCACAAGCCAATCATTCAATACTGTTTTAGCTGCAGGTGGAATAATAAACAGTAGACTGAAGGTGTAAATCCACGTCCGTACCGCAAGTCTGTTCTGTCTCTCCTTTTCTCTCTCCGCCCTGATCCTTTGCTGCTCGGCTCTCTCAGAACGACGCTTCTCCTAAAAAAAAACAACAACCAAGAAACACACAAAGGTGCGCGCAGTCACGGTGAACTTCAGCCGGGTACAGACACTGTGACTGCTCTGCAACCAACTCACAATTCTATTAACGAGGGCAATGAGTTCTTCTTCCTCTTTCTTCCTCTGGACGAAGTGAGCCTCGATCAGAGACTGCAGCTCAGCTAGATCCTTCTCCTGACGTTTCCTGTAGATATCCTGCGTCAAAAAACCAAACATTGTGAGAAATGTGTCTGGTCAGTTTCAAACAGAGAGACGTTTGATGAGGCTGACTCACATCAAAGTCCACCTTTTCACCATCAGGGATCTTCGGGGCCGAAATGTTTGCCATAAACCTGCAGGTGTGAACAGTTTATCGTTGAATGATTCGTCCTAAGTGAGGTTTAAACTGCTCAACGTAAGGGAAGTTAAGAAACGTACTTAGGCTTGGTCTTTGAGTCATCTTGTGCTGATGACCAGGAGCACACATGATTAGTAAACTGGGAATGAAATCAGGTGTATAAAATAATGGGTAGATGCAATTTTCTTACCATCTTCTTCCCTGGAAGAGAGCAGAAACATTGCCACAATTAAAAATGTCCTCTTAATTACACAATAAAGAAATGTTGCACTCATAATAACATGAAGATAAAAAAAAAGTGTAAAATTGATCACATACTGAACTTCTTCCTCCCCGACTTCTTTTGTGTCAGACATTTTGTTAAGGGTGAGCTCTGCAAAATGGACACCCTATTAGCCTATATTTACACCAACAACTATTTCTGATCATTAAGCAGCATAGTAGATCCTGAGATAGCAACCGTTCACACAGTTTACAATGAGGGTCAGCGTTGGATCAGATATCTTAGCCTGGCCAGAGTTGAAGATGTCTATTCTGATCTTTAACTGGACAACAGCAGCAACACAATAACTGGAAAACACTCCTACTCAATATGCCCAAATAAAACACTTCTGTATGCGTATTTAAAGGGTACACACATAGTTATTCAACTAAATGTGATCAAAGTCCTGTCACAAGTTTGAAATTACTGACGACAACTATAAAAAAGTGTTTTATTACTGTGCAGATGGTGATGCTGTAGGCAGAACGGCTTCAAATGTAAAGTTAATATCTCCAGTTAAGTTTGAAGTAAAACATTGAAATTCTACTCATGTATAGAATGTGTTATTGTCTACTTATTATTATCTGCTTATTATTCTGCCAATAACAAGTTTTTATTATAACAAAATGTAAAAGTAAGCAAAAATGATGAATTTATCAATAGTGTCTGTGTGCGTACATGTTCAAGCTGCTGTACAGTCACAGAAGATGTTATAAAGATGCCATGGAGACAGTTTTGTTGGATTTGTAATGTGGCTTAAAGAGATTTCAGCATGCTGCGAAAACAATCCAAGACCAGATTTCATTCAGTGATAAACTAACTGATCGATTAATTCAGTTCAATATTTAAGGTTAAACAAGATTTATTTGGTAACATTTCCCCACACAGAGCATGCGTGCTCTTACCTGTGACCCAGACAGAGGAGCTCAGAGGCGAGTGACAGACTCCAGCTCCTTGAACTTAACAAACAGGTTAAGCATCAAGGATACATAGTCCAGCCCTTCTGACTCATGTGATTGCAACACCCTATGGCTGATCAGTCTATTGTTAGAGAGCTGGACATTACAGACACACAAGGAACTAGATACTAACACACACACACACACACACACACACACACACACACACACACACACACACACACACACACACTCATACGTGCTACATGTTTTGCAGGTAGATTCCTGCCTCGTCACCCTCCACTGTGTTTTCAACACACCATAATTTCACAAATGGTTACAAATGACAGCATTTCCTTTCATTGGTTAAAATTAAAACAGAACCAGAACTTTTTTTCCTCCATTTTTTTTTATTGCTGAAGCCATACATACAATATTTGTAAACAACTCAAACAAGGCAATCAATAAAAAAAATGCTGAAAGTGTCACAATACATTTAGGCAGAATTGAACGTATGTGCACTGCTGACAGGAACACCGGGTTACATTCACTGTTAATTACAGGCTTTTTTTAAACAGAGTGCATGTTGCGATTGTCTTGCAGGTCTCTAATGTTTCTGCAACGCATAAAAAGCTGAAGTAGGTGGCATGTAAATGCACAATAGATAAGCAAAGCAGCCAGACTATAACCTGTTTGTTGAATACAATAAGATTTGTTCACTGAACTGTTGTTACAGTAGATACTTGCATACACAAGTATTCATAGACTTTTTTTTGCAAAAAAAAAAAAGCCATAACAGTAACAAAGCTGGATGTTATTCGTGAAAATGTTTCACGCAGCTGTAGCAGGCCTAGGCAGGATGTGCCAGTGTTAACTTATGATTTGAGGTGTGGATCCTTGTGTGTTTTTTAATTAGAATTTTAATAAGAGCGCCTTTATCAAGGCTTATCGGCTTTCTAACTATTATCGTGCATCATCCATTTTGGAGTTGTAAATTTGACTAAATGACGAGTGAATGAACTAAGAGCCAGTTGCCTTTTGAAGTTAATCACGAGGTGAGTGATCAGATAGTCTGTGTTTTCTCTGTGTGCTCTTCATACTACATCCGAAGAGTCACACTGATGCCATGCTCACAATAGGAATAGAAACTACAATGTTCAGCAGGTAAAAATATTTATCACGTCTTCCATTTTTAGTGAGTACGTTTGCATGACAAGGTATTTAAAAATGACTAACAGAACATGAATGTCTAATAGATTAATCCATCCAGTAGACCAGGGGTTGGGGAATCCAGGCCTCAAGGGCCGGTATCTTGAAGGTTTTAGAAAACCTGTAGGACACTGGCCCTTGAGGCCTGGCGTTCCCCACCCCTACATAGATGTTGATATATTTCTCTCTTGAAGAGCTGAATCACTCGGATAGTTTTGCCATCCTTTGCGAACATCAAAGTCATTCATTTAATGGTTTATTTATGAGTGTTTGTGCACAACTTATTATTGTTAAAAAAAATATTAAAAACTTTTATCAAAATTGTAAACATTAGCCAAAGAGATTTCTTTATTGCTTCACAACCACAGACTTGTTAATTACGTCTAACTGATCTATATTAAGTACATGCAAAGGCCTTATTAAATACGTCAGAAACCCTTTATGATGGATGCCTTAGTAGAAACTAAAACCTACAAAACAAGTAAATTATATACAAGCTTTTCATCCAATATCCAGCTGTGGAGTACAGTATACTTTCTATGGAATCAAAACCATAACTTTCATCACAAAAAGCAGTGTGCATGTATCACTATAAAGCAAGAATACTAATTACTGGGTATAAGCTATATGACATAATGTCAAAGCCCAAATGCACCATATGAATTATAGACCTGCTAATGAGAGCTGAAAGCAAAATAACTTGCAGAATGCTTGAATGAAAAATAGTGACAGCAACAGCTAATGGACAGTTTTAGTTTACTACTGAGTATTAACCATGTAAAAACAATTAGAAAGTGTAATATTCTTTTAAATTTCTTATAGTCACATATCAAGTCAAGCCATCATCTTTTCATTTTTGATGAAACTCTTGAAGCATGGCTAAGTCAAAATAGGTGGCAGTGCAAAGGTACTGATACTGTAAAGCTAGAGCTGGAAGACTTTGACACAGGAATCCCATTATGTCATTCCCTTCTCCCTCATTGTGATGCGAACCTCATGCAAAATACGGGCGTGCTGAAGAGGAACAGGTGTGAACGTAGAGCAGCAGAAGTGTGAGTTTGAACAGGTGTAACTGGGATGTCAATGGTTAGGGTCTCACTCCTGCTATAAAAGAAACAGAAAGACATTAAAGATCAGTTTCTCATTGTGTCCATTGCTGATAAAGTCACTGTTAGAGTAAGGTGAGACACCACAGGTGAATATGTGAATATAAACAGAACAGATATCACCTTGATAAAATCCCACAATATTATTTACATTACATACAAAAATTTACTATTTCTTCTGCAAGTTTCTAAAATTTTATCGAAATAGACAACAATGTGCATAATAACCAATAACCAATACATAAATCTGAACAATGAATAAATTCCAAATGTTGTAAATTTTATTTTGTTGGTACAAAAATCTTCTTTGATGTTGGAAATCTACTTTTATCCCTTAATGAATAAAAAAATATTTTAAAATAGAGAAAAGTAGAAAAAATGCCATGTTTTTAAGGTATAAACTATTTTATATATATCAGCCTCTAAATGGTATTAAAACAAACTTTAGTAAAATCATTGAGATTACAAAACTAAAAAATGCTTTTCTTGTTTCCAACACCACGCTTCATGCTTACACTGTACTGAAGTAACGGTGCACGAGTCACGGTCATAATCGTTATTTTCGTATACTCTGCCTTAGTGGTGTGTTTTATAGAGCAACCTGAAGCAATTTCTACAATGCTGTGAAAAAGTATTTGCCCCTTTCAGATTTCTTCTTTTTTCTTTTATTTTCTTTTTTGCATATTGTCACACTTACATCTTTCAGATCCTCAATCGAACAATTTTTTTACACTTTTTTTGGAAAGCTGTGTTCACTTTAGCTTGCCACACTTAGGCCTGATTCTTGGCAGATCTGTTAAGTCAATCAAACAGAACCTGTCAACAACCTTCCACAAAATGAAGGAGCCTAAAAGATCTTAAAGAAAGAAAGAAACTTAAAAACAATGAGAAACAAAGTCACTGACATCTATCAGTCTGGAAATGCTTACAAAGCCATTTCTAAGGCTTTGGGACTCCAGTGAACCATGACGAAGGCCTTTATCCACAAATGGAGAAACCTTGGAGCAGTGATAAACCTTCCCAGGGGTGATCGTCCACGAAAATTACTCTGAGAATGCATCTACAAGTCATCCAGGAGGTCACAAAAGAACCCAGAACACTATCTAAAGAACAGAAGACTTTACTCGTTAGATTAAGGTCATGATTCAACAATACAGAGTTCCAAGGAGAAAACCACTGCTGACCAAAAAGAACACAAAAGCTCGCCTCACATTTGCCAAAAAACATCTTGATGACATTTGGGAAAATATTCTGTGGACTGAATAGACAAAGGTTGAACTTTTTGGAAGGTTTGAGTCCTATTACATCTGGCATAAAACTAACACAGCATTTCATAAACAGATCATACCAGCGGATCATACTTCAGGACCTTGACGAACCATAAATTCTGCTGTCTAGCAGAAATCCTGAAGGAGAATGTCAGGCCATAAGTTCATGGCCTGAAGCTCAAGCTCACTTAAGTTATGCAATAAGACAATGATAAGAAACACACCACCAAGTCCACCTCTGAATTGCCCCCCAAAATAAAAATACAAACAAAATGAAGGTTTTGAGTAGTCTGGACTTAAATCAGATTGAGATGCTTTGGCATTATCTTAAGCAGGCCGTTTCCATCCAGTGTGGCTGAACTAAAACGATTCTGCAAAGAGAAGTGAACCAAAACTGCTCCACAGCAATGTGAAAGACTCATTGCCAGGTATCACAAACACTTAATTGCAGTTCCTGCTGCCAGTGGTCACACAACCAATCATTAGTTTTAGGGAGCACTTACTGTTTCACACAGGTCCAGGTTGGTTTGGTTAACCTTTTCCCTTAATAAATGAAATTTTCATTTAAAAGCTGCATTTTGTATTTATGCTTATTGTTAAAATTTATTTGAATATCTGAAACATGAAAGTGTACCAAATATGCAAAAAACTAAGAAATGAAGGAGGACATACTTGGCCATGTTTGATATGGGCCTCAAACATTTTAACAGACAATTTAACAGACAATGCTTCCACAGATACAAGAGGGGAAAGCAGCTTAAAACTGTGCATATTTTCCTTCAAGTGTGTCAACTTTAAAACATAAAGATCATCAGCCACTAGCCTCAGCATCATTAATCAATGCTTTCACGACCATTGTTCTCTATAAATACAATATAATGCATGTTCAGTGCCGCTGTTGTTGTTGTTCAGAGTTAGGACACTTTGCTTTGTGACTGAAAGCTGTAACTTGGTCATTTGCCCTTTACTTCATTGCTCAGCCGTCTATTTCTGATGAAGAAGTTGGAAGGCTACAAGCAAGGAGTGCTATTTAGAGTTGAAGTTGACACTCGACAAACACTTTTCCACTCCTATTGTTCACACTTTGGCCCAAGCACTGATGCCTTCATGTCAGAAGAAACGTGATATTTGAACACGAAGAAGCAAGGCAGCTTTATTATGCCAAAGTCAATATCTTTTTCATGATTTATGTTGTAAAGTCAAACATTTTAACTTGTCCTATGTAGCTGTGGTAGCTCATCTTAGGTTTTTATCATTAGCGCTGAGTGAATAAGCCTGGTGATCGAGCCCGATTTGCTTCTTAAATGGCTAGTAATCCTTTTCAGCAGTCAGTTGTAATGTTACAATCAAGCAGCTGCACTCTGGTATGCCTGACAGCTCTCTGACACTCCGCACGGTTCCCCAAGTCCAGGTGGAACTTGGGGAACAGCCCACAGCAAAAACATGACAGTCATCCCAGGAGTCTGGAACTTTCTTTATACTGGGAAACAAGGTCAGGGTGAGGGTTTTTTTAAATATAGATCGCAGTGCCACAGAGCTGAGCCCGTGCCCAAAAATCTCCAGCAGCAGATTTGATTTACAGTGAGCAGCTACGCTGGTAGAAAGAGAAGTTGGTGGGTAGTAGTAGTTACGAGCTCCTGCTGGGCTATAAATCAGTCAAGGCTTATTGTACTTGTCCAGTACATGTTTTGAAGAGCAGACACACTTCATCTCAAGTTTGCTTCCCCCAGGACTGACCAACATAAAGCCCTGGTTTAACATGTACGATGTTCAGCTTTGCAGTGTTAAAAGAAGTATTCACTTTGCCCGAGTGAAAGTAGAGCTAACCCCAATGTAGAGACACTAAAAATATCTCCAGCAAAAGGACTAATTTGATATTTTAGGAAATGTGTGTTGTCATTCGCCCTTTACTTTATTCTAGGCTGTCTATTTCTGATAAAGGAAGTGGTGACCTATACCACACTTAAGTTTGTAAATACAAAGCTACAGCTATGTCTGTGAAGGAAGAAAGGAAGGAAGAAAGCTACAGCTAGCAGTTGGTTTGGTTACCAAAGGGGTTCTGGTCATTGGAGACTCCATGAACAGGAAGTCACTGGATAAAGACAAATAGTCTAGAATTTAACCCACTTGAAATCACACGCAGATTTATTTTCTTTTAAAGTTTCTAATGACCTTTTAACTTTTACCAACTCGGGAGATTCTGTTATTTTAATATTATTAGACCTCAGTGCTGCTTTTGACACAGTAGATCACAGGATTCTTATCTCTTGACTGGAACAATGTGCCGGAATTAAAGGGCTTGCTTTGGAATGGTTTAAATCCTACTTATCTAATCGTACTTTCTCTGTTAGATTCAGAGACACATTGTCTCCAAAGACGACCCTTTTTTGCGGGGTCCCCCAGGGCTCTATCCTTGGTCCAGTCCTTTTTTCAATTTATATGCTCCCGTTGGGATCTATTTTTAAAAAATATGGAATTTCGTTTCACTGTTACGCAGATGATTCTCAGATTCCACTAAAATGAAAATCTGTGAATCCTCTGAAGGGACTGTTTGATTGTCTAGAAGATGTCAAGGCATGGATGGCTCTAAATTTTCTAAATCTAAATGAACAGAAAACTGAGGTCATTGTCTTTGGTCCTTCTGACCATTATGACCATGGCCCCTTAGAAAGTGATAAAAAACCATTTGCAAGAAATTTAGGGGTGATTTTTGACAGCAATTTAACATTTCATAAACAGATAAATAATGTAGTCATAACCAGTTTCCTTCATCTTCACCTAATTACAAAAGTTAAGCCCAGACACTTCACACCTCCTCTATTCACCCTGCTCACTCCCCCCCACCCCCAACTGCAGTATCCAATACACACTCAACACAAGGCTCCAGCCTGTCTCTCTCAACCACCCAGGTTAGGAGGGAACTGAGGAGGATTAATGGCAAGAAGGCAGCGGGTCCAGATGGCATCAGCTCGAGGGTCGTCAGGTCCTGCGCGGACCAACTGTGTGGGGTGATGGAGCACCTCTTCAACCTGAGCCTGAGGCTGGGAAGAGTCCCACAGCTCTGGAAAACCTCCTGTGTTGTACCAGTGCCAAAGACTTCATGCCCCAAGGACCTCAACAGCTACAGGCCGGTGGCTCTGACATCCCACCTGATGAAGACCCTGGAGCGGTTGGTCCTGGCTCAGCTTCGGCGCCTAATAAGCTCATCACTGGACCCACTTCAGTTTGCCTACCAGCCTGGCATTGGAGCGGATGATGCCGTCATTCACCTCCTACATCGTTCCCTCGCTCACCTGGAGACCGCTGGAAGCACTGTGAGAATCATGTTCTTTGATTTCTCCAGTGCCTTCAACACTATTCTTCCCTCGGTTCTAAAGGACAAGCTGGTGAACTCTGGAGTGGACCATCACCTCACTACCTGGATCCTGGACTACCTCACCGACCGACCACAGTATGTGAGGACTCAGGGCTGTGTGTCGGACAGGGTCGTCTGCAGTACGGGGGCCCCACAGGGAACGGTTCTGGCTCCGTTCCTCTTCACCATCTACACTGCAGACTTCTCCCACAATTCCACCCAGTGCTTCCTGCAGAAGTTCTCTGATGACTCTGCAATAGTCGGCCTCATCACTGATGGGGACGACAAGGAGTACAGAGGTCTGACCCAAGACTTTGTGGACTGGTGCCAGCTGAACTACCTCCAGATCAACGCCAGTAAAACCAAGGAACTGGTGGTAGACTTCCGCAGGCACAAGCATTCTCCACTGCAACCACTGAACATCCAAGGTATGGACATTGAGGCTGTGGACAGCTACAGGTACCTTGGTGTTCATCTGAACAATAGACTGGACTGGACTCATAACTCAGACGCCCTCTACAGGAAAGGGCAGAGCAGGCTGTACCTGCTGCGGAGACTCAGGTCGTTTGGAGTGGAGGGCCCACTCCTGAAGAAATTCTATGACTCTGTGGTGGCTTCTGCTGTCTTTTATGGTGTGGTCTGCTGGGGCGGCAGCATCTCTGCTGGGGACAGGAAGAGACTGAACAGGGTGATCCGAAGGGCCAGCTCTGTTCTAGGATGCCCTCTGGACCCAGTGGAGGTGGTGAGTGACAGGAGAACGGCGGCTAAGCTGTCATCCCTGATGGACAACATCTCCCACCCCATGCAGCAGACTGTGACAGCACTGAGCAGCTCCTTCAGTGGGAGACTGCGGCACCCACGGTGTGGGACGGAGAGATTTCGCAGGTCTTTCCTCCCCACTGCTGTCAGACTCCATAATAAAGACTTTAACTGATCAAGCACACACATCCATACATATGCAATAATACTAAGTGCAATAATCCTTTCTGTCATCGTTGTATTTTTACTCAGTTGTATATAGTATTTGTATTTGTATTCTATTTTTATCTTATTGTATATTTATTTTATTTTATTCTACTGTATATAGTATTTTATTTTATTCTATTCTGTACAGTTGTGTACTGTATTTATTCTTATTGTATTCTAATTTTTGCCTCATAACTTTTGCACTGTCCACTCCTGCTGTGACAAAACAAATTTCCCACATGTGGGACTAATAAAGGTTATCTTATCTTATCTTATCTTATCTTTCTCTGTTTCAGAGATTTTGAGAAAGCGATCCATGCCTTCATCTCATCTCGCCTCGACTTCTGTAATAGTCTCTAGTCTGGTGTCACCTCTTCATCAACTGGCCGACTGCAGCTAGCTCCTAACTGGCACACACAAGCGAGATCATATATCTCCTATACTTGCATCACTACACTGGCTGCCAGTCAGCTTTTGAATTGACTTTAAGATCTTAACACTTGTTTTTAAGTCGTTGCATAGACTAGCCCCTACATATCTTGCTGTCAAAGGAGCTTGCAAAGAAAGCCCCTACATATCTTGCTGATCTCCTAACCTGGTATTCTCCCCCAAGATCCTTGAGGTCTGCAGACCAAATGCTTTTGGTTATCCCTAGGTCCAGATTAAAACACAGAGGAGACCGGGCATTTGCTGTGACTGCCCCCAAACTTTGGAATACATTGCCTTTGATTATCAGATCCTCCCCAACACTGGATACTTTTAAAAGTCGTCTAAAGACCCGTTTTTATTCTCTGGCTTTTGATTCATCATGAGTTTGTTACTATTATTCTTTTTTATGATTTTATTCTCTTTTTATGATTTTATTCTCTTTTTATGATTTTATTCTCTTCTAAAATACTATTCTGTTTTTTTTTTATATTTATTGCCTTGTCCATGTTATTGGACAGTACTTTGGTCAACACCTGTTGTTTTAAAACTGCTATATAAATAAGTTTGAACTTTGAACTATTGTTTTTTAAATGATCGGTTGTTTGCCCTAATTTCCCATCTCTGTAAGCTAGCTAGGTGTCACTTCATATTAACTCTACCATAAGAGAGTCTATCTGTTTAGTATTTGTTAAACCTTTTCTCTGACATTAAACAAGGAACAACTATTAAACTCTTTTAGTGGTATATTATAGTTATGCACAAGTGTTACTGTATGTTAGACTATTTATTTTTACTTGTGCAATGATAAATGTTCAGTATTGAGTAAGGGTACTTAGTTACATTTGACCACTGCATACAGTCACTTCAGAAGCTTACCATTAACGAGAAAACTTGCCTCCCACAGCCACCTGTGCAAGCAGAAGGAATAAAGGAAACAAAATAAATGAGGGAAGACAAATCATCTACTGGTATTCAGGCAAATTATCATCTAAGTATTCACAGTGCTTTCTTTTTTCCATATTTTGTTCCAGATGGATCAAATTAATTTTTCACCTCAAAGTTCTTCATACAGTGCTCCATAATGAAGGTGAAGGTGAAAAAAAAAAGCTTGATACATTCTCTGACATGTATTAAAAATAAAAAAAATAACATGTACATAAGGATTTACAGCCTTTGCTCAACACTTTATTGAAGCACCTTTGGCAGCAGTTACAGCTTCAAGTCTTTTTCAATATGATCTTAGAGGTTTGGGTCATAGTCCTGGTGGAAAATGAACCTTCGCCCTAGTCCAGAGTGCTTTTGTGCAGCTTATCATCAAGTACATCTCTGTAAATTGTTGCATTCATCTTTTCTCTGACCCTGACTAGTCTCCCAGTTCCTGCTGCTGAAAAACATCCAAAAGGATGATGCTGCCACCACCATGCTTCACTATAGGAATGGCACTGGCCCGGCCATGAGCACTGTCTGGTTTCCTCCAGACATTACTCTTGGCATTCAGGCCAAAGAGTTCGATCTTTGTTTCATCAGAACAGAGAATTTTGTTTGTTGTGGTCTGAAAGTCCTTCAGGTAAGCATATGGCAAACTCCAGGTGGGCTGTCATATTCCTTTTGCTGAGGATTGGCTTCCATCTTGCCACTCATACAGGCCTGATTGCTGGAGTGCTGTAGAAATAGTTGTCCTTCTGGAAGGTTCTCCTGTCTTTATCAAAGTCACCATCGAGTTCTTGGTCAAGTCGCTGACTCGGGCCATTCTACCCTAATTTCTCAGATTGGCCGGGCAGCCAACTTTACCAAGAGTCCAAAGTTCTTCATTTACAGGTGATGGAGGCCACTGTGCTCCCAGGGAGCACAGTGGCCTCCATCAGTGGCCAGAGAAATTTCTGCACTTTTCCCCAGATCTGTGCTCAATGCCTTAGACTTCATGGCTTGGTTTGTGCACTGTCTAGTATGGGACCTTATATAGACAAGTGTGTGCCTTTCCAAATCATGTCAAATCAACTGAATCTACCACAGGTGAACTCCAGTTAAGTTGTAGAAAGATGTGACAGATGCTCAGGATGCATCTGAGCTCAGTTTTGAGTATTTTTATTTATTTATTATATTTTGTAATAAATTTGCAAGAATTTCAAGCAATCTTTTTTCACTTCGTCATTATGGTGTATCGTGTGTAGAACTTTGAGGTGAAACACAAATAAGACTATAACATGACAAAATGTGGAACGAGTGAATTACTGGAGCAGCCGTGTATCTTATGTTTTTACTTAAGATTCCAAATAAGTAACATCAGCTTGGAGTCACATTTTCACAAATGACCACTTTCACTCATGTATTAGGTAGACTACATCAAGAATAACAACTATTACCACATCATTGTAAATCCTTTAAAACACTAACATTGCCCCTTCAAAGAACAGTGTCTGTGTCTTTACCTTTCCAGGCGTAGAGCCCTTCTTTGCTTCCCACATGCCACGCTTATTGCCCACATCAGCTGGTTTCACATCCTGTCACAAACAAAATGCACAAAAAGATTGTTAGCCCTGGGAAGTGCCAGAAGAAATATTTAGATCAGCTACTTAAGCAAAAAGTATAGAAAAGAAGAAGCTTTTATCCAAAGAAATTTCTCAGCAGAAAGCACAGAGGTACTATGAGTAAATTGTCTCAAATGTTCTCCTCAACCTACTTTAAATTAAATCAGATAACTGAAAGTGTGACCATTTTTATGGTGAGGAATGAGAAAAAGTAGCAATAACTTGGACTGTCTGTAAAACATTGGAGAGCTTTCCTTATCGGTCCTCTAACAGATTTGAAGGGCTTTATAGAACTGCTTTCATCCTGAGAAGACAGTGATTCCTTAGTAAAGGGTTTAAGTGACATATTTAAGCAAAGGAGAACTAAAAACTAACATCACATGAAGTATGAAGTCATCAATGTCCAGGGAGTAAATGTACCAAATGATTTCCCTTCAATGGATGCAAATACAGTTCCCAAACATATTTATTAGGCTTCTGGTTATTACTGGTGATATTGGTGAAGTATATGCAAAACCTTTACCAGTTTGACGAGCAGACAAAAAGCAGCAGGAAAAGCTTGAGTGAGGATAGCTGAAGGAAAGAGCACAATTAAAGAGGACAGAAAGGCTGAAAAATACCACTAGCACAGTAAAGACACAGTAAAGATTTAATGCTAATATCCACACATGCACCAGACTGCGGTACAGCTTCAACCCATCAGGGGGAAGTGTTACTGCAAGAGTAACAGCAAGGTTACAGCACTTCTCTGGCCAAGATATTTGATACCAAAGTTATCTTGCTCATAAATTTTGCTTAAGAACAATGTCACACGTCATCTACCAACCTTACTCCCCATGAATGTGTCTCCAGACAGTTTTTACTAGCAGCTGGTGTCTGACTTTAAGAAGAGGACACAGTGCTCACTGACTACCCTAGTACACATTTATTTATGCTATATGACCATAAAGAGAACAAATTAAATCATTAAGTTTCCATCTACTTGTTGTGACATGTCATAATATGTGATAGCTATGAATAGATATGACCCTTTCCTCCTTTTCCAAAGGACACTCAAAGTATGGACTCATCAGTAGGACTAAAACATGCATTTCAGGGAGAGTTAAATGCAAACTGAGATTTCTGTTTGAAAATACTGCAGTTTTCTGGAATATAGGATTTAAATACAAAATAAATTATGTTAAAAGGAAAGGTGTTTCATGGCTCTTCTGTTGTCTGCAATAGATAAATACTTTTTTTTGCTTCTGTACAAAGATTTCTCATGGGTTCCTGGTCAAATAAATTAATTGAAGCTTTTCCCATCATGTGTACAAGAACTCAGAGAAAGCCATGACAGCATATGCTGTTCAGTAAACTCTCCATGTGGTGCTGCTAGACTTAAGACAGCAGCACCGTCCAGCCCTGGAGTGCAGACCCAAAGGCTGCAGCCAACAAAGGACAGGCATGTTGATGTGCAAATGAGCACATCAGCATGTGCAGAATATCAAGGGATTACTCTGCTGAAGACTGGCGTCTGATTTACAATAGTGTGTGGATGTGTGATCACGGCAAGGATTTATCAGGTCTTACTGCGGGCTTTGCTGCTGCTGCTGGTGCTGGCTTTGCAGCTGCTGATGGCGCTGGTGCCGGTGCTGCTGCTGCAGGTGCTGGCGCTACTGTCTTCTCGCCTTCTGCCGGCTTTCCTGTCCAACTGTTGACACGTCCGGTCACACTTCCTTTGATACCGGCCACATCCTGCTGAAGAAACACTTTAAATATGCAATCACACACTAAACCACACTAAGCCTCTTTCTGTCTCATTCTCCGTTACCTTGTTTGCAGGTGAGGGACTTTCAGAGGTGCTGCCCACGTTGCCTTTCTCCCACATACTTTTGATGCTGCGTGTTCCCCCCGTAGGAATATCTGCCACTGGAGACTTGGGAGATTTTACATCTTTGTTTCCCTGTAAAAAGATAATAATAATAATAATGGACTGCATTTATATAGCGCTTTTCTAGGCACCCAAAGATGTATTTAGTTACATTTACATGGGCAAACACAGGAGCAAGCTCAGGGACACAAATAACAACATAGATTTAAATTTACCCAAGAACATTAATGTACTTAAGCACAATTTTAAGATAACTGTGCTTCATTTCAATTTATCAATTTTATTCTACTATTTACTGAGATAAAAAGCCTCAAAATGATGATCGGCACTTTTCAGAGCTTTGACATTAGGTCCATGTTGCAATACAAATATAACTAACTGTAACTTTTAATCATTTAGTACCAAGTGAAGAAAATACAGCTTTAAAAAAAAAAAAATTTAATCTACACATATTTAATTTGAAATATACACCCTTCATATGTGTATATTTCAAATTCGCAGGCTAACATTGAACATTTTATCTGCTACATTTACTTAGATAAGATTTTAAATCTTATCTAAATTTAAATCTTGATGGCTCCTCAGTCTTAACAAATATTTACTGTCCAGCTTTTTTTTCCATTACCATTTTAGTCAGACTCACATTAGTTAAAAATAATTATTCTTTCCATCTACAACCTATATTTGGAAGTATTGCTCTGTTCTGGGACCTACCCACCCATCTATGTGCATGGAGGTGGAGAATCTTAATTGGTGTGATTAATAATACCTGTGTTTACCTTCTATTTCATATGAAATAGGTCTACTGGATGTGCTGAATGTGAGTCATTATGAACCGTGGGTTGAGCTTGACTGTGTCATCTGACTGAACTAACACTACACTTCACCTCTCAGCCTGGTTTGACCCATTAATAGAGATGAGTCGATGACACTTAACCATACATAAGATGTGAGACTTGCTCCATTTAAACCATTTACACCAGAAAAATGTGTTTCTCGTGTAGCTGATGCATCATACTCTGACTTCAAATGGACCATCTTAAGGTTGTTGCATTGGTTGCAACTTAAAAGAATATATGTTCAAATAAAACATGACTATTACTGCTACCTTTATTAAGGATGGTGATTAATATTTAACATAGAGATCAGCTCTCACCTGGATGGCAGAAGTGTATTGTTCCATTCTGTTGCCAATCTTGGAGACAATAGGAGTGTGTGACACTCTGGCTGTGGTGCTGCACAGATGAACCAGGCACTGGGCATTAGTAAAAGCCACCAACCACTTATTTATCGTTTTCTCTTGTACTGGAAAAAAATCTTTTTTGTGGCTTACCTTTTCTGGGCTGATTTACTGAGGAATTCTGCCTTCTCCCCAATCTGCACAAAACAATGTGGATTTTTACACCAAGTAGCGTTTCAAAGCCACAAATCACATTCTGCAACTCAATTCAATTCTATTTATATAGCGCCAAATCAGAAGAACAGTCAGGAAGGGGCAGCAATCTGCCATGACCGGTCAGTGCTGTGAGGTGGGGGGACACGACAAAAGACACACTCTACAAAAAAAGCTATGGTAGCGTTGCACCACAAGGTGTCATTATTTTTTTTAATCAATAGCATACAGCTTATATCAGTGGAATTAAAACCAGAACTTGATAAGGGAATGCCAAATGAACAAAAACAGTAGTCAGGAAAAAATGTTTGACCATAAAGGGAGAACAACAATATCTGTGCTCCACTTCGCACAAAGCATGGAAACAGGGGGAAACAGGTTGGCTGGCTCTGTCATCAAGTAACAAAATGAACCAGGCAGCACTCCAAATCATCTCACAGTATGTGAGAAAACCTAGATTTGAAAATGAAACAGTGTGTTATTTGCTTAGTACATGTCGTTGAGTCTCTGGTTGCCTTCCAACCTCATGGTGACAAAAAAAAAAAACTCAAGGAATTTCTTTCAATTACATAAAAGTTTATAAAAACCAGATACATTATTTATACAAGACAGCTATATTTTACAGCCTGTACTATTACAGTGTCACTATTTTCAAGAGTTTACTCACACAAGTTATAATAAAAGCATTTTTCTCTATTCAGCTGGGTTTTCAGATATCTGGCTATGACTTCAAAGTTTGTTATTATTATAGTGCTCAAAGTATAATAAAGCATTTATTTAAATTACTCTAAAAAGATACACAGACACTTTTTGTTTCTACTGTGGATAAGTGGCCATATGTTTAGCTGGCTTTGCAGGATCTGGGCAAATACAACCGAGACTGTGTGTGTAAACTCAACTCAGTGAACCTTGTGTGACAACTAAGCCGTACGAACCAATTCTCAGACACTCACCTTAGAGGAGCCTTTGGGACTGATAGTAAAGGTTGGTTTTGTAGACCCCTCCTCCATCTGTTTCTTCTTCTCTGCAGCCTCCGCCCTCCTTTTCTCTATTTCTTCCTTCATCCTCTTTCTCTCCTCCTGTTACAAAAGCCCCATTTTGCTGTCACATTTCTGTAGCCACACATATGATAAATAGCACATATCCAAACCCATGCACTGTCTTAAATTGGTATATTTAACCCCTGAATGTCAAATAACACATCCTCGCCTGCTCCTTGGCTTTCTTTTCCTCTAGCGCCTGTTTCCTTTGCCTCTCCTCTTCCTCGAGGATCTTCTTCCTCTCCTCTCTCTTCCTCTTCAGCTCCTCCAGCTCTGCCTCGGCACCCTGCTGCTTCTGCTTCATCTTCTCAAACTCCTCACTTTCCGCATTGTTTCGTCTGCGCTTCAGCTCTTGCAGTTTTCGCTCAGCCTCCTGTCGCTCCAGGTCTTCTGCTTTAGTGGAGGGCGGATTGTCCCTGCTCGCAAACAGGCACAGTTTATTTAATTCACATGTTAAAATATGCAGATTAGACTTAACAGTGATCAAAATCATTGACTGTCTATAAGCAGTGGTCCCATTACATTGTGGAGACAGTTTGCCAAGATGTACCTTGATGTCTTTTCTGTTTTCTTTAATTTACTTTCAATGACAGCTCCATTCTGTTTGGTTGGTTCAATCTTTCAAAAAAGACGGGAAAAGAAAAGTTTTTCTTCCATAAAAGAAAAATAAACACATATTGAATATTGACAGCTAGTATTGTTTTACCTTCTCCTTAAACCCAAATCTCTTCGGCTTCTCCTCCTTCACACGAAGATGTGAAAATAAGAGAGAAAGAAAAGATCAGCAAGCATCCAGTGTTACACACACACACACACACACACACACACACACACACACACACACACACACACACACACACACACACACACACAGGACAAAGGCCATCAAACAATAGTGGAGTACTGGTAGTGAATGCAAAGCAGATGTAAGCTAAAGAGCTATGACACTGCAGCATCCTTGATATCACCACCTCCAGCAAAACACTGCGACTGCACTGTGATCTGTGACCAAACCACAAAACCACATCACACAGCAAAGCAAGAACAAACCCACATAAATAAAGAGTGTTTTTTTACTTTGCAAATAGTTACATTAACACAAAAGTCCCACAAATCCCATCAATACCTCCTCTTTCTTCTTCTTCTCTTCCATCTCTCTCTTTTTGCGCTTATCCTCTTCCTCTTTTTTCTTCTTCTCTTCAGCCTCCTTTTTCCTTTTTTCCTCCTCTACTTTCTTCTTCTCTTCCACTTCCCTTTTTCGTCTCTCCTCCTCTTCTTTCTTCCTTTGTTTCTCCTCTTCCTCCTTTTTCTTCTTCTCTTCCATTTCCTTCTTTCGTTTTTCCTCTTCTGCTTTCTTTTTCTTTTCTTCCATTTCCCTTTTCAGTTTTTCCTCTTCCTCTTTCTTCTTCTTTTCCTCCAGCTCCTTTTTTTGCCTTTCCTCTTCCTCTTTTCTCAGTCTCTCTTCCACCTCGGTGTTCTGCTTCTCTTCCTCTTCTTTCTTTTGTCTCTCTTCCAGCTCTCTTTTCTGTCTTTCCTCCTCTTCTTTTTTCATTTGTTCCTCCATCTCTTGTTTTTGTTTTTCCTCTTCCTCTTGTTTAAGCCTCTCCTCAGTTTCCTTCTGTTGTTTTTCCTCTTCTTCCTTCTTTCTCCTTTCCTCCTCCTCCCTTAGTGTCTTTTCTTCCTCCTCCTTCTGGAGTTTTTCCTCCATTTCCCTTTTTTGTCTTTCTTCCTCTTCTATCCTCCGCTTTTCTTCCATTTCCTTTTGATGCTTTTCTTCTTCTTCTTGCCTCTTCTTTTCTTCTTCTTCTTCATTGTCAACACCAGGCGCAGGCTCATCTTCAGCATCTTTATTTTCTAAACCTGGCTCCTCAGTGTCCACCTCTGTTGCTGCAGCCTTCTCCTCAGTCTCTTCCTACAAAAACAAATTAAATTTACTTCCCGTCAGTTTTATGGAGTTGGATTAATGAGTCTAAAAGAGGTAAAAAGACATAAAACTCTACCTCATTTTCTGTTGTTTGTGTTCTTGATTCTTCAACAGATTCCTGACAATCACAACAAAAATAAATCAATTAATCAATAAAAAAAATCACAATATAAAAACTTTTTTCCCCAGTAAATACATTATAATTTATAAAACAAACAAAAAGGCTGAAACACATCTTACCTTCTCGTCCTCCTTTGTGTCTTCTTCTTCTTTCCTCCAAGAGTTAGTATCAGTTCTCGTCACCTCCTCCTGGGCAGATTCCTCCTCCTTCTCCTCCTCCTCCTCCTCCTCTGTATTTTGTTGCCTGCTGATGCTGATGAAAGTCTGCTCTTCCAATGTGACGTCTGTGCCATTGGTGGTGCCAATTGTGGGATCGAGCTCCTTCTGTCTCTCCATGGCCTCCTTCATCCTCTTTTGCCTGCGTTCCTCCCTTCTGGCGAGGCGCTCCAGCAAAGCTTGATCATCATCTGCCCCTTCGTTTACGGCCGTGGAGGACTCTGTCTCTGTCACGCTGAAAAATTAAAGAACAAAAACAAAACACCAAAGATTAAATTCAATCAAAGTCGAACCTCAAAATCTTGGCTGCTATCAAATGTTTTGGTCTGATCAAGTGTGATGAACCCACAAGTCTTTCTGAGTGGAATTTTCTCCTGTGGCTAACCAGCGAAAACATCAATCCAAGAACCTCACAACCGCTGGAGCTTTCCAAATATTAAGGCTGGAGGGCTTTATCAATACCAAACACTTAGATAGGCTGTAGAGCTGCTGCGTTTTTCTTTTTCTCTCTCTCAGTGACGCTTACGCAGGAACAAAAAAGCATTTGAATAAAATTAAATGAAAAAACACTTTTTTGTTTTTTGTGACACAGTTAATTTGTGCAATAGGCCAAGGTAATAAAATGTGCTGCTTTTATACACAACAATTCAACTTGTGTGTAAATTTATTTTTCATACGTCAAAAAAAAGTTTTTTTCATTAAGAAAACCCCTAATGGGAAGTTACTTATTTAACCTCATTCTAGATGATGGCTACACATCTTACCTGTTATTGTCGATCACCTCAGTCGTACCAGATTCCTCTGAGTCTTTCATCTTCTTTCTCTCCTCCCTTGCGCGTCTCCTTCGCTCCCGAGCCTCTTCCTCATCATCATCATTGGTGTTACCTGTTCTGAAAGAGCACATGTGCAGAATTACAGTCTTTTGTTTAAAATGCATTTTAGTTTTTTGGGTTAAACCATGAAAACACGTCAATCCACGTGAAAGCTACTTTGGCTTAATGGCAGCTTTTGTGCTAAAATATCACTGTCTAGTGTTAATGGCTAAAACACCCAATGAATCCAAGGTCCACTATTGATGAGCTGTCTTTAAAAATTATACTCTAGATCAGATTTCTAATCCCTAAACCTAACCAAGGAAGTTAAAAGAAGCAGAAAATAAAATTGGTATAATTTGTGATAAAAGGCCCGAAACACCCTGTGAAGTTAAGCCACAACTGATGATGTGTCCCGCTGGTAAAGCTTTCAGGCTGCCTTTCTTCATAGTAGCCATCCCTCAAGACTTTCTTCATTTGAAGCAATGCATTATCAGAGATTGTAACATCTAGTCCTTTATTGAATCTGTAAATGCCTTGGTTTGGAGTTTGTGATATAGTTTCGGCTCATGTTTTGTTTTTTGTTTTTTGCCTATCACTTTGCTTGTGTATGCCTATTAGTTTAACTTCCTGTCTCTGTCTTTTTACTACACGTTTGCCTACGTGAGAATGCTGGATCGTTCCCAATGGTACTTTCCTCTTCTAGTATTTGTACTAGTATTAAAAGCTGACTGCAAATTCACTTTGACGCTGTATAGATGAACAGATGAAAACAAATTATGGACCTAACTGTAAATGCTTTGAGCTCCATGGACCTCGTGGTTGTGCCTACTTTACTTGTGACACACTATGACATGTTATGTAAGGCTTTAGTGTAGAGTGGAGTTTCCCATACACATTTTATTTTATGTTTTTAAGAAACCTAAAGTGACAAAACAAGTGTTTTTCCTGATAAAAATTTAAAAAACTTCACATAAATCAAAAACACAATTTCCTCCAAAAGAAATATGTGATATGTGACATTTTTATGTTGACCACATGAGAAGCTAAAGCCATACCATCTAAAGCTGATTTTAAAAGACACGATGAAGATTTGAGATACCACAACTGAGAGGAAAATAGTCTATAAGAAATAATTATAAACACACGTGCTACACATGCAAATGTCACATCCAAGAAGATGCGTGTACTTCAAAAGACTGGCTCACTTGGGACTTAATACTACAACATGTAATATATGAAAAAGGGAGAAAAAGCAACAGAATAGGGATGCAGAACAATGCTGTTCCTCTCCATCAACCCCATATCTCCTGTCAGCTTTGAATGCTTCCACAGTTAATCTTTCAACATGCCTGGGAGTATCTTTTTAAGTATTACCAGGCTTTATGAGACAGAGAGGGAGCTTGAAATGGTCCATTGATAGCACATGGGTATTATTTCCCTCTGCTCTTCCTGAATCTGCGAGGCAATCTTTTACAGATGTTGCGAGAGGTGGAAGGCAACCGCAAGAATCCTTTCTGTCTTTAAAACAGCAACAAAGACCCAAATGAGGCGGAAAGCCAATAAATCCACAGGCAAAGATTTCTCCAAGTGGCACGGATCACCTAGAGAAATCAGTGAGGAAGCAATCCAATTAGAGAGAACCCCAGCCAAAGCTTGAAGCTTCCTGACTGAGTGCTGTCAAAATGTCACAGTTACATTTCCAGACAACCAGCCCGAGGGACACGAAGCATAATAAATGAGGGGAAATATGATGGGAGCTACTTGGCTAACAGAGGTGCTGAGTGAAATGAAGGAAAGAGGCTAAAAAGCTCAGCTCAAGCAGTGTAAGTCTGAAGCCCTCGGAGCAGGCTATTATGCACTGGAATAAAAATGACAGTCAAAACATTCCAGTGTCGGCAGCGTTTGGAGAGGAACTGGAAGGCATAAAAGGAAGGGCAGGCTGGTTTGGCATGGCCGGCTGTGAGAAAATTGCAAGGAATGCTCTTCGTTGCTTGGGCACTGATGGCACATCTGATATGACAGCACCCGACTGGAAAAAGCACAACATGCTGGGCTATGTTTGGACATCTTGATTATATGATCACATAAAGGATTAAAGTGATCATAATCTTTTCAAATCCATTCAGAGAGTAAAATGCAGTGACCGCAGTGTTTGATCATCAGTTTAATTAGCTCTGCGATTAAACACTTCTGACATCTTTAAGTGTCAGCATCTCTCACTTTGTTTCTACTCCACCTGAGGTCACAGCAAGTACAAACCTTCTACTTTACACCACTGGGGTGGATATCAGCACCATCTTTTAAACATTATTGTTTAATTTACTGAGCACATGAAAGAGACTGAATGAAACAACAGAGAATGAAAGGTAAACCCAAACAGCAGCACAGATGACGGTCCCCTTAATGAGCTCAGGATAGTGTGGAGATCATTGGGCCATTATCGGCTCTTCCTTCTGCTCCGTGTGGAGACAAAAAACTCCATCATGCATCCTTCCATACATCAAACAACATATAGTATGCATATATAGAAAGGCCTGCTCACTGAGCATGTGTCCATGAGACGAACCAATCATCGGAGGGCACAGAAGACCGATCAGAAGAGGAACATCTTGTTTAATGTTTTCAGAATGGCTCACTGCACCCAAGGGTTTAAAAGTGTCACCACAGATGTGACTGGGAAACAGCTGCTGTTTAAAAACTAAAAAAAAAAGTGTGTGTGTGTGTGTGTGTGTGTGTGTGTGTGTGTGTGTGTGTGTGTGTGTGTGTGTTTCGGAGTGGGTGAGTCGGCCCTGCTAATCAAATATAAAATCTATCCGGTTTGTTTTGTGAGCCGACACAAATACTTTGCATGCTAACAATGCTAATGAGGCTTTAATTTAAGATGATGTGGTGTAAGATGTTCTGATATTCACAGTGCATTCACCCTTTTTTTGTGAGTTTCACTTGTAATTTTAAGTCTGCATGCTCAGGACTGTGTCTTTTGTGTGTGTGTGCATGTGTTGTTTTGCGCAGGTTTTACAGGATTACTCACTTTTCAGCTTCAAGGCGCATCTGCTCTCTCCTTTGCCTCCTCAGCTCCATGCGGCGGTCAAAGTCGTCATCCATGGTGGCCAAAAGGTTCTCCTTGCTTTCTCACTAAAAGACACAAATATAATGTCAGCATGAGTATCCTAAGTTAAATGAAATGGACATTTACTTTTTAATGCACATGTAAAAAAAAAGTTTAAACTCAATTAACAGCAGCTTGTAGGGTCCAGATTAACAGACACACATTGCAATATGACAAAGGGCCCACCCAAACTTTTTTTAACATATGAAAAAATCAATAAAAACTTCTGTCTGCTGGTTTACAATACCTTAGCAATAGCGAAAGTTTAGTCCACGGACAACAGAGACTCCTCTCCTGTCATATATCAGCTCCCACAGTCTGGTTTATATCTCAGTCCTTCTGCAGCGCAAAAAGAATTCCTGCTTGTCTTTGCAGTGACTACAACTACCAGAAAAGGCAAAGCCTGCCTCTCTGCTCTCCTCTTTTTCTTTCTCAGCCTCCCTCCTCCTCAGGCAGACTCCTGCTCGCTCCCTCTGACTCTCACTTTTCCCTCCCTGATCTCTGAATTTGGACTTAAACTTTGTCTTATTCTGCTTACTGTACCTTGTCTGCTTTATCTAGCTTATGTCAGATGTGTCGGTTTTAATTTATAAAGGTTTCCACAGAATTATTCCGTGCTTCTAAAACGCTATTCACTGCACAACACTTACTGGTCACAGGACAGCTTTGCAGTGCGCAGTGGTTTATATTTCAGCAATTAGCCTGGCATGACGTTGGTTTTCAGTTGCCAAAGAAAAAAAAATGCCATTAGCCTTTTAATTACTTTTTTCCAACTAATAATTACTATAATGAATAATATTTGTAATTACTGGCTCTGTACTGGACAGATACATTTGTTATTAAATAGAGGAAGAAGAGTGCAATTTTTTCTCTCTCATTAAATTATTCAAACATGTTTGACTCCTCGTGTTTCCCTATGCTGTTATTGTAGTTTCATTGAAAACAGATAAAGAGATCCAGTGGGAAACGCAATCTACAAACAGGTTTCTTTGAACTTCAGAGGCGGGGCATTCCTGTGCATTTAAAAGGTAATTAGAGTTTCCAGCATCACAGATAAAATCATAGTTCTTGTAAAAGGTTGCCAAAGCTTATAATCTACAATCAACTGTTCAGCTAGATCAATCAACTGAAAACCAAAGCCCCCATTTTAGTAATAATAAAGCTGTAATCTGGCCTGCAGGGTTTCCCAAAGCTCACTAACGTCATACAGCCTGTGCCCAGTAACTAATTGCTAGTCTTTCTGGCTTAGAGAAAAGAACTGAGGGTTCATTTAAATGCACAGACTTAGATAAAATGGCTTCTTAGGCTGACACAAAATCCTTCATTTATAGCAGTTTTTGTGTCCACAGTGTCCTCCCACTACAGACATGGATGCTAAGGTAACTGATGGTTCTTGGCTGAAAATGTGAGTGTGAGGGGGAACTTTTGTGTGTGTGAGTGTCTGGCAGTCCTGTAGGAACCTGTCTAGTGAAATCCTGCTTCTACTCCACTGTCATCACATCCCTGGTTGGTTAAAATAGCTGAAGGACAGCAAATTATTGAAAAGTTAGGGAATAAACCAAAGTATATATTTATAAATGGGCTGCTGCTGATCCCACATTTGTTATTGGAATAAGACTGCTCAAATCCAGTGTTCAGCATGCAATAAAATTATAGTTTTCCAAATGTTTGCTCTTTCTTTGGATGAACATGAAGTTGTGCAACTAGCCAATTGCTCCTACAGTGGGGCAAAAAAGTATTTAGTCAGCTACCGATTGTGCAAGTTCCCCCACCTAAAATGATGACAGAGGTCAGTAGGGATGGGTTCTGACATAAACGGTAGTAACCAGACCGAAAAGCAGCGCACATTTCGGTGCTTTATTTCGGTGCTTTTTTTTCCTGAGCTGTGATACACTTCTAGCCAATCATTTTACGTTTCCGAGGATAGTAGGCGGGGCCAGGTACGTACGTTCTTTTATGCAGAGCTACAGATTAAAAATGCCCAAGGCGAAGCGGTCAAAAGTCTGGCTGTACTTCACAGCAAAATATGCAAACTCAGCAGCCTGCAACAAGTGCTTTAAGCTGATACTGTGATACTGTCAAAGGAGGTAACACCTCGAATCCGATGAAACACCTGGCGACGCATAGCTTTTTTTTTTTAAAAGCCGAGAAATGCGCCGTATTTGATGGCAGCAGCAGCCGTTCTTCTCTGCGTGAGTAGCTTAATGTTGTTTGTGTGTAATTTACGTTGAGTAGGCTAACCACGTTATTACATTAATGCATGTAAGGTAAACTAGCAAACATCATCATAGCTACATGCGGCTGTCTTCTTGTTTGATGGCAGATACTCCCTTCACCCTGGCCAAAAAGGCTAAAATGACCAAAGAAAAAGAGGGAAACAGCTAAACATGAGAGGTTTTTGGACAAAGTTTGTATTTTTTCCTTTGTTTAAGCACTGCTTCCAGCTAAGAGTGATACCATATATGCCCCATAGCTGCAGAAAAGGCTAACATTGTTATCTTTTTACAAAAAACCAGCTGAATATGAGAGGTTTTTGGACCAATTTTGTGTTCTCCATTCTTTAAGCACCGGTTTGAGCACCGTTTGAGCACCGGCACCGTTTCAAAAGTACCGATTTGGCACCGGTATCAGATAAAACCTAAACGATACCCATCCCTAGAGGTCAGTAATTTGCACCAGAGGTACACTTCAACTGTGAGAGACAGAATGTGAAAAAAAAATCCATGAATCCACATGGTAGGATTTGTAAAGAATTTATTCGTAAATCAGGGTGGAAAATAAGTATTTGGTCAATAACAAAAATACAACTCAATACTTTGTAACATAACCTTTGTTGGCAATAACAGAGGTCAAACGTTTACTATAGGTCTTTACCAGGTTTGCACACACAGTAGCTGGTATTTTGGCCCATTCCTCCATGCAGATCTTCTCGAGAGCAGTGATGTTTTGGGGCTGTCACCGAGCAACACGGACTTTCAACTCCCGCCACAGATTTTCTATGGGGTTGAGGTCTGGAGACTGGCTAGGCCACTCCAGGACTTTCACATGCGTCTTACGGAGCCACTCCTTTGTTGCCCGGGCGGTGTGTTTTGGAACACACTCATGTTGGAAGACCCAGCCTCGTTTCATCTTCAAAGTTCTCACTGATGGAAGGAGGTTTTGGCTCAAAATCTTACGATACATGGCCCCATTCATTCTGTCCTTAACACGGATCAGTCGTCCTGTCCCCTTGGCAGAAAAACAGCCCCATAGCATGATGTTTCCACCCTCATGCTTCACAGTAGGTATGGTGTTCTTGGGATGCAACTCAGTATTCTTCTTCCTCCAAACACGACGAGTTGAGTTAATACCAAAAAGTTCTACTTTGGTTTCATCTGACCACATGACATTCTCCCAATCCTCTGCTGTATCATCCATGTGCTCTCTGGCAAACTTCAGACGGGCCTGGACATGCACTGGCTTCAGCAGCGGAACACGTCTGGCACTGCGGGATTTGATTCCCTGCCGTTGTAGTGTGTTACTGATGGTGACCTTTGTTACTTTGGTCCCAGCTCTCTGCAGGTCATTCACCAGGTCCCCCCGTGTGGTTCTGGGATCTTTGCTCACCGTTCTCATGATCATTTTGACCCCACGGGATGAGATCTTGCGTGGAGCCCCAGATCGAGGGAGATTACCAGTGGTCTTGTATGTCTTCCATTTTCTGATGATTGCTCCCACAGTTGATTTTTTTCACACCAAGCTGCTTGCCTATTGTAGATTCACTCTTCCCAGTCTGGTGCAGGTCTACAATACTTTTCCTGGTGTCCTTCGAAAGCTCTTTGGTCTTGGCCATGGCGGAGTTTGGAGTCTGACTGTTTGAGGCTGTGGACAGGTGTCTTTTATACAGATGATGAGTTCAAACAGGTGCCATTCATACAGGTAACGAGTGGGGGACAGAAAAGCTTCTTACAGAAGACGTTACAGGTCTGTGAGAGCCAGAGATTTTCCTTGTTTGAGGTGACCAAATACTTATTTTCCACCCTGATTTACGAATAAATTCTTTACAAATCCTACCATGTGAATTCATGGATTTTTTTTTCACATTCTGTCTCTCACAGTTGAAGTGTACCTCTGGTGCAAATTACTGACCTCTGTCATCATTTTAAGTGGGGGAACTTGCACAATCGGTGGCTGACTAAATACTTTTTTGCCCCACTGTAGGTGCCCTCCTACTGCTAGTAGTGCAAGCAGCAACACTTAGTCGGTCGCTGGGCCGTGCTGATTTAGAAAACATCATACCAATTTTTTTGTGAGACTGCAGCTGAAAGTCATGCACCCTGTACTGAAAATAGAAAATAAAATCAGTTTAGTCTTGAGCCAAAAAGACTGCAACTATCTTTAGGAAGCTCTAACCTATGACAAATAGGCATTCCTGTCTTTCACAATAGAAACAGAACAAGAGCCAGCACTGGGAGATTACATCACACTTTTTAACTTAAGGTCAAACAACTCTATTTTCTAGCCTTAGAAACAATCATACAATACATTATAAGGCAGTTCAAAGAAAGCTTAACCCGGCTAGCTTTACTTTCATTCTTGGTCATATAAGGTTATACTAAAGAGGGCCACTTCACTCTCATCGCTGTATTTTTGTTTCAAGATTTTCAGATCTGCAGAGGAGCCCACCAACAGTAAGCAGTGCATCATAATGGGACATAAGCATGTCACAGTTTAGTTTGTACTATGACCGGTACCATACACAGTCATTTAGACTTATAAACAAAATGAGCCAAAAGCGTCCCTTTCCCTGAAACACCCAAATCTGTTGAGTTTCCCAGGAAAAGGATGGCACTCTTTTAGACTTTACCCTTGTGGGAAACTGAACAGAGATTTATTGGCACCGAAAAACTGACACCCCCGTTTTGATGCTGGACTGAACCACCACTTACAACCACTGGCACTTTATATAATTACTGTATAATTTATCCATATCTTACTGATCTTGATTGCACTACTGTAAATGCTGTATAGACAATCATACTGTACAATACAATAATTATAGTTTTACAACTGTTTATTAATACTTGCAATTGTATATCTATAATCTGCTATAGCTTTTCATATTTATAACCATACGTATAACCTGTTCATAGCCTGTATATAGCTTGTACATTCACTTCAGTTATAGCCTGTACATACTTATTCATAACATACCTTCATACCGTGTACATTGTATCATATCTCTAATAGATCTATATTCTGTAATATATCTATATTATTGCTAATGTACTTTCAGGATGGATGCAAACTGCATTTCATTGCCATGTACTTGTGACGTGTGCAATGACAATAAAGTTGAATTCTATTCTATTCTATTCTATTCTATGCTTTTCTAATAGATTGCTTAATATATACATATAATCGACGGTGCTCTATAGAGACCAGAATTAAACAAGGACTTTCTCTAAAATCTGGAAGAACAAGCTAAAATTCAGCATTGGAGAAAAAAAGCTAAAATGAACATTATGTTCTCTTAATAACACATGCAAGTGCAGTTATTAGCAAATGTACTTCAAACAGCATAAAACACGTTTTTGTTGGGGACTATTTTCTGTCAGCACCAATGCACAATGATTATATTGTATACTACACATTAGCAATCAAGCAAAAGGCCTTGTATTTGTTTGCAACTACAGTACATTGTAGTGTTTTGCAAACCATGTGCTATACAAAGAAATAAATGATGGATATTTGGTCAGATCAATGAGTCATTCGGTCAGATGCAGCATGAAAGGGAGTGCAGGGGAGAAGGTGGGTTGCAAAGCAGACTGGAGATTCTCAGAAACTGTGGCCTGTCTAAAGAAGTGCCCTTTATTAGGATTCACCTATTGGATGCACATCAGGGTATGAGTTGGGCTATCAGCTGATGTACGCTGACAATGACCAAAGCTTATTTGCCAGGATTGTGAATGAGGATGACTTTCTTTTCTGTGTGAACTAACTGTTAGACTCACTTGTCACTTGTTCACTGACTTAATCCTTCTCAGGGTCACAAGTGACAACCTGTTCATCACTCTCTCACAGCCTCATGGGATGAGAAGAGGTCTGAGCATCATAAAAGGTGGTCTGAATTATGGATTCTATGGAGCATCACGCAAGGACTGACTGAGCTGAACAACTCAGAGATGTCTGAATGGTGAAGCAGGAATGTTTGGATGGGCTAACGCAAACATTGCCTCACTGGTCCGCTGATTCCAGTGAAGATCTCTATTTATAAAGGTTCAAATCTCTTGAGAGTTTTTAGACTTTATAATGTTTAAACTTTCTAATGTGATTGCCTTTCTTCCCAGCTTTTGTCTACACTGAGAGACATGCACTTAACAGCACAGACATTATTCTCCGAGTTCCCCATAACAGACAGATGATTTGTATAGTTCAGATTACCTCTAGGAATAACTTTTTCTATATTTTGTTATATATATTTTGGTTGAAGGCCCAAAAATATGTGGAAGCACTGATCACACTGGCACTTTGATTTAGATATATTTCTCCCGCTACTTGAGCACACTGCTTTCATGCAGCAAAAGAATCACAAAAAACACACTGTTCATGAATATTTAGCCTTATATGACTGGCTTGCATTAAGTCAGATGTAAAAAAATCAAACTCTGACATTTACAGCTAAACAAAACTGTGACTTCTGAGGGAATGCGTTTACTCCAATGAAACCAAAGACAGTCAGAATATGCAGGTACTTAGCCTAACTTAGCATAAAGACTGGAGGTAAAGGCTAAAGCAAGCCTGGTTACACCTAAACAAAAAAATCCCTTCTCATCACCTGTACACGTCACTAACTATATATTTATATGTCACTATTCATCTGTTCAGTGCGCATGTCATATCTGTCTACACTGCTATTATTTATCCCAAAATGTCAACGGCGTCAAACCATGTATATTTGTCTATAAATTAAACAGAAATGTCTATTAAACATTTACAGGTGTTGGTAGCTAACCGATTTTTTTACAACTTACAACAGCTCCTACCTTTCCCAGCCTTCATCTCAAGCTAAGCTAATCATAATTTGGGTTTTTTCTTTTTCACAAAAAAGTCCCCCCAAATCATTATTAGGTACTCTATTGCTTTAAATGATGACAGCACAATCTTCTGCTACCCTGCAGCACTGTGCCATGCTGCTACCTTACTAGTTCTAATATATAAAACCCAAACCAATAGTGGGAATTCAACCTGATAACTGGAGAGCTTTCTGAAGCAGCAATGAATGGCAAAACTTCACCTTTAAAGGAAGCCAAACAACCAGCTGCAGATCATGAGGAAGCACATTTTGCAAACATGGCATAAAGTCTACATCACAATAATATTCAGTCAGTGCTAATGTACTAAGTACATTAAAAGAAAGCCTGCAGGTCTCTGGCATATTCAGATAGATGTGACTGAACACATGTACCTATAAAATTTTAAGTAATAAAAACAGTCCTGGAAAAACACAATAGTAACCCATGCCAGTGTCCCTTATCCAAAGCGGTTAATTCACAGTAAGCCCACGTTTGACTTCTTCGTTTCTGAAAGCCAACTTGGATTTAGCCCGAGAATCCCTCAAGTAGTCCATCGAAGCTCGTAATAAGTCTTATAAGCCTTTCACTAAAAGCCCCGTAATTACATCAGCTAAATGCTTCTCCTTTGGCTCTCCAGTTTTGTGTAAACACCATGTGCTGTTTGTATATTGTCGGCCTTTGTGATTACTGCCTTACTGATGGTGTCTTTACAGAGTGTCTCCAAATGTATCAGTCAGACATCAAAAAGAGCCTGAGACAGAGACTCTGTTCTGTTTAACACTGTTCCTAATGTGTGATTAACATTTGGTTTGGCATGTAAGAGAAAACTTCACATCTTCAATCAGGAAATGTTCACCACAGACAGGCGCACAGCTGGATACTAGTAACTGCACAGCTCTGTCTCTATTGCAATGAGTCCAGCAATAACTGTGGATGCAAGAAAAAAAGGAAAATAAACTTTTCCAGCATACTACTCTTCTAAATTATGATCATTTTAGAGAAACATGCCAGCAGACTTTATAGCTACATGTCAGTTACTGCTGAGATTGTTAACTCTGAGGGTGACAGATACTGTAAAGTAGCCGTTTCCCATTGTTTCCAGTCTTTGTGTTTTAGGTGGGCCTACAGTCACGAGGTCAGAATAACTATACATGAATATTTCTTTAATCGATTCCTTTGACTTGTATTCTGTCTGACTGGCTAATTGTAAGGTTGGTAACTGACATCATATGACTGTTTAATACCTGCCCAAAACTGCATCAGCTAAATATCTACAGCACATATAGGATGCGCTGCAGAAACTAAATCAAAAAAGACAGACAAGTTTCTCACTGAAGGATAAAAAAAAGTACTTCAACACATTTATATGTAGATAAACAGCTGCCAGAGAGGCGTTTGCAATCAATCAAGAAGCCACAGCTGCTTACTCCACATGACCAAACATGGTCACATTCAAAAAAGTCCATCACCAGGATACAAATCACACACAGTTTACAAGCAACAACATACTGTACTGGTGACCTTTTCTGTTGCTCATTAAAATATTTGTAAAAAGAGCCGAAAAGGAGTCTGTGCTGTTTTGTGGCTGTTGATGTGAAGATTTGCAACTATCTTGTCAGCTTTGCGCAAAGCGACAGGGGCCTTTAGTAAATTCGAGCCCTTCGGCTCTTGACTCTGCAGCACCGATTGGTTTTATTAAACAAATGGTTTATAATAGCTTATAATCAGCTGATGGAAATTGTTGTTTGATTGCTGATAAAACATTGCAAAGTGGGAGCGATCATTGACTGGAATGAAATATGTGTGGTGACACAATTCAATAAATAATCCTAATTCAAAGCCAAGTTATCGCTTCATCCTCAGCCGGGCACTCAATGGAAATAGATGCAGCTACGTGCACTCCCTGCTCCACATCCCATCAGCTCAGATGGCGTACTTGGCCTCCTTTTAAGGAAGTACACAGGCAGTGTTAGTTGTAATGTCCCTGCCATGGACAGAGATCGTGGTTTACTCAAGAAAATACCTGCTGCTAAACAAAGTGGTAACCCAGGAATAACTTATTTCCATTGTGATCACCGTGAATAAGCTTTCCAAAAATAGTGCTGGGAGGCAAAACCCAAACTGGAAGGGTGATTATTAAAAAAGACCATGAGAAAAAGCAGGACCCTTGAAATGATTCCTAACTCCAAATCATTCTTCTCTTGGTGTTGGGAATGCTATTTCTCCTGTATGGCAGACTGATCGCTGACAAATGACTTCATTAACATTAGTGCCACTAATGTTCACCCTTTAACCTCTTGTAATTTGCTCATGTGGAAAACCATTTCCTCTCCCATTTAGAGTGCCCCACCTGTACAACCAGAGACCATGCAGTGTGCTTTTCTTTCAAATCGCTCCACTGCTGAGGCACAAAGACCCGTTTGTGCTCACATTAAAACACCAGCAGCTGAATTTTTCCCGTATCACTTTCTCAGTTGGCAAACTTGATTCACAACTTTTTAAATGGCTGATTTTCAACTCAAACTGCAGCAGCTCCCATGTGTTCACGCTCAAAAGACATTTTGTATTTCCATCTGTATCCAGACACAGTTGGCACCATGCAGACAATAGCGTTTGGACTGTACTAATTAAAAAGGGGGAAAAAGTCATACACAACTAAACATTAAACATAAATATCTGAATTGCTCTACTTTCTGAGAATGTGTTCTCTTGTACTTGTGCATACTGGATATGAAAGACTGGAAGTCCAATGCGTTAACAATATCTTTTACATTTTGTGCATACACAGCTGTTTTCACTTTCAGGATACAAAGTCATCCCGATTTCTGTAATCAAGATGGGTGAGGGAGAATGCTCTTCAAATCCAAACACATTTCCAGTCCCAGACTAGATCAGCCTCCGGTCACAAACTCGCACGCTGCAACCGAGTGTGGTCCAGCCTTTATCTGCAATACCATCTAAGGAATAGGAGGCCGACTTGGCATGTCCACTACACCAAACAGTGTGTCCACAGCCAGACGTCCGCTTAATATATGAGCAACAGAAAACTAAAACTGAATTATGGCTTCGACTTCTGTCGTTCTGTTGCACAGAAAGATGCAAGTATCTAAGCTTCATGAAAGGAGGGAGGAAAAACAAGAATATGGGCAGCTGAAACCACTTATTTGCAGAAGTCCCCGCCAGCAAATTGTACATGATTAAGCTCACAATTACTTCATGAAAAGGGATTGTGAGACTTGTTTTGTTTCTGTCACTCCTTGTTAGAGTTCTTTTTCTATGCAGCTTGGATCCAGTAGAATCAATTTTCTTTATAACAATGAAATTTCCTTTCTAGTATTAAAGATAAAAATATAAACACAGTGTAAAAAGATATTTCACATCAACTTCAGTTTTCATGATACCTCTTTCCCACTCTTGTCTCTGCTTGAGGATGTTAAAAACTTGTATTGAGGGAATACAATTAAGTTCTCCTAATATCTCTGTGTGGAAAGTCTCCCATAGAGATCTAAACATTTAGTTTCTTTAACAATGAATGTCGTGCACTTATATTTATGTTCTATTTCTTCAGTTTCATCTCTTTTCAAGCAATCTAGAATGAGGATGGCATGCTCAGATGTAATAATTAGTACTACAGAAGAAGTACAAAAGTGAGGCATCCATATAAAATATAACCTAACAAATCTTTTCAAGAGTCTTCTTTGGGGTGTTTCAAAATCTGAACCAGCCCGTCTTTTTGTCCTCACATCAAATGATACATGAAACCACTGCAAATTCAACAGTCATTAGCAGCTGTAAATATTTACTTCACTCCGATTATACAGTTTTTTCCACACAAGTCAGTCTAAATACAAAACACAACATCCCTATATGCCTGCGCTAATGACCTTGTGAAGCGACATCACACATTATGATTAAACTTACCAGGCCTGCAGACCAAAGCGGCTGGAAATCAGCAGGCACAGAGCGACCAGGGGTTTATAAGCAGAGCATGCAATGTGCAGCTCCGCCTGCTCAAGCTGCAAACTCACTGAGTTTCACAGGGTTGACATGAGTATGCACACAGGTTAACTTTAGGGATGTCTTTAAATTGCAGTGCAACTGATTCCTCTGGTTGATAAAGGTTAAAAATATTAAACATAGATTCAATTTTCTAACTTGCGCTTTCTTTTCTATGCAGTTTAGCAGTGCTGCATTATTGTGTGTAAAAAGCTTTCTGACTGAAGTGCAGTATTTGGCTTCTAGATGTATTGGGTTAAATGACAGATGTACTTAATGAGCCTGTCTGATTGTTAAAGGATAGATATAAACACGGTGGTCCATACATTAGCATATCAGTTAAATACATGTATTGCTCCTGCCACATAAGTTGGAATAAAAACAATCACATTGATCATTTCATTTAGGAGCATTTCCATCCAATTAGAGGGTTTCTCCCGGTCTCAGCCTCAGTGGTTTGGCCAAATTACAGAAAGGGTTGAGAAATGAAGAACCACTCTTCTGAGTCCATGTGCGGTAGCCAAACAGACTCAGTCGTTTATTGATTCCAGCGGGCTCAAGGCGACCGGAATCCAAATTGCGAGGATGTCTGCACTTCCAAAACAAGCATTATTGTTTATTTTCCCGATTTGGTTCAGTTGCTCCATCACATAATTTATAGTTGACTGTATATCAGGGCAACATCTGGAACACCCTTCTCTTCAATAATAAAGAGCAATCAGATAAAAACAAAGCTGAAAATGAAACATAACACAGAAATAAGTTTATGTTTTTGGAAAGTTAGAATTCCATTTTATTCATCTTGAGAGTTTTTATTCAACTCTCAAATGGCAAGGTGAGAACAGCAGGGAGGTCATTAAGCTAGCTTACAGGAAATATAAATATATCAGTGTTTCTACCCTTTAGTACCTAGAAATGTTAAAAATGTATCCATTTTGCCTGTTGACCTAACAAACCGGTTACGCCTTACAGTGGCAGCGAAACGCAAGAAACTGAGAACAAAAAAACAAAAAAAAGAGACAACAATTACACACAAGACACACTTTACAACATATTAAAAACATTAAAGCAGTGTGAGCCACATATAACGGTAAAATAGTTCTGCTGTAAGACAATGTGCAAACAGTGACATCTTCTCTCATTACATAACATCAAATGGCCCATGTAGGACTGTAATTAAGAAATAAAAATAGCTAGTTGTCATACCAATATATCCATGAGTGTAAGTGTTTTGAACTCAATCTGTTATGTGTCAGAGTTGATGTACTGTTTAAAGCAGATTCTGCTGCATTGAGTAGGCCATTAAAAGGTATCAGTAACTTATCCACATTCAATTTCAGCATTTCACAGCATTTGAGTGGCTTTATTACCCAATTCTTGGAATGAATGGGCTGGTTTGTAATTTTTCTGAGGTAAGATTTCTTAATGGAGTGCTTTTATTCTTAAAGAGAACCTGTTCTGCTGATTTCCAGCTCCATATTCATATTTTTGGACTCTACACGAGTAGCTTTGCATGATTCACAGTTCAAAATAATCCCAGTTTATCTCACAGCTGGCCTTTGTGCCACACCTCAGTTCATCCACTGTATGAAACAAGACGTTTTAGTGTTTCTCCCTTTAAACCAAGTAGTCAGCGCTAGAGCCGTCCGCCTGAGATGGCTGTATAAAGAATATCCCTTCTCAATGACATCACAGAGAGGCCAGAGAAAAAAAAAAACTGTTTGAAACCAAGTGTTTAACTGATTTCAAACAAGTGAAGCCTGAGCTTTTTCCATCCATCAATGTAACAGCGCACACCTGAAGGTAAATAAGGAAAAGCATAACAGGTCCACTTTCAATAAAAGACATGTTTCAGGTGCCGAATAAAAACTGAAGGCACAGGTTAGAAACCCTGTCACACAAAAACACCTTTAAGAGAGGAAATATATTTTGCATTTTAATATTTTGCCACATCAGTGCATTGCTATGAATCTGTAAAGTAGAGTTACAGTGCAAGAAACCTAATAACTAAATAAATACATAAATAAAACCCTTAAGTGTTACCCAGCTGGCATTCACAGTGGCATTCAAGCTACAGACCAAATGTCTTCTCAGTGCTTACACAAAAACATTTAGCACAACATTAAAACATTTACACACACACACACACACATATCTCTGAACTTCTCTGTGTCCCAGTAGAATGACAATCTGTTGTTGCAGTTGTCTGTTATTAAATAAGGAGTTATTCAAGTTTGTTGAGTTTGGCATTTGCCATAGCTAATAAAAAAAAAGTGCTCAGAGGCAGCAAGAATGAAACTATATTACGTCTTACAACTATTGCAATGCGTTCAAGTTGTTGTTTTGGCTTTTCCCTGGTCTTCCACCTTTTTAATGGCTGCCTTAATCTTTTCCTGGTCTCCCAGCAGTTGTCGAGGTTTCACCGGCTTGAGGTTTTCATCCAGCTCGAGCAGCACAGGTATCCCTGTAGGTAAAGTCACGCTGGCAATGTCCTCATCTGATATACCTGGAGAAAGGAGGAGTAATATTCATCCAATACAAGCCATTCACAATAGGGCTGTTCGATATAACGATATATATCGGATGACGATATAAAAACGTCTATCGTTTCATTTTACGCTATCATTTGTTTCGTGGTGTTGCAAAATAAACTGTTTACGGTAATATTTTTTCATCATTTTGATGGTCACTGTAGTGGTTATATTAATTTCTTGAAGTTCTCTCTTACTCTTATATTTTATATAACCACACTACTGACGGGCAAGCGCCTGTTTTATGCGTTGTGGTTAGCAACAACGACGGTAACACCATAGCGTGTCCGCTTGTTTATGTTCCACATAAACCTTTCACAATAAAGCTCAAGATCCTGTTGAGACTTTTCAAAATAAACTGAATCACGTGAAAGAGCAGATTATTTACGGATGAGAAGTAAAAAAGAGCCGCCAGGTGCTAAAAAATAAACCTTAGACTCAAACGTTAGAACAAGCTTTCCCCTGCAGCACGCCGTGTAATAAATACTCACAAAGAAAACGGCGGCCGTTACAACTTATGTCTAAAAATGTATAGTTTCATGCATAGGTTAAAACACTCGACACCAGCTACATGACGCACAGCTGGAAACACTTCCCGCAAGACGAGCTGCCCGAGATTCACAGAATTTACAGAAAATGTTACATTTTTGTGATTTATATCGTTATCGGACGATAGAATTCTTATATCGGGATATGAGATTTTGGTCATATCGCACAGCCCTAATTCACAACCATGACCAATTACAGTTTGCAGTCTTTTAGTTTGAATCACTGCTAGAGAATGAGATCATATTCAGCAAAGCTGTAATGTTAGTCTGCTCCAGCCTGCATGTATCCTCTGCTTCCTGTAATTATCTACAGGTACGGTAACACCCAATATGTGTCAAGTTACAGAGCGGGCAGTACAAGCAGGTTGATAAAAGGTCATAGTCACTGCAAATGTAACACAAACTCAGTGGCCTTTCGACAAGAGGTCGACCACTTTCCAATTCTGGAAGTGAAATAGGTCCTTTCCAATTCATTGACTCTGATGACCAGAAGCAGAAGACTGTAGAGTTCAGAGGCAGCTGCTGATTTCAACTACAGTATTGCAGGAATGCATTCACCCTACAGAGACAAAGTCTCAGCGAGCATTGTTTATGGCAGGTTATGGTAGCATACCTTCCAGGTGTTTCAGCAGGGCCCTGCAGCTGTTTCCATGAGCAGAAATGAGGGCAGTCTTGCCCTTCCTTATCACTGGCACCACAGTGCTGTCCCAGTATGGCAGCAGCCTGTCCAACACCTCCTTCAGGCTCTCAGCTCGGGGAAGCTTCTCCTTCGAGACATCACATGTGGTGTATCTACGGTCATTGTAGATTTCATGGAAGTAAGGGTGGGATTCATCAATCGGGGGTGGAGTGATGTCATAGCTCCTTCTCCACAGCTTCACTTTTTCCTCTCCATGTTGCTGAGCCATTTCTGCCCGGTTGAGTCCAATCAGAGAGCCGTAGTGTCGTTCGTTAAGCCTCCAGGACTTGACAACAGGGACCCATTCCTGACCCATAGCCTCAATCACCAGCCATGCTGTCTGGATCGAGCGGCTAAGTATGGACGTGAACACGATGTCAAACTTGTATCCCTGCTCCTTCAAGAGCCTTCCACAGTCCTGGGCCTCCTTCACCCCATTCTCACTCAGCTTCTGGTCCACCCAGCTGCAGAATCGGTTCTCTTTATTCCAGGCCCCTTCTCCATGTCTCAGCAGAAACAGTTTGTACTTGGACATCCGGAGAGTTTGCTGCAGGCACCTGCACAAATTCAACAGAAATTAACAAAGAGGCAATGTAGAGAGCAAAGTAAAGATTTGACACAGATGCAAAAAGGATCTGTGTCCAGCTTGAGATGTACATCCTAATGAATCACACGTTTGTGGAGCAGGGACCTTTTAGAGAGAGCCAGCAAAAGGTCACAGGTTGTTTTTAGCCGGCTGAGAGTTAGCTACAGCAGATGCACTCATTAACCCTTACTCTTTATTTGCTGAAGATAAAACAACAATTAACGATAGCTAGCCAGCATATAAGCACTTTTTTGTCATGTTGCTGTAAAGCTTTAAAGCTAACCTCAAAGGATGGGCGACGATACCTAAAAGAGCCCTAACCCTGCCTGTTATGGCCGCTTAAACCGACATAAAGAGAGGATTAATATATTTAAAAACAGAACTGTAAACTTTGAGGTTTCTCATCCCAAACTGATGGGAACATTGTAAAAAACGTCGTCTTACCACGTTAGAATATTATATCCGGCTAAATGTAGCTGGTACACCCGTTAATGTTGACAGCAGTACACCACAGGCCAAGCACGGTAGCGTCCCCTGGACGTTGTCGATTGACAGTCCAGCCGTCCAATAGGAACGTCGAATATCACACACAGGCGGTACTACTGCTAAACGTTATGTTTATATAAGGAGCAGCTGCAAGCGTCAGACTCGTTCACTGTGGATAGAGAAGCTGGGAGAAGGCGTTGCCTGTGTCACAACCGTAGACGTTTTTCGATTACCGTGTGAAAAAACAGACCAAATTTAAAATTACTCAAGAGCAACGACATTGTTCTTTGGTCTATCCGGTTCTTCAAGCTCTATTATATAAAGTAAGCTAGCCTACTGGGAAGCTGTTATGGTTCAGTCTGGATTTTGCTAAGAAGTGTAAGTTGTCCTCTGCAGGTTGCAGCCAGGGACAGATTATGAAAAATACAGGCACTGGGTACAGATGGATAAAAGCCCTCCCTGCTCATCCTACAGGGCAGACACACCTACAATGAGGAAGTTGAAATTTGTATTTATTTTGTGCATTCACCTATACATCATATAGGTGTTTTCCATTATCTGACATCTCTGTATGCTAGATGTTTTTTTGTTTTGATTTTTGCATTTTAGTCTTTTTGTCATAATTGTGTGTTTCAGTGTTGTTTCTTCACATAGTTTTTGTTACTTTTCCTGTCATTTTGCTTCTTTTTGGTGCCTTTTTCTCATTGTCAATAATAATAATAACATATACTTTATTAATCCTCATGGGGAAATCCCTGTCTGCATTTAACCCATTCACTCTGTGAAGCAGTCGGCAGCCTTTGGGCGCCCGGGGAGCAGTGTGTAGGGACGGTATCTTGCTCAGGGGTACCTCAGGGTAGTCGTTCAGTGGATTTGATTCATGGGTATTAATTTGACTCCTGAAACAGTGTCTGATAATGGTTAATTTGACCAAAAATTATTAGCCATATCTCAACTCATGTTCTAAAATGTAATGACTTAGCTTTTTGGGACCAAACAATTAATGTCCCTGATCTGTTTCCTGTTGTTGATAAGCAAAATGCTTATCAACATTTGTATAGGCCCTTTAACACTCTCTGTCCACGTCATTAGATGTAAATGTTTGACTGCTTTTGAATGCAAATATTTAATAAACACATCAGATGGCAGCAACTCAGTATGTAGTATGTATGTATGAGTATGCAGACATGGTAAAGATGACCTGCTGAAGTTCAAACAAAGAGAAAGGTGACATAAATTATAATGTGGCATCCTCTGTACACCACCACAGTGGATTCTAATTTAAACAGTAAAGTTGTGATTAATGTGCAGACTTTTCACTTTGATTGATAAATGGTTTTAACAAAACTTTAACTAATTTTGACTGGCTAACAAAATTTTAAATACAAGGGCTGTTTTTAACATTCAGATTAAAACTGTTTGCAGTCATTGACTGCCTAAAGTCTAGAAGCCATTGACATCACCGTATGCTGCATTTCCTTCAATTCATTTGCTTCAATGGCAGTTGAAACAATCGAGTTTCTTTGCAACAGGAAACAGTTGCTTTTGCAGTATGCTTTGGTAATTTTCCATTTCCACTGTGATGAGTTTTTTTTTTTTGCTGCATTTGACTGAGTCTGAGCAGAGGGTACAACACAACTTTGCTAAGTTGAATTCATTCAACTTAGCACGGAATCAACTTTAAATCAGAATCAGAATCGTGTTTATTGGCCAAGTATATGTGCAGACACAGATGGAGGCTCTCAAGCACAGCAATGTAAATCACACGCACACATAAACACACACAACACACACACACAAACACACACACACACATTACACATGCATACACATACATACACAAAGCTGTGTAAACCAGCTATAAATAACCAATCTAAACTTATATACATAGAATACAGAAATGAAGTGGAATGAATACTACAGAATGTGCATAAGGTGCAGTTTCAGTGGGAGCAATGTGACAATGACCGCAGTGTAGAACTGGATCAGCAGCTTCTTGGAGGTGCAGTCATTAGTGTAGAGGGAGAACAGTAGTGGTGAGAGGACACATCCTTGAGGGGCACCAATACTGAGAATAAATAAATGTAAATGGCCTGTATTTATATAGCGCTTTTACTAGTCCCTAAGGACCCCAAAGCGCTTTACATATCCAGTCATCCACCCATTCACACACACATTCACAGGGAGTTTGGAGGAGAGATGTTCAGGCAAAAGCTGAACTAAAGTCCACAAACAGGACCCTGGCATAAGTTCCCAGGTCGAGGTGTTGCAGGATGTAATGCAGCCCCATGTTTACTGCATCATCCACCGACCTGGACCCTCTGCAAACTGCAGAGGGTCCAGCTGGTGGCCTGTAATGTCCTTCAGATGGGCTAACACCAGTCGTTCGAAGGATTTCATGACCAAAGACGTCAAGGCGACAGGTCTGTAGTCATTCTGTCCTGTGATGGATCTTTATGCACTCTATTACTTCCAGTCTGATGGAAAAACATAGAATTTGTTCCAATTTCTTTAGTTGGCCTGGCACAGGACCTGAGACATCCATCTGTACAGAGGAAGTCAGGAGCAAAGTACAACAGTGAGTGCCTACAGCCACCCGTACGGTGGACTCTGTCATTTTTTCTAGCTGCATTTCAGCCAGTGGTGTTGGGGATCTTCTCAACATTGAAGGAATAAGAAATGCAGATTTTGAACTGCCATAAATGTCACCTAGAAAGCATCTCATTGAGAACAGGCTCAACATTATTTAAGCAGCATAGGATCAACATTGACAGAGAACAGATCAAAAGTCAGCCAACATCCAAAGAAGAGCTTTGAATGTCCTACAAGCGGAATAAGTGTTACCAATGACTATTTAAAGAAATTAGAGGAAAAGATTTTTGCACATCATTGCATATTAGATTAGATTAGATTAGATAGAACTTTATTAATCCCTCGGGTGGGTTCCTCTGGGAAATTCGATTTCCAAAAAAGCACAGCACCGACAGAAGTTACAGAGTTACAGAATATTATATATATATATATATATATATATATACACACACACACACACACACACACACACACACACACACACACACACACACACACACACACACACACACACATATATAAATACAGAGACAATATAAATAAAATATACGAAGGGGATAAATAGAATAAATAGGAATAAAAATAAAAATACAAGTGAATTGCACATTTCAAGTATTGAGTCTATTGCACTGTTGACTATTTACAAAAAGTATTGCACAAGGTATTGTACAGTGAGGTGAAGAGGCACTACAGCTTAGTTGTTCCCCCCTCCTTTGTCCTCCTGTTTTCCCTCCCTCTCCCCTCCAGGGAGGAGTTAAACAGTCTGATGGCGTGTGGGACAAAGGAGTTTTTAAGTCTGTTAGTTCTTGTCTTTGGGAGAAGCAACCTGTCACTGAACAGACTCTTCTGGTTGTTAATGGCCGTGTGCAGAGGATGTCTGGCATTGTCCATAATGTCCATCAGTTTCTTTAATGTCCTTTTCTCTGCCACTGTCACCAGAGTGTCCAGCTTCATGCCGACCACAGAGCTAGCCCTCCTGATCAGTTTCTCCAGCCTGGATGAGTCCTTCTTTGCTGTGCTGCTCCCCCAGCACACCACAGCATAGAAAAGTACTCCAGCAACCACCGACTGGTAAAACATCCTCAGGAGCTTCCTGCAGATGTTAAAAGACCTCAGCCTCCTGAGGAAGTACAGTCGGCTTTGGGCTTTTTTATACAGGTGCTCTGTGTTGCATGCATATGAATAAAAATGTATTTTTAAATGTATTTTTAAAGAAAAAATAAGCATTTGATGAAGTTTGGATGCGATCATGCTGACCTTGGGTTCTTTTCTATTGTTAATGACTGATGCAAATTGTTGGGTGTGACGCATGAACTCGGAGAGGAGCCTTAGAGTTTGAGAACCATTAGGCTAATACAATTTCCAGAAAACCTTGTTAAAAATTATGAGTTGCACGTGACGTCTTTTTAACACTACAATAAATTCTGGATAAAGCAAATGTCTAACATATCAATTCACTATTCTGAAGTTTATGTTGATAAACACACAGACTATAAGCGTGATTCATTCTTAAACAGTACTGAAAGGAGAACAATGATTTCTGCTTAATGTTAAAGAGATTTTATTATTTGATTGATTATGACAATGCTTTGCTCATTAGTTTAATTAATACCACATTCATACAAGGACTTCATGAACAGTTGACTCCAGCATTAGCTGCCCCTGGAATGTGCATTCACGGTCTTAATCAGTTCAGTATAGCAAAAGAGCACAAGCTTTTTCAGACAACATGGGCAGAACATAAGCAGGACACATGAAAGATTTCTTGTCATATGCTCATCTGGTTTTCTGTAAATATGGGCGATTTTTTAAATAAATAAACAAAGTCAAAAAGCAGGGCGATATTATTGAAGTGACACAGGCAATCAATATTAATTCAGATATAGGCTAAAAAACTAAAAAAGCAATGTAGTGCTCTAATATGTTTAATACACATTTTTTCATTATGGGAAAAATATATATTAAGAGACAATTGTCCTAAAGACACTACTGATGCCTCACTACTGTCTGTATATTCACAACATGAGCTGTGTCAGAATTATAATCATTATAAAGTTAATGCAGTTGTTGCATCCACCTGTTTCTTAACAGACATCTTAACCCAGATATTCATTTTAAATCTATTGTCCAGCATTGAACAGCTTCTTTCTGCCCTCCATACCAGACATGGCATCCACGTTCTTACGCCAGTCAGTCACTTCCTCTTTCTGCAGGGTGATAGTACAGTTAGTGCAGTTAAATTCATACTGAGGTGGGGATACATGCTTTTTAATAGCAAACACTGCAGGTATGTCTTTATTTTCATTGCACTAAATCTTAGTGCCTAGCACACTGTTGAACTTTGTAGCACTTCACATGCACTAGTTTCAAAGGCAGAATATGGGCATACTTTAATAGTGTATTTACATTGTTGTTTACATTCGGGACTCTTAAAAAATAGTGTGAATTAACATATATATTGCTCCACTTACCTTCTCCTCCTCTTTCTTCACAGTCTTGAGGTTGGCCTTGAAGTCCACAGACTCTTTGACCTTGGAGCCCAGCAGAGCTCCCAGCATTGCATCAGCAGACACCCTCACCCTCCTCAGATTGGGTCTCTTCATCTTGCCTTTCAAGTCAAAGATCTTTTGAGACAGATCCTGTATCTTTTTTCCAACACAGATTTTTTTTTAAAACAAACAAAAAAACCCATCCTCAGGATTAATTTATTGAACTTTTTATTGTCCGTATGCATCCTATAAGATTGTACTTAAAATACTTGGTTGGTTATTTGCAAATAATACTTACCTCCTTGTCATTTTTTGTCACCTTAAGAGCAATATCATAGCGCTCCTCATCAACCACGTCAATCTTCTGATGTAGCTGCTTGCAAAAATTCTGTGAATAGAAGATTTAAGTGTATTAGACCTGATGTGAAAACAAGTTTTTATCTAATTGGTTTTAATAATTTAATGGGAAAAACTGACAAGAAACGATACAAAGAGACACTGGAACATATATATGTGCAATGCCTTGGTGATAAAATACAAAATAAATTCATCTATATAAGTTTGTTTGATCCACAGATTGATATAAACAGTCTGTGTGAGTAGTTTTCACTGGGAATACTTTCTAATGGTTATAATGGTAAACTGTTGACATTGAGGTCTGTGGATTCTTCTGCTAAAGCGAGGCATTGCTTGAATTGCTGTTGAGGTTTTAAAATGTCATTTTCCAATGCCCTCAGTACCACAAACCAAATTATAAACACAGTAACTGAATTTGTGTGCCAGCAAAATTCTTGGTTATAGATATCACAAGACCTTAGAAAATAAATTATCAGTAATTCCTTGTGGCCAGATATTACCCAAAGTAGGTGGGAAAAAATGACCAGAGTTTTTATAGTTTCCTGATTTTATGTCAATTTTTGTTATGCCACAATCCAAAAAAAGTTCCTGCTATTTGACACATGTACCTGTAGTTCCTGCAAAGACAGACCGGATATTTGGAGGTCTGGCACTCTCTCAGCAAGGATCCTCTCTCGTTCATCTTTTTTGAATTGTTTTTCGTTCTCCAGCATAGTCATGGCCTTCTTTAGCAGTTTTGTCTGGTGCACATACAGGATGACACCTCAGTCAAACACACAGTATATGGTTTACAGTGCTTCAAGAATATGAATTCCTAAGATTAATACACAATTAGACAAAAGATACCTTCAAGAACAGCCTGCGAGATGCAGAGATTTTTGGCTTTGGTTTCTGGAAAAGAAGACAATGTTCATTTTATTCATTTGGCCTTGAATGTATTGAATGAATTGTTGTCAAATGCTCAGTTTTGCACTTATTTTCATTATTTTTTAATATTTAGATTAGAGAATTCACTCATTAATGTCAGCATTCAAGACAGGGTTAAAGTGCTGAAGGCATAGCTGGTGTGTTGCCTAGTTTTAATCCAATCGATTAAGCCATCTCATTGACAACTAACATTACTGACAACTGAAATCAACTCACCGAAGGCCTGTAAAGTTTGGAGCAAGGATGCAAATAGGTGGAGAGGAGATGCTTTGGTTAGATTAGAATCTCACATAGCAAATGCTAACGTGTATTGAAACTTAAAGGTTATACGTACGCTTCAGACATGGTTGCAGTCTTGTGTTCCCCCTCGTTTAATCTGCAAATATAAGAAAAACAAAGTTAGAACAACATCTGTATTTTTTTTTCCAGAAGGATACTTTTCACATTTCAGCCCATTGACTGTTGTAGCTACTGTGGGTTGGGTATACATAGAAGGCGACATAAACAGTGTATGACATTGTCAAAAGGTCAAACGTGTGACTTAAAAAAATCCTCACTCAAACAAATCCAAAAAAGGTTACAATAACCTGGCAGGTTATTTCTGAAAAAAGGAAACATACACAAAGACTAAAGAGGAGAAGATTTGTAAAAGTAAAACACATAAATCAAATGGACACTGTTGTGTGTTAGTCATAACTTCAACTCGGACATCTG
>NC_140602.1:16337951-16480451 GCF_057381915.1 Diplotaxodon limnothrissa | reverse complement strand
AGTTACAGCATCGTAAAGGTCTGTGGTTAGCCCGCCAGCAGCAAGTAGAAGGTCGCTTGCCTTTAGGGAGTGGAGGAACCAGCCTTGAGCAACTTGAACCACAACTCAGCGCAGCAGCCGAAAACATGGCATTCCTTAGACTACCTTAAACTGCCCTGCCGACTGCTTCCCCACACATCGGTTACAGTAATTTGACAAACAGTGGGCGACGCTGCAGTGAAAACCCTCAAACTAAAACATATGTGCTACAAACGAATTGCAGTGCTCTTTGAACTACAAGTGGAGTGGAAGACAACATAATGAAAAAATCACTGCTGTCTTCATGTTATGGTGTTTGTTTCTTAAAGTTATAATTGTAACAGATCAACAAAAAGAAAAAGGAGTGATAAACACACACACACACACAAAGAGAATTGATGAAGCATGCAATTCCGTCATGCTCACATCCACACTGTTTTTATGACGTGTAAAAAGCAACAAAGGATGACACAGAAGACTGAGGGGATTTCTCTCTGTAGAGGCTATTGGGCAGCCATCGTGTCTGCTTCCTACCACAGCTTTGACCACACCAACCACTGGACATCCCAAGGCAGCGAGTAAAAACACTAACCTCTGTGTCCACAGCTCCCTGACTTTGTCTATTTAGTCCACTTTACATCTTTTTTAAAACCATTGATTCCTTCTTTGTCTCTCTCTTAGGATCTCTTTGTTTTGCTCTTCACCTCCAACAACACAAACACAGCCAAAAACAAAAAGAAATCTTCTCTCACGCTTCATCTTAAGCTGCCGTTTCAGTCTTTCAGTGATTTAGTAGCGATCTTCTCGCTACAGTGGTTTCATTCTCCCTGTGCTATAGTTCATGCTAGTTGCTGGACTGATACATCTGCCAACCACATGTTCCCCCCAGCCAGCCAACACTTCACTTCAGCTGAACAGTTGGACTGTGTGTGTGCTCTTGAGTGAAAGTTGGTGGTATTTCTATTGAACGTGTGCATACGCATGTTGCAGTCCATTGTGTAACTGTGTCCCCCACGTGGCTTCATTCAGAGGGATTAGAGCCCCACCTTATCCTGCTCATAAACACCATGTTCATAAAACTCCCTGGTGGAGTTGCGTGACCCTCTTGCGCTCAAAGGCACATTTATATTTGTCACAACACTGGACATGAAGAGGCATCACACTGTATTATTGTTCCACTGCATTATCTTCAAAGCATTTTGGGAAAACGCTGGCTCTCTGTTAAGTCACCAAGTTTCCATGAGCTTATTAATAAAGGACGTTCTCTTTAGGAGAATGTCTTCAGCCCTTCCAACGCTGAGCAGCCTTCAACGGCTAAGTGGACCACCATGTTCTGCAAAGTTTCTATCACTCGATCATAAAAAAAATCCCAGTGTACCTCAAAAATGCGCAGAAAAATTAATCGAAGGGAAAATAAAACCATAAATCTATTAAATCGTCATTCAGAATCTCCTCTATGACAAGACTGCTTTTGCATGTGCCTGCTGCTCCATGGAGTCCTGAATCCCACAGTGGGAGGGGTGGCTGGAGAATTAGAGCAGAGAGACAAAGTGCAGAAAGCTCTTCAGCTGAGGACCAAATGTCTAACTGGCACTGCGAAACCCAGACAGATTACACATGCTGTAACGGAAGACTTTGTAGACTTACTTAAACACACATCTTACAGAAAGTCACCGTTCCACAAGCTGCTGCCTATCAGGGTAGGCGTATCCTTAAAACTTTTCAAGTAATTAGAGTGAAGCTAAGGTGACGCAATCCGTGCTTGGATGCCTCCCCAGTAAACAGAGCTGCCAAGAGTGAAGAACTGCCCTGGCCAGAGTGAAGTCAAAGTCTGAAGAACAGTGGAGTTAGTCAGGATAAGGGAGCCCACTGCGCAGCAGTTCTGGGACACTAGCCCTGTTCTCTAAGGAGTTCTTTATAGCTGTTCCACTGCACCAAAAGAGCCCCCATCCGTGCACACAAGGGCTCCATCCGCAAATACTTCATCTGAGTCTACAAATCTTGGTTGTGTGTCCAAAAAAGAGTTGCACTTAATGCATTTCAGTTGCATGCTTACAGTGTAATTCGATTACAGTTGTCAAAAGTGTAAAGACTTATAAGTTTAGCTTTAATCTTTTAAGGATAAAGAGAGATTCAATTTGTATCATTAGAGCAGAGCATGCAGACAATGCAAAGGAAAGGCGGACAAAGAATAAGATAAGTTGTTTGCAAACTTCATCCAGTTTAATAGCAACATCTACCACCTAAACTGTTGCTATATTTGCATCTCTGGATAAAAAAAATTGTAAATCAGCCCGTCCACTGGGCCTTTACTCCAACATTTGGCAAGCTGGCCTGGTGATCACTTGTTATTTTAAGTTTAATCTTTTAGAAAGCTCTACATTTGCTGCTTTGCTCTTCATATCTATCTCATATTCAGTTTTTTTTTTGTTCTCTCAAACATCAATGAAAACCCATCTGACCGAACCCTTGATCACATCATCCTGACTCCTCATCCATCACGACCTGTCATAACCAGAGAAGGGAAGTGGCCTTATGCTGAGTCTGGGAACGGATGTGGATCACTGAGCTGGATCGTAATACTCCGTGGTCCCAGCAGACACTTCTCGGGGTATCTGAGGGTTTGCTAGTACTAAAAAGCATAATAAAAAAAACAGCTTGTATTGGCAAAAGAAACAAGACTCACCAAAGCCAAAAGCAGCTGGAGCAGGAATGGGAGCCGACTGGACTGGTGTTGAGGTGTAGAGGCCAGTCACCAGGAGACCATCGAAGGATACACTGGTGGAGATGGTTACTGAAGAGAGAGAGAAAAAAGGAACATGCTTACTGCTGGTGAAGCTGAGAGTTACTCCCAGAAACATTTTAAATATAATGCATCCAGCTGTTATTTGTTTCACCACCCCTGTATTAACACCTCAAATGAATACAGGAAGATGAACTGTGAACGCCGATTAGGTGTCAGAGATCGCAATTACTAAGTTGCATTTACGCTTCATTTGCAGGCTAAGCAGATAATTAGCAGGCGTGATGTACGTGTGTGGACAGGATGTTTGGAAGTATGTAGAGCAGCTCACTAACGTCCTGCTGCTAATCACATCAGGTGTTAGCACATGGAAAGGTAAACTGGCCATTAAATGGGATGCCAACAAGACCAAACACCCTGCAGGAGGAGAGGAGAGTGCATGGAGGTGTTAAAGCAAAATCTAGAAGGTCACTTGCACACATATATATATATTCAGACAGAAGTAGAAGCATTATTAAAACATGTGCTAAACCAGGGTATGAGTTACTTTAAAGGTTGCTGAACCAGAAAACAGCAGAATATCCCCACCTCACCTTTTACAGAGAAAAATGGTGGCAGAATGTAATCTACCTCATCCTCAACAAATCACAGTGCTTTAATCAAAGCCTGTCGTATTGACAACCATATTAGAACAGACTGATGAGCTAATTGGCTGTAACCCTGATAGCTTTGCTAAGCCTTTATTCTTCCCAGCCCACCACAAACAGCCACAGATCAGAAAACTCCCGGGAGTGTGTTATCCAGCTGAACACATCTACAGCTCAGTGTATCCCGCAGCACGTTAACTATTGATCCACCCGGTAAACAAGGGCCCTGAGTGATGGGACCACAGAGTCAGCTGCATCACTGGAGGAAGAGGGCTCAGTCACTGGACTGTTTCCAGCCAGACAGAACAGAGTACAAGGAACAGCCCGTGGCTCAAAGGAGGAACACACACACCCCACCAAAAAAAAAAACAAAAACAGAAGACAAAACCATTTTACACATCAGGGAATAAAATCCTTTGCGGCTGAGAAAGATGAAGGCATTGTTGTTTCCTGACCCTGGAATCCCCCTGCTTATGGAGGAAAACTGAATGGGAAAATGAGGCGACACCCACAGCGAGACTGTGTTTTAGTAAGAATAGCAGCAGTTGGGTCTCAGGGTGTTCATTCTTCTGGGTTTGGTGCGTTACACTGTGGAATTCTGGGCAGAGCTGACTCCTGTGTGGCCCCGTCTGCCTGCCTGGCTGTCTGACTGGGCGACTCCATTAACATGTCCTCGCACAAGACGCTTGTGCGTGTGTCTCTGAATGTGTGTGTTCGCCGCATGTCTGTGTATGTCGGACGTGTTACACCCTGTCTTAGGAGCAGAGTTCAGTCCATCTCTTCCCTCCCTTTCTCTCCTCCATATCAAACCCTCAATAATTCATCCCACAACACTCCTTACTGTATCCGGACGTTTCCTCCTTTGTTTTTCTGTCGTAACTTTTGCACAGGGATCCAGCACTCCACAAGGAGTATATACAGGGTTTACTAATAGTATACACACTGTACATACAACTTCTCTCTGCTCCATTACAGTATATAACAGTCGGTTTTGTACTTTTTTATGTTGCTCTGATGATTTCTCTGAGAAACATCCACTCAAGTAACAGGATCTAAAGCTCATTTCAAGGACTTCCACTTTTTTTTCCAGCTGCTGGCATCTCCTCACAGATAGGCTTTTAGTTCCAGTTCTGTGACACACTGTTTCTCAACTTGTCGCAATTTAAATGTAATGAGTGAGCCTAATTTGGGTTGAAAGGGTTAATGTTATGAAAGGCCTATTTTAAAGCAAACCATGCAGGTAACTAAGTATTTTGTCATGGTCCCCTTGGTCTGCTTTTTGAGTCGCTTTACACTTTTTTAAATTTAGTTTGTTTTTCTAGTGCTTGAGGTTTTTAATTATCGTTAACTTGAGTTTTTGTTTCCTGTTTTGATTTCTTTATTATTCCAGCATACAGTGAGTCTTTGTTCTTGTTACTGTAGACAGCGTGTTTTGGTTCATGTTCTGTTTTTTATTCGTTGTCGTTATTTTAGTCGCCTCAGCTTTTCTTTCTCTGTTCCTTCTGTCTCATCTTTCTGTTACTGTTTCTGTGGCTGTTATTAAGATCTAGTGTCAGTCTTATCTCTGTGTGTAGCGTCTCGTCTCTGGATTACTTCCTGTTTTACTTTGACGGTTAGTTATCCTTCATGTCCTGTGTTAGTTCCACTTCCTGTCTTCCCCCCCCCATTTGTTTTCAGCTGTGTCTCGCTCTCCACCTGTCTCAGTCCTCCATGTATATACACAGTTGTGTCTTACCTTTTGTCCCTTTTTGAAGTAACATATTTTCCAGAGGCTCTCTCTAATCCCAGCCCCAATTATTACTTTTGGACTTCTGTTTGTTTCTCTATGGTTTTGTAATTTGGGACTTAATAAAAGGTTTGTTGTTCTTGTTATCTAACTCTTGGTGCCTAAACATAACCAAATACTTTTTGCTGTCTAAACCTAATCAGAGAGTAAAAGCAAAAGTTAAAAAAATAAAAAGAGCGATAGACTGAAAACAAAACTAATTAGAGAGTGGAGGAAAAAACAAAGTGCAAAACAGACAGCTCACAAACCAGACACAAACCACCGTCTCCAGTGATTTAATTCACTGCCAATTCGCCAACCTCCAAATGAGGATTTTACCGCCCTATAAAGAAGGAAAATTACGTCTCAGCGTCCGCTGAAGCCATCGGACTGCACAGCTCTGCAACCCCAGCCGCATCTGATGGAAAGACTGTGATGCCCTGGGATGAGAACGCGCTCAAAATGATTGCGTTATTGACACTTCCTACATAGCAGTTCATATTATTAATTGTGTATGGAAGAGTAATTTTTTTATAGTCCCTGTCATCCACTCCACTTTGCAAACTTCTACAGCACAGTGTAAACAAGATATAAAAACACCAGTTACGCTTTATTTCTATTTCACACTTGATGACTGAGTGGTTTTTTCATGGTATCGAGATTTTGTTTATTTGTCTTGACCACATATCTGCATGAATGTGTATGTGTAGATACTGGTTTGTTTGTTTTATATGTCAGAAATAAATGTTATCATGGTCGCAAATATTAACCAGTCAAAAGGGAGAGCTGTCTGCAGTCCCTCCTGGTCAATATAAAAAGCCTTACACTTAAAATATAGACGATTGCTTTTTTTAAAATTTAATATTAGAAATGCTTGGTTGTCCACAAAAAGAAAAAAAAATAGCTGGCTCTAATAACACTCTGTGAGCAACAAGTAATTTCCTTTTGCTTGTCTGCTCTGAGCACTGCCAAATTCTATCAGCATGTACAGCGTGTACACGAAGCTGTATTTTGAGAAAGATACATATTTTGCTTGGCAACAGAAGCATTATCATATTCGCTCCATGTTGCTCAGTGCACCTCTAACACATCCCTATCTGCAGAATGCAAAGAAAAGGTCTTTCTTATTAAAAAAACAGAAAGAAAGAAAGCAAAAAGCAGTTATCATGTTCATACTATGCATAAATGTCCTCCTCATTTGTGCTATTTTTCTATCCCTCCACGAATACATTACCCATTCAACAAATCCGTTCCACTGTGTGGTTAAGACATGTTATCAGTCTTTACATTATGCAGTATTGATCCAAGGCCATGGCATGAAGCAGTATTTAATGGAGTAATGACTGAGTTTAATGGACTAAGTTGGACCAGGCTCAGTACGCACAAAACGCTCATTTCTGCACTTCCATTGACCTGCATCACCAAGGTTACGCACACTCCATTACTCTCCACAGACAACTTTACATGTGCTGCACAAATACAGCAAACAAAAGACTTTTTTCCCCCTGCCTTCATTGTGCCGTTTCTCTCTTTAGCCGCGCTTTACACCTTTCCTACAGCTTCACTCCCATTGAGGAATCGCTGTAAAAGAAAAATCCTCTTCCCTGCACTTTCCCCATCAACTCCTTTCTCATGCATTTTCTGCTCCCTCGCAGCAGTGTACCTCTGTTTGATGTAGAGCATGGGGTGGGGGAGAAAGAGTGGAGAGGAGGAAAAACAAGAACAGGGGTGAAGAAGGATGGAGAAAGAAGGGGTACTGGAGTGGCCCGTGGAGAGCAGCACTACCTGATCAATACAAATCCAGGATCTAAATTATTTAGAAAGGCCTCTAACAACCTTCTCTCACTCGCCTGTGGAATGCATCAGACAGATGAGCCAATCAGATCAGATCAGATCAGATCCAATCACCTGTGGGGCTGCTTCACTCACGAGCACACACACAGACACGCACACAGATCTAAAGGGAGGCCTTTGATGGTAGCCTTAACATTCTTGTCCATACTTCATTTCTGAGCAATGTTCACTTGGCCGAGGGGGATGAGAAGCCATGAGGCGGGCAAAAGAGGTGAAATTAATACCAACAGTCTCATTCAACACGTAGGCAGGTTCTGTGTTTTTGGGTATGTATTTTTCCATGTGCATTGTTTCCTCACATATGAACAAACCGAGTGTCAGGCTAGTGCTGTTCATGCAAACTTCTATATTGAACTTTAGGCTTTTTCCTGTAGTAAGGACTAATCTTTGGTTTACATGTCAAGTGCACACTTAAAAAAAAGAACAATACGTGTGTGTTAACTCTGTATTTGCTGTATCAATTTTGACTGCTAGCTTAGTAAATGGGGATAGGTCAGTAGATCTTTAGCATGCTTTAGCATGTGTCTGAGCAGTTTCTGCTGTGTGCATGTCCTCGCTCAATCCCGTGCAGGATACAGGAAAACCCTGCCTTAATGTTTTCTTCCGCTAAACCTTTGCTATTTAATGCTTTACAACAAGTTGGTATTTTACAGCATGTGGGCCGGCCGCTACTTGTTTTTTAGTGCTTCTGTTCTTAATTAAATTTTGGTTATGTGATTCTTGTTGTGTTTAGGAAAGAAGAAGAAGGTTTCTACAGACAAATGAGCTACTAAACATTAACAAGGCCTGCATACGTTGGTGAACCTTCATGTTTCAAATTTCAAGAGGCACACGCTAGGTCCAAGTGTCATGCCTGCAAGTGCTCTTGACTTAGATCTTGCAAAATCCTCATTACACTGTATGCATAGCACTCATACCCACATACAGATTCTCATATTTTATACTGGAACACACCACAGAGCACATCTCTTGGCCCTAAGCCAGTATGTAATATTGATGGTGCGATGTGGTATGCCTCATTATAGACACACACAACCGTGCTACCGCTCAACTATTGATGGGCCCAGGGCTTTCTTCACTTCCTGGGATCCACCAGGAGTAATGTTAGGGCACGAAGTATCAGAGCACCACACAACGCAACAAAATACACATCCTTTGCTGACAAGTCTCTCAGAGATCAAGTAGGCACACACACACACACACACACACACACACACACACACACACACACACACACACACACACACACACACACACACACACACAGAGAGAGAGAGAGAAAACACAAAGTGATGACTAACTGGTAATGTTAAACTAATCTTCTGTGACAATCTACTTTGCAAAAATATGTTCACGAAAAACTGCGAGTACATAAAAGAAAAGCCTACTTTTCATTTAAATGTATGCATGTGCTAAACACTACACTACTTGTTCTGTCTGAGCAAATCTTGGTTTGAATTTGTATGATTAATTTTTCAGCTAGGATTCTCGATGAGTTCTTGTAGCCAGCTGCTAACCAAGAACAACAGGGCTGCATTATCATATCGCCTGAGTGCATTACGCTCTCCTGAATCCTATAAAAGCATTCTCAACATGGGAACAACAAGGCACTGGAAGAAGACAGTGAATAGGTATTTACATTTTACAAGATACTACAGTATGGTTTTACACTAGTCCCAGAGGTGTGCTATTGCCTTTAGACATGACTGTAACGGTGCTAGACAAAGAACCTGTTTTTTTTCCCCTATATATAGTACAAACAGTGAGAGGAGAGCCATGAATGATAGAAGGTTTGGCCAATTCCTTGAGAAAAAAATGGGTGTATTAAGCTGTCAAACACAAACCAAATGCTCATATTGGAAATTCCAAACTAATGTGAATGGATCACTGTATGCTGGGTCAGCAATTACAACAGGGTCCAGAAAAATAGCACCCAGTGGCATTTTAAAAGCCATGGTAATGTCTCCTTATGGTGCAGCAAAGCATAATCGGTACTGTACTTGGCAACATGTGGCATGAGCTCATTCTTAGAAATAAAGAAAAAAAAAGCATGGGAAGGGATTAAACTAGAGCTGGACAGGAAGTCCTGGAGGTCTCAAAGAAGACCTGACTTACATCACGGACAAGTGTGTTTGCATTGAAGTGGCTATGTGGTTGGCATGGCCTGAACAGCTCCTTTCTGCTCTTTGTGTACAGACACACCCACCAGTCTTTAGCCTCACCCAATTTCACTTCACTTGCACAAGTCTCAAATAAACCTATTGAAAATACCTAAAATGGAAAGAAATGACTTTAGAAGGAGGTTCTGACAAAATCTGATACAGCTGCTCCCTTTTATGCCAGGGGCTGAAAGTACAGCTTAAAGAAGCAAGAGTCTGAAAAAGTCATTTTAGCAAGACATCAGAGTACAGACAGTGCAAGAGAATATATTATCAATGAAATTCCCTCCATCCCAGGAGGATGCCCTTTTTGTTTCCAAATGGATGGAGGTTTTCCTGGCAACGATCTGGATAAAGATAGCCGACCATCTGACCCATATCCCACTGGCAGACACACACGTGCCCCAGAGAGGACCAGGAAATGGAGGCCAGATCACAGGGAAGCTATAGTTCCATCTGTTTCCATGGCCATGCCAGTGTCGGGGTGCCACTTCACTCTGAGCTTCCTGAAATGGTTCAAACTGTCAGTCACCTGACCGTGACACCATGAAGGATAGGTTGCTGTTACCAATGACAATGAAGAAAGCAAAGATTGGAGCTTTAAATGGACAGCGTGTTCGTGGCCATCTGAATTACCCAAGTCTAAGTCTCTCCTTACAGCTTCAGAAGATTGTGTGGGAAGTGTGTTTCTGCACATATATGTGTCATGTGGCGTTCGAGTCAGGTTTTAGAGGCATCATTCCATTGCGTAACCTTCTGGCACCACCCTGGCCTGCTGGCACCGCCATCTGCTGCTGTGAAACACTAGATCACAGACAACCTATCAGCCACAGAGCTTCTACAGGTCTGCTTAACTACAACATGTATAACCTTTTCTGAAAAAAGGCTCAGAGAAAGCAGTTTTTCCTCTTGGGAGCAGGATACGTGTCCTTTCATGATCACTGCCAGAGATAACAGCCAATTTCTGTTCTCGATCCAGTTTCTTCTATTGAGGTTCTACTCTGTTTACCAAAGAGGGGAGCTGAAGCCTTTACTGCCCGCCTAACTTGGCTTCACCCCTGCAACAGCCGTGGAGAAAAAACAGGAGCGAAGAGGCAGTTCTGTCACAAGCATCCTGTTCCTCACACATAATCTGCCTCACAATCACACTTCATTGTGCAGCTCTCATACAATGCATACAATGTTCACTGTGAAAACATGAGCAGGTGTGTACGGGATCCACCAAAAGGATCCTCGGTAAATTATTTTACAATAATCGAAGGTTTTCACATTGTAATATTTATGTTTCTACTTTAGGGGCTTTTCCTTTGTTAAGTACCACTTCCACCATCTGTAAGTGTTTTATGTCCTTTTTATTCGTGGTGCTAAAATGCTTACACTGGACTTAGAAGGAATACACAACCCCAGTGGGAAGGCATGTCCACCAATCAGCGAGGCAAAATAAGTCATGACAGAAGAGACTTCATAGCTTAGACAACGCAAAGGCTGTTCTCTTTACCTGAGATTAGCTTTGATAGCACATCATCTCTCTGAGCTTTTAACATTATTCATTATTTCATTGTACAGAGGCCTCAAACTGCACGCAGATCCCGTATCATTACCCAGCTCTGCTTTGAGACTCATAATTGGTTTTGATAGGTTGCACTTCTGTTACCTGGTCTTCATCTTGTTAAGAAATTTTCATATGATGAGAAGCATGAGATAAGAAAGTGATTGTATGTACAAGGGGAAAAAAATGCAAGAAATAGCCTAATACAACTGTAACCTAAAGCAGCAGGCAAGTGTTATATAAATATAACTGCTAAAACAAAATCCAAAACATTCGCCATGAAGGGAATGTTGTTCAGCGTCAGATGCATAATTGGTGGTTGCTATAAAGGGTTATATTGTAATCGGGTTCAAGAACACCATGATTCTTTCCCTCTGTAGCGTGGTGGCTGCCAGGACTGGAGAGTGAGCTGTCCTTATGATCAACACCATGTGTTCTGTAGACAGAAAAAAGCTTCAGCTATCCAGGCCTGACAAGCAAAGCGTCTTCCGTCACTTGTCAAAGCCATCCTGAACATGCAAACGTGACATGAAAAGCCAAGGTGATCAAAATGCTAATCATGAAACTGACAAAATATAATCACATTAATGTTGGTAAAATGTTACAGAGGGAAGCTGCGACTGCATATGCCTTCCAGAGAGAAAATCCAAGGAATGCAGGAAAACATTAAAAGCTGAGTTAGCCTGAAAAGTTGGGTAAAACCCAAACCACAACTTCTTGCATATTGCTGAGACACACAACACACACTGACAAATCTGTACTGTAATATAATCCAAACTTGACTCTAAACTCATCAAAAAGACACCTGATCGTACAGTAATCTGCTTTCACAGCAACATACAAACAAATAGTAACCACAGACAAAAACACAGACCAAATCCAGACACTGGACATGCACAGCACTGTTGCATAACTCCCTTTCCATCTCACCTGCTCCACTGGGAGCTACCCTATAGGAAAAAAGGAAGGAGACAATGAGGGCCAAGCTGTGAACTGTTAGGCATAACGTCAATGACAGTTTTGATGTCCCAGTCAGGGACACCAGGTTGCTTTGTTTAACCCTTGTATGGTGTTCGGGTCTGTGAGACCCGTTTTCAGTTTTTTTCAAAAGAAAAATTAAACAATTAATTATTTTTTCAACCTGAAATTCATTGGCTTTGGCTTATTTTCTGTGAAGAACATAAATCCGAACAAATTTTCAATGGCCTCATACTGTACCTCCCCCCACACATTTACATTACATACAAGGTGTTCGGGTCCACTGGACCCAGGTCTAATAAAAGTGTTGAAAGTGTAGGTCCTGTGTTCCCACACTCTGTCTTCCTCCTTTCTGGTGCTGCTGATAGTGTTTTCTTCCCCTCCTGCTCCCGCACAAAGTTGCAACATTGTTGAAAATTCAACTATCAACACCGTCTGCTCTTACACCTCACACATTTTACCCTCTTTCTTGAGGGATCCAAATTTTATTTTCTCATACCCTGTCCCACACTGGCAAATTAGGGGCATAAATATTATAAATAAGACTTTGCCAGTGTGGTTCTTTATCACAACTGAACAAGATGGCAAAAGATGGCGAGGGCCATCCAATTGATTTTGGAAGAGAGAGGGGCTTTTTATAACATTTTATAAAAAAGAAAAAAAAGAAAAAAGAGAAGCACATTAATTCATAAATGTGATCTAACAAAGGTAAAGGGAAAAAATTAACCATGTTTGCTGTTCATATGGTTTGTAATTGGGATGAAGTAAACATCTGTTGAGTAATTTAACATAAAATTGTTTGATAGTGTTAATTTGGAAAGCCAAAACTCTAGCGGGTCCACCAGACCAATGAACACTGGCTGAGTAATAAAGATATGAACACCACACAAGGGTTAAAAGTTGTTTATCATATTTCCACAACTGGTTTATCTCCCACAAGGAGTGTAAACTAAACTGTTTCACAACTGAGTCATCTGTGCCAGGAAGGCATCTGTCAAAGCAAGGCCTTGAGACTTTAGCCCAACGTAGAGCAGGGATTTAGATGGGCATTTAAAATGACAGAGACTAAAACTAATGACTGAAACATTTATCTGTTTTGTTTGGCCTACCAAACTACAACTTTTTTTGACATGCCAGGAAAAAAAAGTAAAAATTATGAAGCACAAACTTTGTACTCTGTCCAGTCAATCAACCAACCAATGGTTGAAACACCAAACCTCACATCAAATGAAAGTTAAAGCATTTCAAAGGCTCTAAAATTTCCTACAGGCCTGCATATCCAAAACACTTCTGTCTTGCATCAATGCATCAATATAAGTGACAAGGTGTTAAATCCAAAGTAAGACAACAGAATTTGTAATGTATGTGTGTTTTGCACTCTTTGGTGTGAAGATGCTTAGATTTGGAAATCAGTATCTCAATCTTCATCATTAAGTGGAATCAATTACAAATGAAGAGAAAGAAAAAAAATACTTTCCTGGGTAATAATTTCCTGGGTTCAGTACAGATAGCGCTATAAACAATGTATGTGTCAGGACTACTGGAACATTTGAGACACATTTTTTCTAAACACAGAGTCTATGTGGCTTCTAAACCCCAAAACACGTTGCGCCAAAAATTAGTCCACCCCAAGGATCGGGTCTGATTTATACATCGGGGAAACCAAACAACCTCTGGCAAAGTTGATGGCACAACACAGAACAGCCACCTCGTCAGGCCAGGACTCTGCAGTCTATTTACACCTACAGGCCAGTGGACACTCTTTCAAGGATGAGGATATACACATCCTGGACAGGGAGGAACGCTGGTTTGAGCGAGGAGTCAAGGAGGCCATTTACGTGAAAAGGGAAAGACCATCTCTGAATCGAGGAGGGGGCCTAATGGGAACATATTTTGCAATCTTACAATGCTGTGATTGCAGCCATTCCCCAACTCTCTGTGAATGGTACTCATGGCCATTGATCAGTGGTCTTTGATCAGTGGTTGTTGATCAATGGTCATGAGAATTTGCATATTAATGATCAAGGAACTGACCTCACAGCCCATTGTTCCTTCAGTGGGCTGGTTTCAGTCATTGTACAAATGTACTGTTTATAAGGTTGTTGAAACCTGTAGTCGGCTGAGACTGAAGAAAACGCTACATCCAGATGAACAGAATCAACCTTTTGGGATGTACGCAAAGAGTCAGGTAGTGAAAAGTTTTATTTGAGAGATAGTGTGCTGTTGGAGACACACAACACAGACTTCACTTCACTTTCAAGGAGACAAATAGACAAAACCTTATAAACGCCAGTGTCTTGGAGCCGTCATGTTTTATTAAAATGAAATCACACTGCTTATATTGAATTATTTCCAACTGAGATGAAATAGCCTAAAAAGTGAATATTTTCATATTGTTTGTGAAAAAAAAAACTTTTTAAATAAAATCCTGCTGTTTAGTGTTTCCCTGAATTTACATCCTCATATTTCCAACATTACATATTCCAGACTCACTAGGGCTTATGAGATGAAAGAGAATAAGTAACACCAGGTGCACCTGCCCTCGTCTTAGCCATCCTCATGGGCTGACACATCAAACTGCAGTTTTTAAATCAGGCTATGAACGTGGACTTTTGAACAGTTTGAGCCTCATCAACAGAAAAAAACCACAATGTGCCCACTTCATGTTGAACTTCAGCTGTTATGACTTCCAAAAAGCAGGTCAGCTCTCTGTCCATGCAAAATTCATGGCTTTTAAAACTCAGAGTTTTTACACAATACAGTTATGTCTTCTAGGGAAAGCTCTTGACACAGAGTGATGGAAAGTAACAATGGGATATTTTATTAACCAAGGCCAGGATAAAAAATTATGTATTTTTATGTTTTTAATCTGATGCACAGAATTCGTCTACAATGGCTCTTTTTTTCCCACCTGTGCCTGTAATACACTAACCTAGCTTTTAATGCCTACTGCCCAGGAACATCTGGACATGGCTTTCTGAAAACACAGCTGTTCTGCTACTACTGCTACTGTACTACTACTGGATGCATGTGCACACAGGAGCTCAAAAACAGTATGTATACATCTGTGCTCCGATATGTGCACACAGGAGTAACTCACACACATGCTTAGTGTATTCTCGGCTAACAGCAGTCCCGACCATATTCCTACTATCACAGATTTAATAGCGCTAATATGAATAATGGAACTGTCATTTCACAGAGGTTCACTTTTCATCCCAGCTCTGTCACTACATCTTAGCGTCTTTTCCACACCCACTTTTCCTACGCCTTTCTGCTTACACAACATTTTCCTCTATTAATAACACTTGTTCTATGTATATACTTGGGAGATCGTGTTTATTTTTTAACTGTGAGTTATTTTGTAGATTATGCTTCTTTTATTCAGAACAGCAGTACATTACATAACCATATGCTTCGTCAACACGTCGGCTTATCCGTGATTTTTTTTATGGATCAAAACAGTTAAAACAGTTCATCAGATTTATAATGACTTTAACAGTCATCAAAAAGTGTCCTCTGAACCTACAGGTCTCTTCCTGAAAATATACAAGTGCACACAGCCAAAAGACAACATGATAGCTGTTATTCATCTGGCGAATATGAATTCCAATTGTCAAAGTCTTTCAAGAACTCAAAGACTTCCTGGCAGCTGGAAAGGAAGTGCCACGCTATTTTGCTCTCAGCTCCCTGCTCTTTCTTGGCGTGAAAGTTACAAATTATGGCCAGCTAAGTGAAAAAGTACTGACATCAGTCAAAGTCTGACACGCCTCTGTAGCTTTTGGGTATGAATGCTTGGTGGAAGGAGAGTGGCACGCTGGTGGGGAAGGGGCTTGCATAGAGCAGAGGGGATGATTGATTTCTAATTAACAAGCTGGTTGCCATAATGAAAGACTAGATGGTCTCTACTGGCAGCGGATCAATGGGGAGTGCTTCCTGTGACATCCAGTCTTAATCACACCAGCACAGCTTGCTAAGAATGCACTTATTGCTGAAAATTAATGCTTTCATACTCTCACCATCTCCCCTTTCTCATCCCCACCTCTTTTCTGTCTTAACTTCCACCTCAGACCTCTGCTTTCACTTGATAACAGGGATCACTCAATTACTATCGCTCTGCATGTGACAGTGACGTGCAAATAAGCTAATGTGTTGAGTCATTGACAAATGCGATGTCTGTGTTCAGACAAAGTGGAATGTGCTAAGCTGGTGCAATAGGTATCTGGTGTGTTTGCAACCATAAGTATTTCGGTTAAATACGGTATTATGAAAACAAGTCTAATATTCCAGTCTGCGGTAATTTAAAAGTGACAGTATGGCTCTGTTTCTGGACCTCCCTGCCCTTCCACACGGAAAGCTGGAGAGCAGTAGAGACACCGAGAACAGAACACAGGATCATGGACTAATAAACACTAATGAATGATTAAAATGACACTTTTTAAGTCAGATACAGCACGAAGGAAGGAGCTCTGCTAGGGGTGGGCTGCAAAGTGGCTTGCAGATACACAGCAAGTTCAAGCAGCTTAAAACAGCTTAGATAAAATGCTCTACATGAATTTTGCATACAAAAGTATTACCTGAACTACCAGCTCATGTGGACTGACACTGAGATCAGCTGGTCTGATTTTTGGGCCCTCCAAATAAAAAACACTATGCCACATTTCTGAGTCATGTCTTCTTTCCCTGTGGCTCCAAATCACCCCCAGCTAGCTACGATCCACTGAATGAGAGTCAGGAAAACAAGTATTTCCCTGGGATTTATTCTAACTAACACGTTATTTAAGTTAAACCTATTATGATTATTCCACTGAGTGAACACATACGATGTAAAAAAATAAATGTAATCTCGAGAAGGAGCTGTGGCTTCGGGAATGCTAAAGTTGTGTTTACCGCGAGTTCACACTTTCACTTTATTTATTTTTTTAAATGAAAAATACAAGGGTGAAAGAAACTGTGTCTTTTTATTGGATATTGTCAGTCTCCCTCGAGTGCAGCAAGTCTGGAAGGTGAGGTCTCACTTAATCTTTAGTTTAGACCTCTATCATTCTTGATTTCAGTTCCCGGTTCTCCCTGACAGGCAAGATACAATCAAACACCTGATCCACAGGGGTGTACGACACAGCTCAACTGGGTATTCCTTGGCAAAAAGAGACCTTGTTTTATCTTTTGAAAAAAATATGTCACTGGCTCATTGATATTCCATGTTTTACGGGCTTCTTATCTACTTGGACAGATTTTAAAGACATTCTTTTCTTAAGACTTCTTGAGTAAGTAATGACTAAAAGTGATCTTGGATTTCAGAAATGTAGCTGATGAACCACCAAAAGCAAAAATAGATGTTTGTTGTTGGGGTCCACAGGAAAAAGCTCTGAGGAAGTTTCAATTTTCCTGAGTCAGAACTCACACATGGCGTAATGGAGGCTGGAGGTTTGAGGTTGCATATTTGGGAACAGCGGGGAAATGGGAAGCATTTTCAAGGACGGAATATGTGCTTTTCGATGTGCCGATCTGTAATCTGTTTCTGCCAGCCTGCTGTGTTTTTCTGGGCAGAGTGGGATAGTCGTTTGAAGGAGGCTGATGCTGAATGGGTGGGGGGGAAGGGGCCAGGGCTGGGACTAATCCGCCTGTGCCACACGGCGTGTGCCCAGCACCCAGCCAGTTGCACCAAGCCGCCTCCTCTGTAGTGGGCCCATTGGAGCGCTACAAGTCCCTCTGAATGCTATCAGCACAGACGACACACTGCCCCCCAAGCAGGGATTACAGTTTTCTCAATGAAGCTGCCAGGAGGAGGGTCTAGAGCAAAAAGAGAAGTAGAAGAAAGAGGCGGAGGTGCACAGTGCTCCATCAGCAGCCTCCTTTCTCTTAAAGGAAGAGGCCATTGGCAAAACTGAGAGCAGTTGGTAAAGGATCCCAAGAGAACAACAGAAGGATTCATCACTTTTCTCATCCAGTTTTGAGCCACTTTGTACCCCTTGATGAGAATCACCAACACTGTTGTGAGGCAAAGTGGTAAGGGGGAGTTTGAATAGACACAGAGAACTCTTAATGCCACGTGTAGCCCTGTTATCTGAGACTTGAGAAGGAAATAACTTTGTAAATATATTTACAACCACATGTTAGTTGAAAGTGAACATCAAAGAGGCAGAGGAAAAGGGAAAACTGGAGTGTGCAATTATAAAATAATACAAATAATTTGAATAGACTGCAGAAGGGTGAGTCACTCATGTTTTCTATTAAAACAACTTGAGCAGTAAATACAATGCGGTTGATACTCTCCCTCCCTCAGGGTTTCGAGTATTTTGGCTATTTGAGTTGACGCTCTGTTTCTCATTATACTTTATCATAGAAACTGATACATGCAGCTGCCCCAGGAAGTATTTACGCAATTGAACTTCACTTCTAAGACACGAGATAATTGCATTCGACGACAACATGTGAAAGCAAATGGCATTTGTGTTAAAAAATGAACAACAACTGTGAATAAAAAACATTCTGCACAAAGAAGTTGTGCAAGAAGTTAAATGAGAATAAATAGAAATAAAACATACAAAGAGGGTAAAATGTTTTGTCATCCAATACCAATGCCACTAAAGGCAGAACGGAATTTCAGTCAATCAATCAGTTTGACTGGTTGACGTTCAGCTGAAACAGTTGCACTGAAAGTTTTCTCCATGTTTTTTTTCTCCACAGTATACAATAGGTGCTCGATGGAAATAAAAGACTTTAATTTTCTCCTCAGCAGGGGTATGCTGGAAACCCTTTCTGCAAAACCCCCCCCCCCAAAAACCCAAGTCTCTCACTTGAATAATTTTAAAAATGATTTAAATTTATATTCAAAAATCCCCAACGCACTTCAGAGTTTTTATGAATTCATCAGACTTTGACATTCCCTCTACATGTTACCAGATTTCTTTCCTTTACTTATTGTTCAAAGTTCTGTGTTTTTGCAAAGGTAGTTTTCCATTCCTTGAGCATGGTTTCCAAAATGGGACTTGTACCCAAAATGGGTGTAGACAGGGGATAAAGTGGGATTTGGTATATCGGAGAACCCCCATATTGGGTGTAGCAGTGCAGGGAAAAGAGTACATAAAAATAAGTCACATAATAACTTGCATTGTGAGTTACTGTAGATTTCTCTTTGTGCACAGGCTGTCATCAGCTGACCTGCTACTCTAATATTCACTGTTTTTTTGTGGATTAAAGGCTGATTTCCAAACCCTTGACCGTATAATGTTTGTATAAAAGGTAAATTAGGTGAGTGAAACTAATAAACATCATCCCATTAAATATTATATATAATAATAATTGCTACCTTTGATGTAACCATACTGAATCACAGTAAACCTGAAACACTGTTGCAAACTAACCTGAATATCCGGCAATAAACTGCCTGGTATTTTCTTTGAATAACACAAAATTATTATACTTCAGTTTGTGATGTTTCACAAAATGGAAGAACACAACTTCAGTAACGTGTGCTGTACACATCCAATATCCGACTTAAAACCTCGAAAATGAATGAGGACATTAAATAGAAGCTTCACATTTCCTCTTTATCAAATTTCACGTGTTGAGCAGTTACTTCTGAAAGCAAGCTCTCTCCCATCTCTCCACTCCTGTCTTACATCTTTCTCCATTTCTGACACTGTCACATTTTCATCTCCCCGGAAAGTACAACAGCTGCTGATTTAGCTGGCAAAAACGTTGCCCAGAAAGTTTGTGTGTTTGGTGATATTTAGAGCTGCTCGAAAATTACATGACATTTAATAAAAAAAAGAAAAAGAAAAAAAGCTGTACTCCATTTATGCTTGTTCCTCTTCTGTGGAGCTAGCTAGTTTCTTAAGTATCTAACTTTCCTCACATCTGCACCATGAACACAGGGATGAGATGAAAGAAAGGATGTGTTGAAGTTGTTAGGAGGCTGTGGGATGTCACTCTTGTCTTATTACTGAGTAAATATCTCCAAGACATAAAAAAAAAAACCCTAATTTGACAGTAACCAGCCTATCAGAGCTACAGGTTTATCAACTGAAGGTGCTGGAGCATCCGCTTTAAATCTTAGATGTAGGTCTAGCATGCTAGTTTGGGTGGCTTGGATGCTTGGAAGACATTTTGCTCTTTATTTACTGCTTAAGAATCAAACATTGAACATGTTTGATTCTTCCTCTGTGCTGTCAGAACCCACAAACCCTCTTGCTAAACAGATCTATGGAACTAAAATTGGCATGTTACTCAGTGCACAAACTTTTCTACTCCACATGAACTAGGAAAAATAAAGAAGACAGCATATCCGAAAAGGACTAGTATGCCAGCATTTTAAAAGAATCAACAATGACTTATATACATAAGACACCAAAAACTTCCAGATGAAATCAGAGCAAACACATGCAGAGAATTGTGAGCTGAAGCGACACGCTTTGTGTCAAAGCAAACATAAGAAATCAAGTTTACAAGTAACATGGATAAATAAACTTTTTGTGCAAATAGAGAAAGAGGGACGCTATTTTACGCAGTTTTAAAAATGAAGCTGCTCTGCTGCAAAATGTCTTTTGTACTTTTTTCTTTTCCTTTGTCCTAATTCTTACATTAAGAATAATGACAAATTAAACATGCCTGAATGCGTTTTTAAGCAAATAGCAATCGTGTTCACAAAGTACAGCCATTGTCTTCCCACACTGTGGCTTCCATTAGCTTTGTTTACTGCTAAATCCTGAGAAAGTCACCACCAAGAATGCTGCTAAAGTGCATCAAAGGTGGAAAAGCTCATAATGTCACTATAATTGATGTGGTTTACGTTGGCTGCAAAATGTGTGCCAGGAGTGGAACATGCTGGTATTTGTGCTTTCTAAAACAAAAACCCACACACTTCAGAAACAGACACATGGGAAATGCACTATTTGAGGACACGTTAGGACAACGGGAGTCTAGTTTCTGCACATCACATCTCGTATTATCAACATACAGACACTCCAAATCAGCCCCCCCTCTGCCTCCCAACAGACAAACATGCACTCTAGCATCCTGAAAATCCTTACAGCCACTCATCTGCCCACTCGTGAAAGTTAATGAAAACGCAACTCACATGTGCTTGTTAGGAGCTTTCTTGTTTTGGCTGGAAAATGAATCCGTTGAGGAAATTGAAAATAAAAGATGTAGCAGTTCTGTGCCGCTTGGCCAGATAAGACTGGCACAGGCGCGCACCTCTGCCTGGCAGGGATCCACTCACTGCCTTCAATTTTAGTTTTTCTACCACACCTGGCACCACGCTGGCATCATTCTGGCACCAGCCAGGCAACGGCTAACAATGTAACTGCTATCTAAGGAGATTTTCTGTGCTCTGATGCAGTAAATCAATTTTCCAGAAATGTAGCTTATAGGTGGCATCTGCGCCATCTCAACTATCACGGCTTGAATTTCTCTGCTGCAGCCTTTCATTGACTCTTTATGAGAAAAAAGAAAACAAAGGCGGCAACAGAGAAGTGTGTTTGTCGCTGCAAGTTTATTATTATTTCTGCAATGTCATGCGTTTGTACAGTATGTTATAATAGCTTAAGAACATTAATAAGGAAATATATTGGCATAGCAATTTAGCCCATGACAGCAGGAAAATACTAACTTATGTTGCGATGTCATTTTGTAACACCGCCACAGAGAATTGTAATAGTCCGCTGATCAGGACATTTGTGTTTAGCCAGCGGAACATCTGACCTGTCTCTATGTCATGATGGATCACCCACCAAGAGCTGAGTGCTGTGCACACAGCCAGGCGTGCATGTGTGACAAAGGGAAGATTCCCAATGAATATCCATTCTCATTTCTCGCCCATCTGCTCCTTGATATAAAGGAAACTGGCATAACTCAGAAAGCACAATGGTTTTTAAATGGTTCATCATTCAGTGTCCACAAAGACAGAACACCCAAACACACCCAAAAAAGCCCATACAAACAGTAATACACTTGACACACTTCTCTCTACCCACTGAAGTGACCTATTCAAACACAGCAGCAGGAGGCAGAGAGGCTGAAGGGCCGGGAAGCTAATGAATGCACGGGTTTGGACCACTTGAAAGTGCTTGTGCTGTCCGCATGTTGCTTTTTGCTCACAAGAGAGCCCTATTAAACCATTAGCCCCTCGCCCCTCACTTCTTTCCCCAGTCTTGCTCACGTTTACGCTGTTCCCAAAACTGCATAAAATCTAGGACAGTCTTTAAATGGTTTGCTGACCAAGGTTTCTTCAAGTTTTCTTAGTCTTGTGAAGTGACACATACAAAATATTACATGTAAGGGGAACAGAAATGTAAGGTGGACAGAAAAAAAAAGTTCTAATCTAATCTTCCCAGGAACAGAACTCTAAACAATGCAGCACTGACAAGAAGTGGTCAGAGGTCAGAAAGCAGACACTTAACAGTCCTCAGAGGTTAAGTACTGCAGAAGGTGCTGATGACATCCAAGCGGCTGCCATAGTCACAGCAGATTGATGTCATTTGGCCATTCAATCTGAAGCCGGCGCGTGCCTGTTTGGATAGTCTAAAGATGGGCCCTATGTTTGCAAGACATCTTTCTGGGGGTTTACTAGCATAATGTGATGTAGGCAAGATAATATTTGCTTTTCTACAACCCTTCTGGGGCCTTGTTCTTGTGACCTTCAATTCAACATGTTGTTCTACAGACATCAGTCAACAGCACACTTGCAGAAAAACTCCCCCAACCATGACGAGTAATCAACTTTGCAGATAGATAATGGCCTCTTTCACTTTGCGAGGCACAATGAGCTGTTTCTGGCGACTGACAGGAGAGCGGACAGAGCAATTCACTAAGCCTAATCTCATAGGTTATCGTGGCATGAGCTGATGGCATTTTGTGAGGATGAATTTATCGCCAAACTCCCACTAAGAATGTCATTTAGTGGCAACGTCCAAATCTCCTTGAAATGTTGATTGTTTCTCTGGCTTTTTCAATCATTTGCACATGGAAAAGGTCCACGGACTAAACCATAGACAGATTAGGAAAGGCTGTTTCAGCATCTACTGACAACTCCTTTTCTAAGCAGCCGTCTTGTTTTGCCCCTTCCTCCTCCTGAGCGACACTGAAAAAGACCATTGTATGGGCTGTTTGGAACCTGCATGGTTGCGTGAGTGGCTCAGTGCTTCACAATGACATCAAGAACTGTGCATATAAAAGCAAGCTCTAGACAACTCACTCACACTTTCAAGTGGCACAAACAAAACGCAGATGTCCATACGAAAAGTCGTGGTACGATAAACATGACTGTGGGGGTTTTTTCCAAGAGTGTACGGCCATTAACACAAACAAATTGGTGCAAACACCTTGACATGAAAAAGACCCCAATCAATCTCACTGGCCCCATTTCTACCTATATACCTCCATTTGTCTGGCTGTTCTCTGCTGACTTTCAGAGGACACCACACAGCCCTTCTGTCCCCTCGCCAATCTGTGCTTTCTAATGAAGACCCAAACGCTCCACGATCCGGTGAAATGATGTCCCTTCAGTTCCGGATTTAAATCTAATGCTCTGTTTAGATCAAATCTGCCTGTTCCTTTTCTTCTCTCTGCTGTGTCACCGTGTTTTCTTAATGTTATTGTTCATCTGTGAAGACGAACACGCAAGATTTCCACAGCAGGGTGACGAGAAATGACAGAAATGCAAAACAGCTTTCTCTGATTAACTGTGTTTAGAAACCGTGCTCTGGGTTTTGTATTCTGATGTTGCTTCTTATAAACATGTGGTTGCTGTATAGAGACCGTCGCTGACTCCCAGAGCAGTGTTAAAAGAGGCCAGGCGGCAAATGAAAAAAATGTTTTAACATCATTGAAATAAAGAGAGCTGCTTCCCGAGTGTATCAAGAGTAGTTCAAAAGGGTCATTTGGTTATTTAGAGGACAGCCTTAAATCCCAGTGTGACCTCACTTTTTTTTTCTTTTTTGCTTCTGTCTCTTTATTAAAAGATAAGGCTCTACGTAGGCAGTATGTGCACACTTGGCTTCCATTTGTCTGGAATAAGAAGCGACCCTAGAGTCTGAATGTGAGCAAACAAATCTCAACAGACCTTTTCATTTCTCCCCTTTTGTTTCCAAGCAGTTCAGAAAGTCCCAACAGTGCTGTATTGCTGTTTTGTCCACAATGACCCTGCCAGTACACCCACCCTCTCAAACATTTCTCAGCCTCTCTTGGTCATTTCATTCTGATAGCTAAACACCGTAATCTTGTCTACACATTCAAAAGTACACTGCCCACACATGGTCTTATCACTCAAAAGCAACAGAGAAGCAAGAGGCAGTGAGGTCAGGTTGGAAACTCAATTACTGTGCGGCCACACTGAATCTTCCTCTTGCTCTGCGCCAAACGCTGAGTTAGATTTCTGAAACACTCACCTCCTGTCTCTTTTATAAAAGATCATCTATCTCTTTCCTTTTCTGTAACTTTACCTCCATCCACTAACCTCTACCTCTTCTCCTTCACAGTCTTTCTTCAGTTTTCTTTTCTACAGCTTCTTCAACAAGCATACAGCCAGAACCTCGAATACTTTCCACCCCCATTTCGTTCAATAGTTATATCACACATTGCTTTAGAAGATTAAACCAAAATCTAATCCAAAACTAACGTTCAAAAAGCACAGAAAAACAGGGGAAAAATATAAACCACTTAAATACACAAGCTTATTCCCAGAAAACACTTTGCCTGCTCTATCATATAACGAGAGGATGTCATTTTTTTGTCTTTTTCTATCACTCCACATTTAGCAGGGCATGCAGACAGATGCCCGTCCTCAGTCTCACTGCTGTGTATGTGTAGCCCCTCAAAATCCACTCAATTCCTACCACGATGAGCCTGGCAATGGCTGTGGTAAGAACATGCAAGGCTGGCTGTAACCATCAAGGTTTGAAAAGATGAGAGAGGTGGAAAAGAGACGAGACTGGGATTGCTCACGATTGCACAACTATGCACACAGCCAGCAGCATTTCACTTGCTCGCTTGCCATTTTTCCCTTCCATCCCCAAGCAAACTCAGTCAAAACCCTGGAAATGTAACAATGACCTGCTGCCATGTGCCAAAACATGGGACAGAGGCGGGGGGGGGGGAGAAAAAAAGTGAGCAGCTTGGAACCCTGTCATTTTTCTGTGCAAGCCCTGCTGCTGGTATCTTATCGGCTCAATCCTCTCATCGTCATTTAAATCTCCCCCTACTCCATCCGATCCCAGTCTTGGCCCTATTTAAATCCCTCCCTCCTCCCAGTCCACCACATTTCTAATGCTAATTATCTAAACCTCTCTGTGCGCGCTTTCCCTCCCATCCACCAGCTAGTTATTCAAATCTCTCCCCACCCACTCTCCCTACAAGCCCGGCCCCAGTTAAAGGTGCTTGACTGAAGGGCTGATCCGGGCTGTTATTTTTCCGACATAGAATAATACTGCTTCATCCTTTCCTGATCTGTTTTCCTGCCCTTTTTTTCCTTTCTTCATACAGTTACACAAACTCTGAATTGAGAGTTAAGATAACTGGATTCCGTCGTCAACAATAATGTATTAAATTAAATCAAATACATCAGCAAGGTGCACACAATGCATGTATATTTAGGAAACCGTATATGGTGGACACATTAAAATGTGCATACATCAATTCTCTGTTAAGATGATAGCTGCGTGGGAATGTAACCTTAGTCGGTCTGTGGTGGCCTGTTAGGGTCACCGTCCCCAGTGTTAAGTAAGGCGAGAGCGAACGAGCAGAGTTTGGGGAGGTCAGAGGGGATCTGCTTTCCAGGACCAGGTGCCGGCACAACAGTGTGGGAAAGGGGACACAAGTATCTGTCTCCTCTTCTAGTCGAAGCACGATTCACTGATTTCCTAATCTTTTCTCCCTATCAGTCAGAGCATCTCTTTCTGTGGTGCTCCGTTTTGTCCATTCGCACTCGCAGCCTTCACACTCTCTCTCACTCTCATTCAGTTGGAGGGATCTCGCCGTTAGTCCTGTGGAGAAGCCACCTACACATGGAGCATCGGGATCAGAGGAGTCCCACTCAGCATCACTATTTATTACAGTTACATAAATGCTGGTTTCCAACAACAGCCACCTCACAGAACCTGTTAACTCCCATGTGCACACGCAACAGCCGCACGAAACACCTGCACGAAAAGGAATTAACTGCACCCGCAGTGTGCAAAATTCTTGTTCGATAAGTTCGTTGTATGTCTTACTGCAAAGTGCATATTATGCATATTGCATTTTTGTAGAAATGAATCATCAAAAAGAGATTTTTTTTAAAATACACAATTTTATCAATTCAAAGCATTTCTATTTTACTGATTCCTTATTGACATCAACATTGCTGAAACAAACACATCCCATTCTCTTTTCCATGCAGAATTTTTTTAAAAAGTGGACACCTTAGGGGGTGTGCTCACCTTGATACTCCTGTCCAGGGGTGTAGGTGGTGGGGTTGCCTGTAATTTGGAGGGTGAGAAGCACCTCTCCCCCACCTTCTGCTATCCCGGCTCCCTCCAGCTCACCGTGGTGGGTGCACAGGAAGAAGAAGGGGTTGAAACGGGGGTAGAAGCTCGCAGGGGGAGCCCCGAAATCCATGTTGCTGCTCCCCAGGACGAGGGCAAGCAGGGCACAGCCTAAAGCACCCCCAAGAGAGGCCCGCGCCATGGCCATCTGCCCTCACACCACGCGAGGGGCTGAGGGAGTGAAGGTGGGTGAAGTGGCAAGGAGAGTGATGGCTGGGAGCAAGGGAGGCGCTGGTAGAGCTCCAGAGGACAGGTTTGGAGTCCAGAGATGAGTCGAAAGTCCAAAAGTGTGTGGGTGAGAGTGTGCACGTCTTGTGTGTGCTTGTATGTGCAGTATTTCTGTGTCTGAGTGTGTGGGCTTGGTCGTCAGGAAAACTGCTCTTCTTTTTCCTCTCCCTGTCCTACCTCCACTCTCGGGGAGTTCAGAGCTTCGCCTGTGCTGTCCTGCTCCGGCGTTTAAATACCTCACCCCCTCCCTCTGTTTCCCTCTCTCCTCCCACCCTCCCTCCCTCTCTTCCTCTCTCTGTCTCTCGTTCGCTCCAACACCAGCTCCACGGGTGCTGTATGCGCTCTACAAGACGGCCTCCCTCCTCTCTCTCATCCAGCTCTTCTCTCCTCCCTCTTCTCCGCCAGTCTATCACTCTGAATTCTTCCTTAATCTCGTTCTCCCCCTCTCTTATCTCCTTTTTTTTACCTCTCACTAAACCATTCTGTTACTCCATATTGCACTCTTGTATCCCTCTCTGGAGACCTTGGCGGCCTTATCTCTATGCATCTGTTAGTTTCTTCATCCCTAAGCAGCCCTCTGACAGATCCCTTTCACTCTTCTCTTCCTTTGTCTTTTTGCCCATCCACCAGACTGTCTCCTCCTCTCCCACCCACTATCACACCTCCTTTCTCCCTCCCTATTAAGCTCTCTTCACCTCCCTCTCCTTCCCTTTCTCTCTTTCTGCTGTTCTCCCACTTTGCCCCTCGATCTCCCTCTCCTTCTTCTTTCAAACCTCTACCTCTCCGTCTCTTCTCTCATCTTTAGAAGTGCTCGGCATTTGTTTTTCTTCTTCTCCTCTGTCGCTTTTTTTCATGGGTTTTCCATGAGAATCTCCTTTTCCACAAGATTCTCCAACTTTTTTTCCCCTGTCAGACTAGCCCGCGCCACCGTTCCACCCTGCATTACTCCACCACCAGCTGATGGTTAAGTATTCGTCCAGCACATGCATATCTTCCCTTTTCACCTGCGAGTAAATACAAAGAACCTGTATTACAGCCATGCGACTCTCTTTCTCTGCCCATCTCTCTCTTGCTCTGTGTGTAAGTGATACACTTTGCACCCCCCACCACCCAACAAGCATTCCTTCTTCAGACCTTGTGGAGACAAAAACATTTTCCAGATATATGACAAACACATAAAAATTGTCTCAGTGGCCGCACAGTTCCTTTCATGGCACACGGCCAAAGACAAAACAGACACATGAAATAAATTATTATCAAAAGGGGGGGGGGGGGGGGGGGGGGGGTGGACGTAAAGAAGCTGTTGTTACCACCAATTATTTCCTCTGGTGTTTCTCTTTAGCTGCCTGCTGGGTTTGTGTTGCATCAGTTCCTATTGCAGACATAAACACTCCCAAGCCAGCTAGGTACACACAGACACACGCACACTCACACTCAGCAGCTTCATGTCCAAACAGCCTGACTGACCCACAGCAAGAACGCACAACCAGTCCTGCATGGGCAGCTGCTTTCACAGCTTAAACGCTGCACCAGACACACATATGTATGCACATATACAGATACAAATACACAGTTGCACAACGAATCAAAATGCACTAAAGAGTACTCTTGTTTACAGACAAACACATAAAGAAATATAGTAAGTGGTTCTGTCAGTTTCTTGTTATCTCTATGTTGATATAATGACTTATATTTGGCTCTTGCAAAGTTATTCACCTGCCAGGGCAGCTGCAGCTCACAGACCAGCTCCAGTCAGCCTGTTTATCCACATTGCAGTCCAGACATCCAAGACGGCTGGGCAAAAAGACAAATATTATGCAACTGTAAAGGGAAGCTTCACTCACTTTGTGGATTTCTATTATAGTGGTCAGTCTGATTTATAATAACTTGTGAAAAGTGCCAGACAAAACCACAAATCCCAGAGAAGCTTCAGCTACACTTACATCCAGCCTGATAATGAAGGAAAACATGACATGGTGTGAAATAAGCTTAATGCAAACTGTACTGTCAAGCTTGAACAAAAAACCCTCTTTCTCTGTTAAATTCAGTGCTCTCCTCGCCATTTTTTTAAAAACTTTTTCTCTGTCAATACTCCACTAAGCATAGTTCATGCTATATGAGATCATGTGTTTGAGTTTTAGTTCTTTTTTTAATGCATAGGCAAATTATAGAGACTCTCTCTCTCTCATAACCATTAAAAAACTCTTAGAGTGCTGTGGAGTCACACACAAACACACATTTCCCTCATATAGGATCCAAGATAATCATGTGACCAGACTGCTGGGACAACACATTAAAAGGATGACTAAAGTGCATAGCAGCAACTTTACCATGAACAGGTGTACTGTAATGCTTTGTTTTGACACGTTCACCGCAGAACTGCGATGGAAAACAAGTACATCGGGACAGTGCAGGTAGTTACTGGACGGCAGCAACTTTTTAGAAACAGCGTGTGCCCTCCCCAGATTCTTTATAAGGTCAGCTCGGCGGACCTGTCTGCCGAGACTGGAGAGTGAGATCAGAGGTTATCACAGTTCCTCTCAAACAGTCTGCAGTTGCCCAACAGCTCTGTGTTGGCTTAATGAAGCACTTTTAATTAAACTAAATGCATTAAGTCACTGGTGGGATTTCTTTTTAGAACTTAATTCCTTAAGTGCAGTTACAGTAGCATTTTGCACAAAATGATGCTTTGCTGTAGTTCCAGCCTGAAGTATGCAGTGAAAAATGTACTCCTTAAGTTTATAGTTTTAAGAAAATAAAATATTTGAAAAGTCTGAACAAGAGGTGAAAATTGCTCCCAACGAAAGCCAAATCGGTTTGTACTGCTGCGTCACTTGGAACAAGATGTTGCTTTTGAAGTTTTCGAGGAATGGACAACAGAAGGAGGGAATCGCACAAAACCAAGAAGAAACCAAGAAAACGTCTTCTGGTTTCCTCAAAGAAGTTCCAGTAAAGCATCAGCGGGCCAGGATGGGGGTAACAGTTTGGGGTAAACAGAAAACTGTAAAGTTCATGAAGTGTAACCTCTTTATTTGGTTTATATAAAAACTTGTTTATATCCTAGATGGATAATGCAACACAAATAATTAAGTAGACGGCTGCTCTTTCCACAGTATAGTTTACATGACCGGTACACTGACGGCCCACGCAGCTCATTATTTTTAATTAGCCCCACTTATTTAGACAAAAGCACAGTGTGCGAGCCCTTTCATTCATTTCACTGCGACGACTGCATTGACACAATGGGTTTGCTGATGCAGTGGACTCAAGGGGGGAAAAAATCAGTCTAGCCAAGGCACCAGACAAAATTTTCCACTGGTACCACTGGTCCTACAAACTTTCTCAGTTGAGCACACCATCTTGCTTTAAGTTTAAAATCTATTTTTTATGACAAATTATTATAAGAAACAGAAAAGAGACTCAACACTTTGTGGTTTTGTCGGGAGTGAAGTAGAGAGGAACTCAAAATTTTGGTTGACGTATTAAATGATGATGTATTGAAGCTTAAAAGTTTAAACTATGTTTTTATGACAAGGAGTTTAGCGATAGCAGCTCCCTCTTACTGTAATTACAGGTACTACAATAGCTGTTGTGGTTGAAAACATAGACTGTACATAAAAGATCAACAACAACAACATCAGCTTTATATGCAGAGTTAAGTCAATGCAGAAGTGCCTTAAACCTGCATTCTTATTAACAGCCAGAAGGGGGCGACTCCTCTGGTTGCAAAAAGGCTTGTGCAGAAGTTTAAAGCAAAATTGCCCTTGGATGCCTCGCTGTATGACTTAAAACTTTCCTGTTGATTCAACTGGTAGTTTTAATTCACATTTAATACAATGTAATGTTCACCTGCTAAATTAAGGTCATACTTAAAAGGATGACACAGCATAGCATGCTTTAGGGCTACGTTGACAACTCGCTAGTATATGAGAGCCCGTCTAAATAACTGCATACTTTAAGTATAAATTGTGTCATAGTTCATCCTAAACACTGACTACCTTTCATGAAAAAAAGAAACAAACAAACTCATACTCTCACAAATACATCTGCACAAAATGAAGAATTTAACTCATGACTAAAATCAGAGCGCTCTAAGACAGAATGAATACTTGAACAAGTGTTTCTGATGCCGGTGGCGCGCTCGAGGATAGCCATTTGTTACCTGTAGCAGGCTTTAGTAACAAACACTCACACCCCTGAACCTGGTGATCTCTCCATATTCCTCATGTAGGTCCTGTCCTACATCTATTACACCGTGGCTATTGTACAGCCCCTTCCCCTATGTGCACACACAGACGTATTAATACACAAAACACACACACACACACATACACAGAGTGCGACTGGGGGCTATCGTTCTCCATTATGAAAACTAGGTCGGGGAGGAGTGGGCGAGTAGAGTGGGGCAGTAATTATTTTTATCATTATTAATTTCCACCTCAAGCTTGCGCCGGGGCTTTTTTGTCTGCTTCAATCTTCATTTCAGCCCCCAACATCCACACATGCACACACCACCATCACTACCAGTGTCTTTGAAAAGGCTACGTGCCAAACAAGGCAGAACAGAGCATGGGGGCACAAAAGAGGAAAAGAGCTCAAAGGGATAGAAAGAGTTTGACAGAGAGCGAGAGGGGCGACAGGGGAAGCCGGAGGGGTCGGACGTGTCGCCTCATCACTCACCGGACCCTAATTTACACTAACAGGTTGTTTACTTGATATGGCGAATGATAATAAAAGCCTGGGTGTTGGATGAGGGGAGAAGGCAAGGAAAGAGAAAAATTGAAAGCGAGGCCCTGCGGGAACACTTCGGCGCTGTGATGGCTTGCACACTCCAATTAGTCCCATGAAAAGCTTCTCTCCCTAGAAAGGAGTTAAGGAAGGGGTGAGTTGCTCATTGCGTAAATAAAAACAGCCATATTCACCCCAAAACTCTCTTGCTGGGCCACTGCACAAGGAACAACTTCACTGGTTGTTGGGACTCAGCCGTGGCCACGTACAATGAAAACACAGTTTTCAAGTTTGTGTTAGGGTCCCTGGGTCGTTGACCCAGTGTTTTGTGTTTTTGGTTTTTTGATTTTGTTATTTCATTATATTCTAGCTTTGCTTTACGGGTTTTAGGATTATTCTTAGTTAAGGTTCTCTGGGTGGGGTTTGGTTAGAGCTTTAGTGTTCTGGTTTTCTGTCTGTGTAATCCTTAGTTGCTGTCTCCCCTGTCTGCTATATCCCCGTGTCCAGTCAGGGTCTGTGTCTGCCCTGGTTCCACGTCTCTGTTCCCTCTGTTGTAGTGACTGCATGTGAGTCTGTGTCTTTTGTTCAGTCTCTGTTATGTTTCCTGTTTTACTTTGAAAGTCCATGTCTCATGTTAATGTGTTTGGTTTTGCTTCCTTTGTCTCGTTAGGCCTGATTTGCCCCAGCTGTGTTTCCCTCCTGTTACTCATTCCCTGATTGCTCCCTCTGTGTATTTTAGCCCTGTGTTTCTCTGTGTCCGTGTCGCGATCTACCGTTTATTTTGCTGTGTGTTTTGTCATTCCGCCGGTGTTAGTTTAGTTTGATTTTTTCCAGTTATGTTATGTTTGAGTTCAACATTAAAGCTGCTTCGGTTTAAGTTTGTCTCTGGAGTCTGCACCTTGGGTCCTATTCCTGTCTGCACACAGCCGTCACTTAACAGTTTGTTTTGTTAATGACACTAAATTTGTTATTTGTACTGTACGTATTACACGTAGGTTTAGCGACCACAAAAAAATAAATAAAAAACAACCAAAAAAAAAAACCGCTGCTGACACTCACTAAATAAATGAATGACTTGAAATGCACCTTTAACCATACATAGTCCATAACAGTGTGCAAAGACTGCAAAATCAATGTAGTGATTTACTTCTGCTCCAACTATAAATAAATATTAATCAATTTAAAACTGTTAAAAAAAGCAGTGTTTTCCTTTGGATCATTTGAAGGTCTAGTTCTGTTACTGCTGTGTGCTGTAGTATCTATTTCCATCTATCCATCCAACTTCATCCGCTTTATCCGGGGCCGGGTCGCGGGGGCAGCAGCCTAAGCAGAGAAGCCCAGACCTCCCTCTCCCCAGCCACCTCCTCCGGCTTTTCCGGGGGAACACCAAGGCGTTCCCAGGCCAGCCGAGAGATATAATCTCTCCAGCGTGTCCTGGGTCTGCCCCGGGGCCTCCTCCCGGTGGGACATGCCCGGAACACCTCACCCAGGAGGCATCCTTGTCAGATGCCCGAACCACCTCAGCTGGCTCCTTTCGATGTGGAGGAGCAGCGGCTACTCTGAGCCCCTCCCAGATGCCCGAACCTCTCACCCTATCTCTAAGGGAGAGGCCAGCCACCCTTTGGAGGAAGCTCATTTCCGCCTCTTGTATCCACGATCTCGTTCTTTCGGTCACTACCCACAGCTCGTGGCCATAGGTGAGGGATTTCCATCTATTCTATACCAATCATCCTCATGTAGTCTTTGTTATGCAGGTCAAATTTATGCATCTCTGATAAAATTCAGCCATCTGATAGAAAATCTTCCTCTTGATTTTTTTCGCCTACAGTAAAACTTTTTATTAGACTTATCTTTGGTGCAACACTTGAAATATTATATGTGTGAATGTGTGCGTGAATGGGTGGATGGATGACTGGATATGTAAAGCGCTTTGGGGTCCTTAGGGACTAGTAAAGCGCTATATAAATACAGGCCATCTACCATTATAACAGGGTCTCCTCCTGTCTTTTCATAGAAGATCAGATTACTACGGTTTTCTCTATATTCTTATAAGATCTTTACCTTACAAAATAAAGCACCTTGAGGTGACTGCTGAGCTGAACTGAATTGAAAAAGTTAATCTTGTATTTCATTATAGTTGTTCATTGCACTGGGTTGTCAGAAGTTACGTGATTGAATCGGTTTATTTGTTTGCTAGCAGGATTATTCTTTACGTTATAGATGGAATTGGATTAAAACTTGATCAGTGGAGGAGGTTGCCTCAACATCATCATATCAAATGTAAAGCTTTGATATGGATCTAGATGCAGGATATTTTGTACCATTCTGAGATAGCGTGCCCACTGGACACTTTATTTATAACATCTTGTTCCTACTGGGTTGGACCATGTTTTGCTTTCAGAACTGCCTTACTTCTTCGTGGCATAGATTCAACAAGGTGCTCAGAGATTTTGGTCCATATTGACATGAGAGTATCACACAGTTGGCTGCAGACGTGTCATTAATACATCCATGATGCAAACTTCCAGTGTCGTCACATCCAAACGGAGTCCTCTTTTGGACTGTCATCTAATTGCTGTGGAGACCATTTGAGTACAGTAAACTCATTGTCATATTCAAGAAACCACTTTTTGATGATCCCAGGAGATCAGCAGTTTCTGGAATACTCAGAGCAGACTGTCTGGCACCAACAACCATGCAATGTTCAAAGTCACTTGAATTGGATTTTTGCCCATTCTCACGTTGGGTTTGAACTTCATCTTGACTATTTCTACATGCCCCCCTCCCCCCAAACAAAACTGGGGTGCTGAAGTAGGTAGTGGGTGTATGTATAAAATCGAAATAAGAAAAATCATATTGATGTTCTTAAGAAAATTTCACAAGCTAAGCTAGCTAGAGACAACCTTTTAGATCTAGACATTCATGCGCTCTCTGCTTTAACAGATGAAGGCATTAAATACTCAGATTTTGTGTTCAGACACTAAGACAGAAGTTTTCCCTCTTAAAATCAAGCATAAGTCCTCATGGCTGCTAAAAACAAAAAAAATCCCATGTCCTCTGTCCTCCACTCCTCAATTAGGACAAAAATCTCTGGAAGTGGCTACACTGACACCTTGATGAATGAGTAAGCCATGCAGAGTAAGTACAGCATCATCCTTTAAACGACAGTGGGATCAACATTCCCCACATTCTATGGTTCTCTTCTACCACATAAACAACTGAAAATCCAAACTCAAACCTGCTGTTTGGACAAAGCGAGATAAAGGTTGATGTATAAAAACTCGCTTTAGTGAAACATCTGTTCATGGAAATGTCTGCAGACACAATGCGTTAACAATTATATGTAGTATAAAAGTGACAGGAAAAACAAGAAAAGCAAAAAAAAGATCTTCGACAAAAGAACTCTGTTCATTCACACAGTTCAGGGGTGACTCAGTTGTTTTTGCTTTCCACTTAGGGCCACATTAATCTGCCAGCAACCAGTGGAGAGTAGCAGAATATGTGTGGGACTCTGTGAGGCCATGTTACAAACCAAAACACTGGACAGAACAAAAATGAAAAAGAACGTAAAATGGTATTTAATTTGTTATGGTTAAAAGCAAGTAAACATCTAAGACTAATTATTCAGTTATACAAGAGTAGGTTTTGAGACTAGCTCACAGGTTCCTAGACTGTACACCATGGAACTTATATCAAAGTACTTCATTTGAATTTCCTGTTGTGCCCTTTCTCCAGAATTTCTCTTTCAATACTCACATGTGAACCAGTTTCCATGAATTCTCGTTGAAGCATTATTAGCCAGAAATACAGTATGCACTAGTTTTTGCGCTGGCACTCAGCAGAGTTGTTTTTCTTTGCGAGAAGAAAGCCCAACACTGTTGCTACCAAGGTCAAGTGCATTTTCAAGCTAAACGACCGGCACAAACATTTTTCTTTTTTGTTGCATGACTAAAAACCATGTTGGGGAAACATGCAGGTATTGCTTTGAACTTGTGTGCAGCCTGAAGATCATTAATCTAAAGCAGCTTTCAGTTTTGGACACCTGTCATAGCTCATCTGACTTTAACAGTGCCATTTGCAAACCTTAACCTATTTTGAGCTGGGCTTTTATTTTTCTTGTAATTAAATTATAAGAATTACCAAGAGTATCCAACATGAAATATACAGATATGATGTTCTTACTTTTAAACAAGTTACTGGTATTAAATTCCTCATGGTAGTTGTTTTTATTTTTTTGAAAAATGACAAATGAAGTATCAGCAATTAGCAGGACCCTGAGAGATGCTGCTGGCCCTTCAGTTGATCCATCTACCGTTCACTCAAGCCTCATCTCAAATGGTCATTCTTAAGGAAGGGAAATTACCCAAGAACTGGACTGAAAATCAGTGCTAATGCGCCTTATATAGAGTGACAAATCCAAAATTTAAAATCTGTTTCAAATTGTCATCAGTATGTGTAGACGTGGTCAGGAGAAGGGTACAATAGTGTGTGTTTATAGCCATCTTTGATACGCCGTGGAGGCTCTCAGCTTGGGCTTCATTTCAGGAAGCAGTGTTTGGGATCTTGCCAGTCCTGAGATGAATACAGAAAAATGCCATGAGAATGTGATATACCATGCAAAACCATCTGGAAAGCATTTGATTGAAGCAGCTTTGTTATCATTGTGTTGCTGAAATATAAACATATCGCTAATGCAGTCAGTCATGGATTGGCCTCCCCAGAGCCCAGACTTGGCAGCATACATCCAAAAAAGAGCTTTGATTGTCCTTTAAGAAGCCAGAAGATCTCTTCCTGAAGACTATTTAAAGAAATTGCGAAGAAGCTTGCTTCCAATGGCAGAGACCTTTTGCTTGTCAATCACTTGGCAAGCAAAAGGTTGCTGGTTCGCTTCCAGCTGGAGACACAAATCCCCCTTGGGGTTGTGTCAGGAAGGGCATCCAGTATAAAATTCAGCCAAATCAAACATGCGACCCCTTGTGGCAAGGGAGCAGCTGAAAGTAAACAACTTCTACAAGAAAGCATGCCTAAGGGTTCAGGCTGTGAAGGATGAAGGATAAAGGTGGTCATACAAAATATTGACGTTTAAGCTCATTAGAATGAAACTCTGTTTTGCCTTGTATGTTTCCACATCTTTAAATAAATTGTTGTTCCTATTTGCCATATTTTAGGAAAGCATGAAGAAATAAGGTGTAACTAAAGACTTTCCCCCAGCACTCTATGAACCACATTATGTGTATGTACACATATCACTGAGCACCTGAGGTGTTTAGAAATATCAACATTTAAAGCTGAGTTTAAGATTAGAAAATGCAATGAAACAATTAAAATGCAAATTTCTTAGGAACATGACAATGATTTTATCTGTTAGATTGTATGTTGCAAGTTTTTAATTAATCAAAAGAATATCATCACAAGAGTCTGTACCCTATATAACCCTTGTTAATTTTTAACACTCAAAGCAGACATCGGTTGGTGTGTTTATAATGTAATTTTCCAATCATGACAACAGTAAGATACAGTATTTTTTAAATAATTGCACATCAAGCATTTGCTGCTGAGAAATGTGAAGAAAGGTACGTCAATTTGGCTTGAAAGACATCACAGAATGAAGGTACATCACAGTGATTAGAAATCAAAGCTTTAAAAGCCTTCAAACATATGCTCCCAGTCCTGTAAAACTCATACAGAGATGCTATAACCCAAATAAACTGTCGTGTGCAGCACATACTGCACGCAACTAATTCAATGGTAAATACTGGTGGGGATAATAAATGCCTCTGCTTCAGTTTGGAAATATTTGGGGTTTAGATCAAATAACACACATGAGCCAGCCTGCTGCATGACAGCACAGACCATTTCTGGCAAACGCTCCAAGTTACTGTTTTTCTTTCCTTTTTTTTTAAACAAGCAACTTACTGATTAGTAGAGATTTAAGAAAACCGTCAAAAGACCTGCTACCTTAGCTAAAATGCCTTTAACTAATAATAATTGAATCTGTGTGCATTTTCATACTTAAATAAAAGGTAAATGTGTGGCTGTACTCATGGAAAATAACTTTTCCGCTGATTTGAAGTTGTGTTTCTGGGATCTTCATGAATGGTAAATGTAATAACTGCTGTCTGTACTGAAGCCTGACGGAAATATTAAAACGGCTAAGTGTTTGGTACTAAGAAGGTAGTGTGCAGTAAGGTTTTACAGCTTTTTGATGAAAGCAGTGGTTTTCTGCAAATGAATGCTGTGAGAGTGATAAGAATGACTCATAGCAGGTTGCAAGCTGGACAGCTTAATGATGCAATGTTGCAGTTTTTGGCATTAACTGCAGGAGCTTCGTTCCACTGAACAAAATCCACACAAAAAGAAATGTCAAAGAAAAATAAATGCAGGTGCACATGTCCCGATGTCCTTTTTCTGCACACTTTCTAGCATAATGCCATCCCGCAAATTTGCTTTAAATATATCAAATAGTCAAACACTGGGCTGTCTGCGTTGAATACAGTCTTTATATATCTGTGAGTTTAAATGGTGGAGGCACATGGCTTGGCACCATTTAAGTGTGATACATTTTTCAATAGCTGTGAGTCATAGTTCTTTCTGAGTTCTGAGCAAGGCAAAGTGCGTCGCTCGGGGCTGCCTCCATCTACAGACAGTTAGCTTCGTACTTCTTTTGCATTTGTTAGACGCAAAATCTGTTCTCCAAACTCCTCGCTTTCAGTTCAGCTCCCAGTTCACTGTCATCACAGCAGCCCCCTCCCTTCCTGCAGTCATGGTAACGGAGCTGTGAAAGAACAAGCTGAGGAATATGAGGCATGGAGGATGACAGACACATGGCCACATTGTGACAGAGACAGACGAAGAGAATGCCGAGTGGTTTGACACCACAGACAGCGATTTCCCCATCCTGACATCCAGCATGCAAGCAATTAAGAAGGACATGAGGCAGAAGTTATGTGGGACACAGCAAGTCGAGAAAAACAAGATTTCTAGTATTTGCAAGGCATTCAGCAGCAGAGTGGAAGTTCTTGCTGGACACAGATTTTATTGTTTGGAGGCGAATCCGTGTACTTTAGGGTCCCGTACTGTCATTCCTTCGTCTGTTGCTGAGATCAGACTTGTTCACTGTACAAATAAGATCAATGAGTCGACCTCCTGACACAAGCTTTTCAGAGTCTAGAACTCAGGAGAAAATAGGCTATCACCATGGCTGAAAATCAATTTGATAAATGATAGAGAGGTGTTCTAGCAACTGAAATCCTACACGCAGGCCATCAAAAAGCCATCTCTCTTCACATACATTCTTATGGCCTAATAGATACAGTATTGATTTTAGTGTGGTTGGTGGAAATGCCAATGTGAACTTGTAAAAAAAAAAAAAAAGTAAGACAAAACAGCTCTTGTTCTCACTCCGTGGCATAATCTGAGCTGTTTTCGGGCACTGCGCTCTTCAGCAGCTAGGATAAGTTGCTTCTGCTTGTGTGTGTGAGAGCTGCACAGCATGGCTGGCACACACATAATAAAACAGATCTATTCCAAAAGATACCATTCATCCCTGGACGGCCAGCACAGACTCTCACTTCTTACAAATAAACACATATGCAGTGATAACAGTCGCATGTAGCAGTAAACACTGTTGAGATACGCAAAAAAGTCTTACTCACACAGCATTCGCACACATGCACAGTCAAACAAACACTGGCAGTAGTAGTAGAGGTGTAAATGTGCATGAGCGCACATACACACACACATATTTGCACTTGCAGATCCACTCACATTAGAAACACAGAAGAAGGCGGGAGGAGGGGGAAGGGGGCACTGAGGCCACAGAACATACAACAAAAAGCAAGCAGACAGCCTTGAGCTATGAGCTCAGCTAAATAAATAAATAAATGAAAATCTCATTTTAAACCAGAAGCTTCGCACCCCCTCTTGGAGCCCACTCCTCCTCCTCCCAGCTCTCCTCCTTTTTCCTCCTCCTCCTTTCCATATCCCAGATCAAGGTTTCATTCTGAAGAAGCACAAAGACTGGCTGCCCAGCATCCATCTCTTCAACTCCATCCATCCCACCTATCGTAGGGCTCCAGAGACATGGATGTGCTGGCTCTGCTTTCCATTTTCTTCCCCCCTCCACAGGATGAGCTCTGACAGTACCCAACGACACCAGAATCTGGCAATCAACCGGCAAAAGCGCCAGAGGTTGTCAGACCATTGTATCTGTTTGTGTAAATCTACTGTAACAAATGCACCTGGCTCCATTTTATAATCCAGAGTTTATGTCAGGCTTCGTGGCAGGTAGGATGATGCCAATTAGAGAAAGGCATGGCTGTCAGGGGAAGCACATAGGTTTAGCCTGCTGAGACACTACAGCATACTAACTGATTTAAGCCAATTTGTCGCCATATCCATATTGTGCTTGACTGTGCAAACAAACAGATATAAGTAGCGGCTGTGGGCATGTGGATCTGTGGGTGTGGATGCTGGAGAGACACAATAGATGGTTGTTTTGGCGTATAAACCCCACACAGATGGATGAACATCCTGCTTTGGATTGGTTAAACCAAACGTACTGAGGCAGACATGACACAATATCTTTTAAACTGTGCACATACTCCAACTGTCAACAACTGAAGAGGGACCAGGGATGTGAACAATCAGTCGACTAGAAGCTTAAGCTCCCTTCACTAGTCGGTACCAGAAATACTCATTTGTTCGACTAATTGCTCAGATTTCACAAAACGAGCTGTGGGATGTCATGCAGTCACTTACAACAATGTCTTCCCCTTTCTCTCGGTGATGAAATATTCTAAACAAGCAAGGTGGAAAGACAGATGACATCTTGTAAAACCTGTGTGGTTTGGCAGTATTTTGATCTAGAAAAGAAATGCTTGGGTCTAGGCTGTGTCAGGCTAGAACCACTGAACCAGAGCAATCTGTCACCCACATTCAATACAGCCGTGTGGACACTATCCTGCAAGTAAAGAAGGCTGCTGGTGGCAGCACACTCGCCAAGCCAAAATGACATGTGCAATGATACAGACAGCAGACAGCTCCATACATTTCAGAGGCATTTTAAATATGATTTGATAACAAAAGGGTGGAATTAACAGAGTGAAATGGCTATGCACACAATACTTGTACAAAAGTAATTACATTATAGTCTTAATCATTTCTCAAACATTTAATTGATAATGAAATTAGTCACAAGGAACATCCCTTGTATGGAGAGGAGGACAGAGTGAGCCAGATGATACAGATGATAATGTGACCTTCATCTTTGTCACTATGAATAGAAGGAGGAACCCCTGTGGCCTTAATTATATGGGTCAGCAGACCAGGAGCTGGTGGTCCCACATTGGGGGTATCAACAAGTCAAACAAATGCAGACATACACAGAGAGCGAGTTGATTCGAGTCAATCAACGATGGGGCCCCGTTTTAAGAAGAGAAATGCAAATTGCAAATACAACACACACACATGCACACAGTCAAATGAATGCATTTCCTCTCATAATAATGACGCATTCATGAGCATTTTACAAGACAAAATGTTACAAAGCAAGACAGGAAACAGAAGGAAACCAGCGGCCTTTATTTCCTGACTTTATATTCAGCTTTAGAATGATGTTGTGCACTCGATGTTTACTCATAACAACCAAGGACAATCGTTTATGTGCAACGCTGTACCAATGACAAAGAGAAAAGTGCTTCTTGCACACCTGCTCCACCATCATCATGATGGCTAGAGACTGTAATTAACGGCGAGGTTTAGGCGTACGTTACAATTAACACATCCATGCAGATATGCACACAATTTACACAAAATATAATGGTCCATTGAATCCTCCACTGTAGGTCCTTCAACACAGTGTTCCGCACACTCACTGATCCAATTACAGGTCAGAGGTCACAAGACGGTCCCATCCTACCACAATATACAACAGGACCTCCCCCCACTCACTTCTCCCCATCCTCCCAGCATTCCCCTCATTCATTTATCCTCCTCTCTTCACACCCTTCTGCTCAGCTGTCATCTCTCACTTCGTCTCCTCTAAATGGCTATTGACTGTGCTCACAGGGCTGTCGTTCTTTGTCTGTCCCCCATCACAAATGTGTCTGCCAATCACAGGCTCACTGCTCTGAGTGATCCTATATCTTATAAAACAAAAACAGCACTGTTGCTTTCATTTAAAAAAAAAAAAAAACTTAAATCTCTTTTTAAAATTTTTTTAACTTCTGGCATTCCACACTGCTCCCAGTGTTGTTGCTGCAGTTCCTCAGCTAATCTATTTTCTCTGTGGTTGCCCTTTTCTCAATGATTGCCCTCTCTCCGAGCTTTCTCTCCTACGCTCCTCCACTGTTACTCGCTTAGACTCGCTCCTACTCTCTCCTTTATTCTTTCCTTATTCTCGCTCCCTATCACATGTTAAAACTCTAGCTTACGCCCTAAGGGAAGTTCTCCCTTTCAACTCACTGGACCCAGAGACAGGAAAAAGCTATTCCTCCCTACACCGTGTGTCACTGCACTGTATCTGTTTCTTGTAACTAGCTGGGTAAGCCGATGTCATCATGTTACTGTGTCACTGTGTCAACAAAAGACTGGCTTTATTGTACAGTGTATGTAAAGATTAATCTTCAAACCTAGGCCAATCTGGTATTTATTACCTCTGCAACAAATCATATGTGATTGGTTGAGTTTGTCTCCTGGTTGTTAGCAAAATTATTCAGAAAGTTCAATGAACGTGTTGCCATTGATGGGGCTTAGCCCATCGTTTGAAGGTGCAGGTTGGGGTAAACCTGCAAGACAAGCAAAATTCAACTTTAAGCCCATTTTTTTCCAAACATATGCACTTTGTTTTGTAAGGAAAATTGGAAAAAGATGCAGCATATTGGATTTATAATGCAATAAAGTCATTGTCATGCTGAAAAATAAAGCTGTTGCCAATCAGGCACTTTTCAGACAGGTGAATCAAAATGTGAAAGCACTTTTCTGTGTTCATAATTCAATTACAATAATTACATTTTGACAACATCCACAACACGAGCACCCCTCACTAAAAACTGAACCAAACTTTTGGGTCTTTCACTCTGTTGCCACTGACTTCCAGTTCTTGTGTAATTTTCCCTTCCTTAATATTGGCTGCCCTTCCATTGACACCAAATCCAATGAGGCTTCAGTGAATAGCAGAGGAATCAGCTGAAGGGCCAGATACATCTCTGTCCGGTGTTGGGATTTTTTTTTTCTATTTTTCCTATTTCTTACAGACATGACTTTCAAAAACTGTTCATCTTCCGTAGATAGTTTTTAGGCCTGTCACTTCTTTTTGTCCTCTACTTGTCGATTTTTAAGGACACAGTGCAAAATGCTGAGATATGTCAGGTTTGTCTCCTAAAATCGCCTGACTGGTGCAAAAGAATACTATTTTATGCCTGCCAAACTGTTATTGTTGCCATATTTTGTAGATTCAACATCGATAAATGGAAATAATGTGTGTAAAATAAACACTGAATCCTTTCTTGAGTTAGGTGCATTTTTTTAATGTTTGAAATGATTCATGGGTCAGCATGAAGTAGAATGACTGGTATTAAAATTTGTGAAAAAAGCAGCCAAGACCACTTTAAAATACAAGTCCAAGAAAGTCTGGCTCCTTGGAAACAAAAAATAAAGAAATGACAGATGGCTCGAGACTTTTGTACAGAATTGTATTAAAATGAAATAAGAAAAAAAAAATGGGACACATTCATTTTGCAGTTAAAAACAGCAAACTAACCCAGATATCCTTCTGGAACCAGGTATTCAGTTCATGCTTGTTATGGTCTTTTCAGAGGTATACACTCTCAGACTCATCTTGTGGCTTAATAAATATTCTAACCTAAGTGTACATTACTTTAAACAAGAGATAAGTCAAAACATAACAAATTCCAAATAACTGGTGGCAAAACCATCTACAATCTTGGGTAAAGGGACCTATAGTTTGCCACAAAAAGGCTACAAAAACCATAAAATTTATTTCCTCCATACAGACAACCACACACCCCACAAAGACAAGGTCATGCCTCATTAATCCATCACTCCAACAAGCTCCCCCATCAGCCTCATTCCTCTCCTCCACCACGCACTTGCTACATATCCTGCACGAGTGCCCGAGATTTACAGCTGCTCTGGCTCATGGGCAGAGGTTTGGCTGATATACAGTGAGCAGTGAAAGAAGAAAAAAAATGGAAGAGGCAGAATGAGAAAGAGATGAGAACTGATATTTCAGCCCTCTAATCCCTCGGCACCTCTGCTGATGAGTTTTGCTCTCCTGGCATTAGTTTAGCTCAAGCACAAAAACTCATCACCTCTCTGGGCAACAGCAAAGGTAATTATGACTAATGAAGTGCAGACTTTTATGGCCAAACATGGGCCTAACTGCATTTGTGCTCATAATGGCATACAGAAAGAGACACCCTCTGCTTCACTGGCATAAACATTACGCAGACGCAGAATCAAGGTCACCTCAGCAGATTAGCACAGCCTGTAAATGAGTTCAATTAAACAAGTTGCTAATGGCTGTCAGCTAATGGCCAAGTTATACCCTGGCAGCTCAGTGACAGCCGATGCAGGGCAAAGACTTTGCATAAGCTACAGTGGGTGGCAGCAGGTCCATCTACGGATAGGCCTATGAAGTACCTTTAGATATTGAATATTTTATATCTTAATATAATTTGAATGAAACATTTATTTGATATGCTTTACAGTCCCTGAATATTACACAGAAGAGATTTAATGAAATATTTTGCACAAGTGGAATAACAACGTGTCAAGTGCTCAGAAAACAGGTTAAAAAACAACAACAAAACCAAAACAAATGACTAATTCCACTTTAGACAATGAAAAAAAAGAGGAAGCATTTTAATCATCTAAAAATCTAGTTACAATAATTAAACATGAATAATGAGCTCCTCCATAATTAACCTGCTCCCCAAGCTACACTCCTCTCTATTAGAGAGAAGATCAACACAGAGCACCAGAGACAGAGAGATATGAAGTGCTCAAACAACGATGAGTGAGATCAAACCCATTTGCTTGGACCGGGATGGAAACTTTCCGTGCAATTAAACCGCATTTCCAATCATGAATTGGGAAAAGCGATCTCATCATCTGCAGAGGCTGATAGATTACGCTCATGAGACTGCGCGGTGCTGTCACAGGGCCAAACCAGACTAACTCACCCCAAACTGCCCCTTTGCTCGCCATCATTTACAACCAAGCTATTTACAAAACCATTACAGCGTGCTATTACACTTGACGTCACGGCTGGACGTTCGACCTGGAGCGTCATGTGGAGGTGAGGTTAGAATGAAAATTTAAGAATCATCACCGTCCTCAGAGTCGGAAGCAAAACACAAACACACTATGGTAGCGCTCAAGTGAAGAGACTATTTTCTCTTTAAAAGAGATAAGAACCAGAAATCTGTCCACATAATTATCAGCGAGGCCCCAACAGAAACAGAAGTAATACCTCATATGCACAAGGGAAGCAACCACATAATGAGAGGTTAAAGGTCAGCCCACACACAGGAAGAGACAAATCACTACTTAGGAGCCAAATTGTGTAAGCAGCTAAGATTATTTAACCCCAAAACAAATCTAATATATTCTGTAGACTTTCACACATATTTAAAAAGACATAGACTGCTGAAAAAATTACATTACAAAATATTTTTTTTTATCAGAGTATAGCATCGAGGCAGTGAAACAGCAGAATAATAATGGATTGCATTTTTATAGCGCTTTTCGAGACCCTCAAAGCACTTTACAATTCCACTATTCATTCACACACTGGTGGAGGCAGCTACAGTTGTAGCCACAGCTGCCCTGGGGCAAACTGACAGAAGCGAGGACGCCATATCGCGCCATCGACCCCTCTGGCCAACACCAGTAGGCGGTAGGTGAAGTGTCTTGCCCAAGGACACAACGACTGAGACTGTCAGAGCCGGGGCTCGAACCGGCAACCTTCCGATTACCAGACGAACTGCCAACTCTTGAGCCACGATCACCCGTAGAGGCAGAGGATATTGTTAGTTAGCTATAGTTATGTTAATGAAATTAACAACAGGTGCAGGAGGGGGGCAACTATGAGACAGCCCCCACAAACAGGTGGAGGCCACTGACATTTTTTTTCTTTTCTGGGTTTATTATAACATTTGGCCAGGGTCAGTGTCACTGGTAGCAGGAGGTGATACCTGAGAGGTCACACAGGTAGTTCACCTGTGAAAAGGATTTATACCACAGCCTGGCCCCCCACGCTAAAGCTAACAAAGCATCTCTGGGACACCATGTTGCACCTTCGACTGTCCAGGTGCTCAGGGATGCCTTGGCCCAGATCTGAATTCATTTTTTTCATTTAGTAGACTGATCAACTGCAAAATTTTCACAATAATTATAAATTTTATAAATTTTATACAAATACAATACACACTCACACGTGACTAAACTGTTTTAGCTGAGTCACGTGTGAGTGTGTATTGTATTTGTATACAATACAAAAATATTGTATTTTTGTATTTGTATTTTTCTAAAATACAAATGTTCCACCTCCCAATAACTGTAGAGTGGTTATTGACCCTTGTCCTAGAAATTCACCTCTGGTACTTGGCAAGCGTTCGTCCAAGCCACTGCAGTGTGGAAGCAGACAAACTTATCCATACCGTTTCAGTTTCATCGCTTTGGTGGTGCCAGGTTTCAGTAATATACCCCTTCAAGGAGATTTTAAAAAAAAGTCCAGTGGCTCCGTGTGGAGGCACTCTGTGTAGAGTTTTGGGTCTCATCCAACATTATTCCCCTGCTGCAGAACTCACTCGATAAAAACTGGCCTCCTTACCACAGCTGACAAACCGCCCCAGTCTGAAAATTTCTCACATGTGGGAAATTTGGGGTCACATTCTGAATGACATGCTGGATACAACCTGCAAGTTTCAAGGTTGTACACAAAAAGAGGTGAGTTTAAAGTAGCAAAGGTTCATTTATTTTTACTGAACATCAAAGAAGGGATTTCAAATTGGATGGATGTGGAGGAACAGGAAGCACCACTCTGTGTTCTTGTCCTCCCTGCTTCTTTCCTTGGTTGCTTATTGAGGCCAAGGCAGTGTTGCTGCACACTGGCTCAGCAGCAGGCCTCTCAGAATGAGCAGTAAAACTAACCACCAGTGGGAGGTTAAGCTACTCCAGTGTCACTCAGGCAACCCGCGGTGAAGCCGACACACTTCCTCTGCCAAGGACAAAAAAAAAAAAAATGTTTCCCAACTTGTCCACTGAGGTCTGAGTCTCAAGCCATGGATGAACAAGCTGAATAAATCATACAAGTATGACTGAGAGTGTGTACACCCAGAAAGCCTGAAGGAACAACAGAGTGGGTTCTGAGCTTCTTTCATATTAGCAGACTGCTGGCCACATGGCTGGGGGAGCTGAGCCCTTCGAAGCTCAGGCTGTTGTGAGAGAAATACTGAATTATGCATCTGAGAAGGGAGGGGAGATTGGTTGCTGGCTCCGATACCACCCCCCCCCCCTCCCCCCCTTTTCTTCACCTCCTTTCCTATTCACTGACAGATAGATGAGGGCATCTCAATGAAGTTTCGCAGGTCAGCTCCTCAGATTCAGCACTGACAGACAGTGGGGGGCGTGTCCCTGTTTCCCGTTTTCTGCACCATTTCACAGAATTGGGAGAAATGCCACTCTCCGCCCTCTCATCCGAATGGGGCGGGCAGGTGGGGAAGGTTCCGTCACCTCCAGCAAAGATGTATGCTCGATGACACACTGATGACACATTTGCGCCTCTGAAATCGGCCGAGGGTGGTTATGAAGTACGCCGCATCGATTCTCGGTGGATGAGGACCATCTCCTGCCACACCCACAGTGAGCAATGGGGTCAGGAGGTCACCCTTTTAACTGCCTGCCAAAAATCAATTCCTTATTAGAACTTCATTGCCATGGGAGAAGGAACGAAATGGCGCTAAAATGAAGACAGAAGACATTCACCTTTGTCAGATAGGATTATGGATGTTCTCTGGTTCCCCCCTGTTGTTATAAAGGAATCTCAGTGGTTCAGTCCCTCTTTCATTTTCTGGGCCTATACTGCTCCTCCTCCTCTTCATTTGAACCTCTTGCTCCTTGTCTCTTGACACTTCATTGCCAGGCTGCTGGTTCTATTTCTGTCCATTGCCGCAGGCTATACATTCTGCATATTGTGTGTGTACAGATATCCACATATGAAACACCTGCTTTCTACACTGTATTCAGCACGAGACCTTACTGCAGCACTTTTTTTTTTTTTAACTACAAAAAGAAGAAATCTCTTTTACAGCCTGGTAAACTATTAATTATTTTTATAGATAAGGTGTGTAGCTGAAAGACATGAGTGATTTTTCTATTACTCGTCTTGATTGATCATTGTTTGTCCATTAGTTAGCTTGTGAACCACACTGTACACCACAATCCTAATGTCCTTCAGTTCTGCTGCCTCTGGCTAAATGGGGTTTACACAGAGACACTGTTATAGATGAGGGTCGGTCCCTTAATGGATCCTCTTGACTGTCATAACCAGCCAAGGCCTGTGGCGGAAACTGCCTTCAGTTTGAGTCCTGAAACTAGAGCAATGGACCCCTCCCTGCCCCTGTCCTCTAGACTACCTCGCTGGGCTTGATGGATGGATGGATGGCAGTCAGCGATAAGCTGTGCAAGGCAACTAGAGACTGCAAAGCAACCAACATTAGAGGACCAAATAACAAGCATATAGCATTCTTCATAAGTGCCACCAATGCAGAACAGACAGGATGTCACTGTGGGAATCGTTACTGATCACACACTCACATGTAAACTGTTGCATATACATTACACACACACACACACGCATAAGGCATTAACTTCACATTTGAGATTACAGTAATGTATATTACATCAATTTGCCCAGGGTGGATTTATAAACAACAAAAAGATGTGGCCAATCTGTAAACACAATAAGCTCAATGAGAGCATAAATATAGATGACATGCTCCAGGCTCCATGGTGAGAATATATGACCCTCCCTCAGGCTGTAGGCCTATTTGTGCTTCTTCCCCCACCTTGAGCTTTCCAATGTACATATGTATGGAAAAGGATGGAGGAGGACACACTGACGCTTCATCCATGGACTCAAATTTATGATCTGGATAACCAAATGAGAGCAGTTTACCCAACTGGTTCCACACTGGCAACATATATCTTTCACTAAGCTCGCTGTGCTGCAGCTATAGAATGCATTACATGCTCTCTTTTCTTTGCCTCGGGTTGCTTGTCTATTGGCTGTCAAACTGCAATGAGTGATGCACCGCATGCAGACATCATGAAAATATGTTCAGGATTTTCTGCATTTTGCCAAACCATAAATCCACTTCTCTAGTTGTTAGTAGCAAACAGCCAAGATGGAGTGCAAGCAGGACAACACCTTAACATATATAATCCCATGATTGTTCAATTGTTTTTCCTAATCATACTTACTCCCACTCTCCTCTCGCTTTCCTGTCTTCCTGGAGCCAACCAGCAAGGCATGAACTTGTATGAGTTACTCAGTCGCAGGTATGTGTGTCTCTTAACAAAGACTGTCGCCATTTCATAGAGCTGAACTCGACTTGGTTGATATTTGATTTGGTGAGAGAAGAGGTGAGAGTGGGTGCTGGGAGTGACGACAGGAGAGAAACATGGTACAACACATTCTAACGCCAGAACACGAGGGCCCGCTTGGATCCCAGTAAGGTAAATTTCATCAGAAGACGTTCCCAGACTTTTTGAACTCCAGCTGTCCACATGCCTGCCTAGTTTTTGTGACCTCACTGCAGTGACTACAGCAGGTCTGCAGCTGTCCAACAGACGATAATCCAGGCTTAAGATGTTTTATGGACGCAAATATAAACATCAAACTGATAGACACACTTCCAGCTGTGGAAATGACATCCTGTGCCTTTAGGTTTACACAGATATCTCTACTTAAGAGTATGTTGATGACAGACCTGTTCCACTAAGTGTGACAATCTGAAGTTTGCCATGTTTCTTTTCTGCCACTTGGAGAGCTTTCTGGTGGTAGAAAATGCCTTTTAGAGACATAGTAAAACTGTTTTTCTACAGATCAAATACCAGGTTTTAGTGTTTCATTAAATAACCTAATGAATCCAAAGGAAGGACACAATTTGCACTGCATGCAAAGACAAAAAGCTCTGTTTTTCAGAGCTCCACAGAAAAAAATATATCTAAATGTGGGGGTTGAATAAAATTTTTCCCACCTAGCGTGGACATGGTTGAAATTTGCTGATAAATATTAATCCAACAGTCGGAACGTAAATTTCCGGTTCTGATTGTGTAGGTAACTCTGAAATGTATTTAGCACCCCATAATGTGTCAAACAACAGCATCCCATTGCAGTGTCTTGTTAGTCACTCCAATCCCCTACATTGAAGTTGGGACAAATTTAACTCAGGACGCACCCACTTTGCGTCACTAGGAGTTATTTCACCCGGCTTCACTACAAGTTGCCCCCTTTCCTCAAAGGTGACATCCACAGTCACAGTCACTAGCTGTTTCTTCTTGAGTGGACTCCCATTTAACTGTCGAAAGATTTTTTCGGGGTTTTTTTTTTGCGATTTCTGTTGAAAACGGGATTTCACTCCATGATTTTCTTCTTCGGTCTAGCGTCATCTCGTGACTTGGCGTGTTGTGTCCTGCTAAAAGTTTACCAGTTCGTATCGCTCAGATGATACATTTTTTATACCGGGCATTAAAAATTCAAAAGATCTGCTCCCCTTCTTTATTCTGAGACCCAAGGAAAAAAAACAAGTCTCAATAATGGATGAGAGAAAGGTTTGCTAAGAAAAGAGAGCCAGTACGGTGCGATTGAGCTGAAGGGAAGAGAGAGCGAGAGGTATGATGGGAATGATGTATGTAAGTAACTAGCAGAAAGGATAGAGACAGATTGAGAGGAAAAAGAAGCTGCTGACCTGCAGTTTATAGACAGGAATAGGAAAGAGGACTGTCTAAGTATGTGCAAGGTGATCTGACCTGGTGTGATGAAACCTTCTTGTTCCACATGCAGCCTTTATCCATAGGTACATACAGCTGACTGCTCCCACTGCTTGTCTCTTAATCAGTCATGCAGCAGGTGTGCAACATTAAAAACACACATATGTACACACACATATAGAGAAATACGCAGAGTTCTCATCATCTCACCTCGCCACAGAGAATGCTGTATTTATCACTATAAAGAAACCTCCATTCAAGGGCTTGTATATCACAGAAAAACATTAAAAATCCCGCTTTATTACAATCCTGAAAGCCAAATGCAATAATTGTCAGAGCCTCGTTGGTTAGAGTAGATGGAGCCCCTCCACGCAAATGTAGAGAGCTGATAAACAGCAGTTGTTTCGCAAAATTGTCCGTCTCTGGAAGCGCAGATAATCACAGAAAACAAAACTTTTAGTTAAAAAAATAGAATCGCTTCCTTCTTTTTCTTTAACAGTCAATAACAGCAAACATCTACTGTGAAAATGCCAAGTTCCTTCATCTCTATCACTTAACTCTCCAGATGGAGATGTAGACGTTTGAACTGCCAAAATCTGTGCAAAAGACTTCTCATTATAATAATGCAAGCAAATAACAAACAAAAAAAACTCCCAAGTGTTTGTGCTTTGATAGATCCAAAAAAATGCTGCACTAGACGCAAAGGAACATAAAGGCAATATTACAATCATATATTAAAGTGGCAGAAAAGGCCTACAGCAAATCGAGCAGTTTTAAGAACAAATAAAAAATACGCCTATGGAGATGAGCGCTATTTTATAACATCCCTCTTGTAGCCTACACTACAAACAAAACAGTGACGCTGAGATTACAAAGGCTTCTCTCGGGATGCCATCTAGTGGTACATTACATGACATACACTCTGTTGTTTTTGAAGGAATCCAGAGAATTGGAGTTTGGAGATACTGAATAACATGCACTATTTTCCTGTTAATTATGTGCTGATGTCTGTGGTACTATGGAAGATGCTAAACCTATAGTAAATGGCAACAGTGTCCTAAGGGTTGAGCAATTAAATTTCCCATACAAACACCCATCGTTGTACACGTCACGTTTACTCTGATCAACCGCAATCAGTTAAGAGGTAACAACACTGATAACACCTCTTCTATATCAATCTTACCCTAATTCATGAAACTCAAATCAATTTTAATTTAAAAGTGCAAAAATAGATTTTTTTCCCGCACATACAAAAGCAAACTGCACAATCATGAGCACACAAACACACACACCGATGTTGCGAGACTCATTAGTATGGCACAGAGTGTTATCAGTCTAATGAGACCAGTGTAAACATTTTAATCAGAGGGAGACAGCGTCTTGGAAGGCAGACTCCCTCATCACACGAGGCAGCGAAGAATGGTACGAACATATTTAACCCGTAAAGTACAACCATTTTCCCTACCACGTCTGTCATCACAAAGTAAATTAATTCCAAGTAAAGTCAGAACTTTATATATAAAATTCATGCATATCTGACAACATAGCAGATGCACACGCTCTCACACGCGTTCCTCGTCTATAATCATAAAATTCCAACACCAGCCAGAATTAGACAGCACCCCCCCCCCACCCCTCTCCTACCAACAGTCCCTCTCATTGTGTTGATGTTACTCCCTCGCCAGCTTTCATTTCGGTGTTTTATCTTTTGTTTACTGGTGTTTTTTGTTTTTTTCTCAGCGGCTCGGGGAAGCAAAGTGTTGGCAGTAGCTCAGTTTGATCTGCGGTCGTGGATGAAAAGAGCCAGTGGGGGAAAACAAGGGCATTTTGGAAATATAAAAACACTGCCATGTAATTACAATAAAAATACATAACTATGAGTCCTGCTGACAGCGAGGGAAAGTGCCAGTGTCAGCATTGTGATGGTAAACAGTCTGTGAGGGAGTGTTTGTGTGACACAGTGGGGGTCACCTCTACAATACTTTCAGCTGAGAGTTCGAAAAGTCTGGAAACTTTTCTCAGAAACCAAACCAGCTATTTTTTACATTTATTTTTATGTTGAGTGGACAGAAAGAAAATTAAAACACAAAGAAAACTGATTTGCTGAACATTAATGATATTTTGTCTCACAAAGTAGATAAAAGCAATTTTTTAAGATATGTGTTTTTATGTAAAGTAAAAAAAATCTTCGGGCCACCATTTCTTTCTTGTTATTTTTCTTCCCAGTAGCCAGAGTTTCCTGTCATTTTTAAAGTGGTCTTGAGCAATGGTTTCTGAAGGTCTTTTTCTTTGGACACCGGCTGCTTTTTCACCCAGTTTCAGTTTCCAAAGGAATTTTTTTGTTTGTTGGAAAGCCACACAACACTGACCTATGAATCATTCGAGCATTAAACAAAAAAATTTACTCTGGGGATGAACTGATGTTGTGTCTACACATACAGGATGCGACAACTTTCCCTTTTCTTAAATCTACAAAAAATGCCAAAGAAAACACAATTTGACAGGCATAAAACAGTGTTTATACACCAAAAAGTTGAATCACAAAGAGCTATTAGCCAAAAACAATAGACTGTGCAGTGTGTCCTCAAAAAAATCTGAGGAAAATGGACATGTGGAGGACAAATAAAATAGCAGGAATAAAAAAAAAATATCTACAACAGATGAACAGTACCTCTTTAAGAAATAGGTAACGGGATCTGAAAAATGCATCTGGCCTTTCAGCTGATCCATCTTCTGTTTGTCAAACTCTTATCAGAAATGGTCTCAGTGCAAAGGGTGGCTGTCAAGAAGCTATTCTTAAGGAAGAAAAACAGGGGAAAAGTCTGAGATCTGACAAATTACGCACGAACTAAACTGAAAATCAGTGGCAAGAGGACTAATAGAGCGAAGAATCCAAATTTTACATTTTTGGCCAAATTAACATGTATGTAGGAGATGAGGAGAAAGGCACAACAGCGAGTGTCTACAACTATTTGTAAAACACGGTCATGTGTCATGGTTTGGGGCTACATTTAAGTCGGTGGTGTTGGGAATCTTGTCAAAATTGATGGAGTGCAGTAAAGTACCATCAGATTTTTGATTCAGCATGCAGTACCATCTGGAAAGTGTCTGATTGGCAAAAGATTCATGTTCTAACGTGACAATTATCCCAAACACACTGGCAATGCATACCTGGATAGAAAAAACATGATTCTGCCCATAAAACAGCAATATTATATATATATATATATATAACACCCAGCACGCCCCTGCGGGCGGTTTATCCTTCAAGCTCGGGTCCTCTACCAGAGGCCTGGGAGCTTGAGGGTCCTGCGCAGTATCTTAGCTGTTCCCAGGACTGCGCTCTTCTGGACAGAGATCTCCGATGTTGTTCCCGGGATCTGCTGGAGCCACTCGCCTAGCTTGGGAGTCACCGCACCTAGTGCTCCGATTACCACGGGGACCACCGTTACCTTCACCCTCCACATCCTCTCGAGCTCTTCTCTGAGCCCTTGGTATTTCTCCAGCTTCTCGTGTTCCTTCTTCCTGATATTGCTGTCATTCGGAACCGCTACATCGATCACTACGGCCGTCTTCTTCTGTTTTTCTACCACCACTATGTCTGGTTGGTTAGCCACCACCATTTTGTCCGTCTGTATCTGGAAGTCCCACAGGATCTTAGCTCGGTCATTCTCCACCACCCTTGGGGGCATCTCCCATTTTGACCTCGGGACTTCCAGGTTATACTCGGCACAGATGTTCCTGTACACTATGCCGGCCACTTGGTTATAGCTTTCCATGTATGCCTTGCCTGCTAGCATCTTGCACCCTGCTGTTATGTGCTGGATTGTCTCTGTGGCATCTTTACACAGCCTGCACCTGGGGTCTTGCCTGGTGTGATAGACCCCAGCCTCTATGGATCTTGTGCTCAGAGCTTGTTCTTGTGCTGCCATGATTAGTGCCTCTGTGCTGTCTTTCAGTCCAGCTTTGTCCAGCCACTGGTAGGATTTCTGGATATCAGCCACCTCCTCTATCTGCCGGTGGTACATACCGTGCAGGGGCCTGTCCTTCCATGATGGTTCCTCGTCTCTCTCCTCTTTCTTGGGTTTCTGCTGCCTGAGGTATTCACTGAGCACTCGGTCAGTTGGGGCCATCTTCCCAATGTATTCATCCTGGACTGTGGTGCTGACACTCACCAGTCCCCGGCCCCCTTCCTTCCGCTTAGCGTACAGCCTCAGGGTGCTGGACTTGGGGTGAAACCCTCCATGCATGGTAAGGAGCTTTCTTGTCTTTATGTCAGTGGCTTTTATCTCCTCCTTTGGCCAGCCTATTACCCCAGCAGGGTACCTGATGACGGGCAGGGCGTACGTGTTGATGGCCCGGATCTTGTTCTTACCATTCAGCTGACTCCTCAGGACTTGCCTGACCCTCTGCAGGTACTTGGTGGTTGCAGCCTTTCTAGCGGCCTCTTCATGGTTCCCATTTGCCTGCGGGATCCCCAGGTACTTGTAACTGTCCTCTATGTCTGCAATGTTGCCTTCTGGTAGTTCAATCCCCTCAGTTCTGACTACCTTCCCTCTCTTTGATACCATCCGACTACACTTCTCCAGTCCGAACGACATTCCAATGTCATTGCTGTATGGCCTGGTAGTGTGGATCAGTGAATCGATGTCTCGTTCACTCTTGGCATACAGCTTGATGTCATCCATGTACAGGAGGTGGCTGACAACTGCTCCGTTCCGTAGTCGGTATCCGTAGCCAGTATCCATAGCCAGTCTTGTTAATGATCTCACTGAGGGGGTTCAGGCCTATGCAGAACAGCAGTGGGGACAGAGCATCTCCTTGGTAGATCCCGCACTTGATGGTGACTTGTGCTATGGGCTTGGAGTTGGCCTCTAGTGTTGTACGCCACATCCCCATTGAGTTCCTGATGAAGGCTCTTAGGGTCCCATTGATCTTGTACAATTCTAGGCATTCCAGTATCCAGCTGTGGGGCATTGAGTCATAGGCCTTCTTGTAATCAATCCAGGCAGTGCACAGGTTGGTCAGTCTGGTCTTGCAGTCTCGGCTGATTGTTCTGTCTACCAGTAGCTGGTGTTTTGCGCCTCTGGTATTCTTGCCAATTCCTTTCTGTGTCCCGCTCATGTATTGACCCATGTGCCTGTTCATCTTAGCCGATATGATGCCTGACAGGAGCTTCCATGTAGTACTGAGGCAGGTTATTGGTCGGTAGTTGGAGGGGACCGGTCCCTTCTTGGGGTCCTTGGGGATCAGGACCGTCCGGCCTTCGGTTAGCCATTCCGGGTGTCTCTCGTTAACTAGCAGCTGGTTCATTTGTGCTGCCAGACGCTCGTGGAGTGCAGTCAGCTTCTTCAGCCAGTAGGCGTGAACCATGTCGGGCCCTGGTGCTGTCCAATTCTTCATACTGGAGACCCTTTCTTGGATATCTGCCACTGTGATGGTTACTGGACCCTGTTCAGGGAGGTCGCTGTGGTCTGCCCTCAGATCCTCTAGCCACTGAGCATTGCCGTTATGGGTTGCGTCCTTCTCCCATATGCTCTTCCAGTATTGCTCCGTCTCCAGCCTGGGTGGTGCTGTTCTCTTATTGTTCCCTTGCCACTGAGAGTACACCTTTGCTGGTTCTGTGGAGAACAGCTGGTTTATTCTCCTGCCTTCGATCTCTCTGGTGTACCTCCTCAAGCGGCTGGCCAAGGCTGTGAGTCTTTGCTTGGCAGTTTCCAAGGCCTCAGGTATGGACAGCTTGCTGTATTTCTTAGGCACCTTATTTGTCGCACCTTTCTGCACCTCCGTTAGTTGGCTAACCTCCCTCCGTGCTACTTTGATCTTGCCCTCTAGCCTCCTTCTCCATGGAGGGTACTGCCCCTTGTCGCTGTTCAACTTGTAGCCAAGCATCTCACTGATCACTGCTGCCGTATTGTAGATCAGCTTGTTAGTGTCGGTAATTGTGGTTGTAGGTATTGCCCGTAGTGCTGCATTAACATCATCTAGCAGACCTTCTGAGGGTACTTCACGTAATCTTGGTAACCAGCTACGGGGATCCAGGTTTCAAGCTTGGCCATGATCCTATTTTTCAGGTCAGTTCCTCTCGCACTCAACGATCCTTCTCCTATCGCACTTGGGGCTATGTACCCAATCTCGGGTGGGGGTGATGATATCTCCCCCCTGACCTGGCGTCCTGACTCCTCCTTGCCGTAGCATTTGTGTTGTACCTCGTCAATCTCTAGCTGTGAGAGCAGTCCCTTCTTTCGAATGTTGGAACACTGAGCTACTAGTTGTTTCGCCGTCATTGTGGATGTTGGGTATCGAAGAATCCATAGGTCCCTCATCCTATTCATGTAGCCCCTTCCGCCGGGGTTACTTGCGTAGTAGCATTCCAACAGCGCCCTGTTTTCGTCCCTTGCCCACCGATGCCTTCTTGTTCCAGTAGCCCACTTTTCGTCAGGGTGCCCTGGTTCCTCAACACCTGACGCGGACCTTGTTGATCCAGGCGACGTCCGAGCCGGCATGCCTTCATATTTATCTGTCTCGCTCATGTCTGCGGTAGGCTTGCTTAGCATAGGGGGTCTAACCTTAGGACCCTTACTGGATACAGACTCCCCAGGCAGGAATCAAACTTGCGATCCTCTGTTCCAAAGGCGTGTAGTCTAACCATATATATATATATATAAAAAAAAAACACCCAGCACGCCCCTGCGGGCGGTTTATCCTTCAAGCTCGGGTCCTCTACCAGAGGCCTGGGAGCTTGAGGGTCCTGCGCAGTATCTTAGCTGTTCCCAGGACTGCGCTCTTCTGGACAGAGATCTCCGATGTTGTTCCCGGGATCTGCTGGAGCCACTCGCCTATCTTGGGAGTCACCGCACCTAGTGCTCCGATTACCACGGGGACCACCGTTACCTTCACCCTCCACATCCTCTCGAGCTCTTCTCTGAGCCCTTGGTATTTCTCCAGCTTCTCGTGTTCCTTCTTCCTGATATTGCTGTCATTCGGAACCGCTACATCGATCACTACGGCCGTCTTCTTCTGTTTGTCTACCACCACTATGTCCGGTTGGTTAGCCACCACCATTTTGTCCGTCTGTATCTGGAAGTCCCACAGGATCTTAGCTCGGTCATTCTCCACCACCCTTGGGGGCATCTCCCATTTTGACCTCGGGACTTCCAGGTTATACTCCGCACAGATGTTCCTGTACACTATGCCGGCCACTTGGTTATGGTTAAGGGACGAAAACAGGGCGTTGTTGGAATGCTACTACGCAAGTAACCCTGGCGGAAGGGGCTACATGAATAGGATGAGGGACCTATGGATATGGATATATATATATATATATATATATATATATATATATATATATATATTAGAGATGGCACGATACCACTTTTTTATGTCCGATACCGATATCATAAATTTGGATATCTGCCGATACCGATATGAATCCGATATAGTGTTTTTTAATCAACAAAACCGTTTTTTAAATATCTTGCTGCATTTTGTATAAGTTCATACTCAAGTTTAAAAAAACAACTACACTAAAGCTATTCTGTTATACCTGTATGCAAAAAAAAAAAATTTCATAGTTCAGCAATACTGATCAATCTAATAAACTTAAACCTACACCATCCTCCCTATTCTGGTATTTTAAAGAGTACTTAACATAAATATTAAGCAACCTAACTAATAGGGTTCCAACTCCCAGCAACAACAAAAATAAATAAATAAAAAATAGGGAACCACCCCTCACGCTCCACCTCATGATGCTTAATCGACGTAATCAACCTTAATTTGATGCAGTGTGAAAAAAAATCCACAGAAATCAATTATTTTTCAAGAAATATTAAATAGATTCAACATCTTTCTTCAACAAAATTGCAGACTGCACAGATGGTACCTTCCCAAAGGAAAAAGTACTATAGCTTACTAGGGTATATATATTAGACTTAATAGTCACTATATACAGTAATGGACTTCTATTCATTTTGCATCAAATTAAAACTTTGGGTGTCAGATAATTATTTATTAAAAGCTAGACATTTTAAATGAGAATAAGAAAGAAAAGTATGTCTTTGTGCCCCCTTTTCCCTGTTAATGCCCTATCGGCCCCCCTGGCTAAACTTTGCTAGATCCGCCCCTGCACAGTTACCAGCGTCAGCTACGTAGAAAAAGATCCTCGAGTAGAAACTAATATTAAATACATTCTAACAACAGCTGATCAAGCTTAAACGTGCTGCTGTTGTTCAGCCGCTGGTTTCCTCTTTCTGGTGCAAAGTGGGCCAAAAGCAAACTAGAGACACGGACTCGCGACAGAAAAGCCGATCAGCTGATCGTTAAGCAGTTTCATGATCGAAGTAGCAGCAGGAGAGGCAGTCGCTCGTTAAGCTTAACGCAGGAATGATTTACAAACATTCAGAGATGGACTTACAAACTTGCTTTACTTCTCTCGGGATAACTTTGTCGGAGATGAAATGCCGGGTTGCTAGCGAAGCTCCACATGCTATCCAGACCACCACAGGTCCCGCATGCCACAGCCGCTCTATCACGTGATGCATACTGCTCCGACGTGCTAACGTTCTGAGGTGAGTTACGGCGTGTTGCAAGTTTTGTGAGGTGCTTTCGTGATATTTAATGGATCGGATTACATTTTTTATTTTTCTCCGATATCCGATCCAGTAATTTAGGTCAGTATCGGACCGATACCGATACGTAATATCGGATCGGTCCATCTCTAATAAATATATATATATATATATATATATATATATATTCCCTTCGAGCTCAGCTAACTCTGTCTCAGACTGACCAAATCAGAGACCAAACAGCAGTTTCCAGTGGAAGAACCCACAGTTGGAAGAACCCACACCAGAGATGGTGCAACAGGTCAGGACAACAAGCAGGACAATTTGCTTTGTTTTTTTTGGCTCAGCACAGCACATCCAATTCAGAGCAAATGACTTTGAGTGTTTTGTGCCTGCTCACAGCAAAACAAGAGCACTGGAATACTGTCCAAAATAGTCTCAGCACAGGATTTACGCAATGAAGTGGACCTGTCAGCAGTGACTGCAGCACCGCCGCAAGAGATCATGAACATGTACTATTCCCAGAATAAAGATGATAAGATAAACATTTGTGACTACGCTTAAAAATAACAAGTAAACAACATCAGAAAAAACAAACTCAATTCCTGGAGAAAAAAAGAGCTTGTGGGATGCAGAGGAGAAGCAGCAGATGGAGGGAGAGAGAGACTGAGACACGGGAAGACTCTTATCGAGAATGGCGCCATTGTGGGTCGACATTTCAGAAAGAGCTGTTTGCAGCCCCGTATCACTACACAACAATTAAACATAACCATAATGTCCTCATATGCCCTGAAAACAACAACCGCCCAACGACCAGTGCTTATCTCAGCATGCCCAGGCTCTCTCTTTTTGGCATTCACTCACTCTCTCAAACATGCAAACACAGACACACACACACACAAGCCTATCTTTCATCCTAAAATTGGATGCAGATCTCTCTTATCCTCCACCAACCATTCTTTCTCTTCAACTCCCACAGGCACTGTTCCCAGCCTTGCCTCTAAGTTCTCCCCGATTTCCAAGCCAACACTGACCGATTCACAGTCATAACACACTTTGCATCCTTTCCTTTCTCTACCTTGTCTCAGCCCACTTTCATTTTTCATCTAAAGTAATCTAATTTAACTGCGGAAGCCTTGTGAGTAGCTTGACTTTTCTCAATACCAGACAATTCTGACCCTGCGAGCATCCGAAATTGCATGTTTGCTTTGCACCACGTGTCCAAAATCATGTTAATTGTGATGTCAACACCCTGCATGTTGCTACAGTACTATTAACTGCTCTGTGTTGCAGATTATCATTATGCAATGGAAAGGAAAGTCAAGTCTGGTACCAAATAATTTCTTTATTCCGATATTGTTCTGCAGCGCACCAGGCTTAAAGAAGCGCCATGGCCCAGAAGGCACAGAGCACGAAGGGCACGACCTTTCTATCTGAGCCACAACTCTCACACAGAGCAGATGATAGATTACAAGAGATTAGTGACATCATAAATCATCTTCTAGAGAGAGCTTCATAAAGCTTGTCACACAAACAGTTTTGCACATTAGTTATTCTGTATTTGAGCTCTGGCAATAATGTATATCTGCAATCTCTGAGTCTACCGTGTGCAGCTATCTAATGCTAGGCTATACTGATCCCTGGTGGTGAGAAGAAGTATTGCATCAAGCTGCAGCTGATTAAAGATCTTAAAAAATGTTTGAAAATCTCTTTAGAACATTTTAGTATATTTATATTCAAATAAATATATTAAATCTAAAACCCAACACATTTTTACCTCGGAATGTAATTTAAAAAATAATGGTCAGATTTAGAAACAGTAGGAAAGCACTATGTTTGGCTATTCTTTCTACAAAGCTGTGAAAAAAATACTTTCATCACAAACGGAGAGACACGTCAGAAACGGTGTAATTGTTTTTCAGCAGTTCGTTTAAAAAAAAAAAACAAACAAACATGACACTCTGAAGGAAGCTTCCAAGGGGAGCCTGATGACAGAGGTTCTTAAAACAGCAGAGCCAGATGAAGAGAGCACAGGAGCGGAGGGAGACTGATTTACTTTATAACTCTTCCACAGCCCTGTTAATCTTACCCCTCTTTTGTGATTATATGCCCCCACCCCGATTAGTCTCACCTGCGTGGCCTTCCACATCTGTCTCCTATTAGCCAATCACTGCCTTTTGCTTTTCTCCAGTAAAGCTTTCCAGATTTTTATTTTGTTCCCTGTTTCGTGAATTGTTTAAATTCTCATGATTCGTCTGCTCCCACTTCATTGTTAACACCACTGTGTGCCTCCTTGCCTATAAATTAAAGATTTGTCTCGTTAGACACCTGTGTTTACAACTTCAAATATCAAAATAATTGCTGCGATAAAGGGCTAGCTTAATGTGATTTGTTTAAAACTGTGTTCATGTACTCCAGCATAAGAGACTTTTTCTATCAAACTGTCAGAAATAGCACTAAAAGAAAACAGTCTTTTGTGTTTTTTTTTTAAATTATTATTATTTTTGTCAGCAGACTAACATGCGAAACAATAAATACATACATAAGGGTACCAGGTAATTAACTAATACATGTGTTTTTCTTGCTCTAAAACGTCCGGCCAACTCTTAATTCGGTTGTTCTGAAAACCAGCAGCTGTGGCTTAAATCTGGTGTGGTGGAAACACTTGTCAGCATCCATTAATTAGGCAAAAGAAACAAACTTGTGATACTTACCTTCACAGGCTCTTTCCACGGCTGATGAAAATCATGATTGACACGTTTTCATTCGCTGAGTTAGCTTAAATGTTTGTTTTTCTTTTTTTAATATAAACTCTGAAACGTCGTGCAGGCTTGACAACACTTACCTGCATTGTGGAGACATTTTGGACACACATTTCCACTGTGGCACAAGCGATTATCCCTCCCTTGCTAAAAGTTAGCTAAATGCAGTCGTTTCCATACTGTGGGTGGCGCCCCTGCAGATGGATAAAAAGCTGAAAACGCCAATTAAAAATAGTAAATGCATATTTTTTACGTAATTAAAAAACGTTTACTAAAAATTATATTGTACAGTATTATAATATGCGCAAATAACTCCAAGCTAATCCTTGCTCCAACCAGTCCGCTCGAAACTTCAGTGGTACAGCAGGGCTGACCTACGCTGCAAATTCCCATCCTCAGCACACTTAAATTGTAAACATTTCTTACAAAGCAATATAAAAATTAGGCAAATCACGGTCAATTGTACACAATATGAGAGAATGGCAGTTAAAATTGGCAAATACTATGTCATGTATGCAAGACATAATACTATACTATAATACTGCTTTTTTATTAAAAAGTGCAATAAGGCATTCAAATGTGTGGGTTAAAACTGGTGAGATGTTCAAGCCTATATGAAAGCAGATGGTGACCTGTAACATTAAAATAAACCGTAGTGCTCAGCAGAGATACGCGTTACTGTAATCTGATTACTTTTTTCAAGTAACGAGTAAAGTAAGGGATTACTATTGCAAAATCGGTAATTAGATTACCGTTACTTTCCCGTAGGAACGCTGCCTTACTGCGTTACTAAAACCATGATTTTTTTACGAGAATGTCTCATGACAGTGACGTAAGCAAGTGTGCCGTTGGTGACAACAGCTGTGTGCAGATCGACAATGGATCATATATCTGTGGGAGAGAGTATGAGCGTGCAGCGTTTAAAGTGTGGAAGTACTGACCTTACTTTGAGTTTGATTCCATAAAAAGTGAAAAAAACATTAGCATCCATCGTGCGTGGGAAGAAAACTTTTTACAGCAAAAAAAACTCCTAAACTTCCAAGCAAGCACCGAGTGCGCAACGACGTAATGGGAAACTCACAGAGAAACTCGCGGATTCTTCAACTGACCGCGGCACACCTGCACCAGGGTAAACCTCCGCCTACCCCCAGTCCTGCTTTACAGGTGAAAATAGAGCGACAGGACCGCTGAGTCTTTGACTTTATTTATTTTCTGCTGTGTTTTACTTGCATCTATTTGAAAGAGTGTAAACACAAAAAATATTTTATTTTATGTGCTGGAATGTGCAGAAAATGTCACGATCTGGTACAGGGATTCAAACGCAGAGCGGTAAGGTATCTCCAAGGTGTAGTTTATTTACAGTGCCAGTGCAATATATGTACAGTGAAGGGATCCAAAACTCCGGGGGAATCACAGGGTAACTCGCTCACGTCTTCTTCGCTCACACTCACACGCGTTCCCGCAGCAGGGAGGTCGCAGGTCCGGGGGGAAGATCTGAGGCAGACGAGAAGGCAGGTCACCAACTAATCACAAATATGAAGCACAAGAGCTGTGAGAACACTAACGTTGGGGGTACAATCATCCAGCAACGAGAGGATCTGTGTTCCAGCCTCAAATAGTGCTCCCGGTGATGATGGGTGAGTGTTGTCAGGTGTGTGTGTGGGCCAAGGGCGGGAGCCCACAGTGAGCTCCGCCCAGGCAGAGAGGGAGAGAACAGAAACAGCAATTGTAGCCTTGTGGGGCCGACCGGGCAGGCACGGAGACCATGACAGAAAATAGGTTTAAATGTTAAACTAATTTATTCAAGTCAGAGAATGTTGCATATAATTAAATTTTTGCTTGATGCATAAAGTTAAAAGATTAAAACTGATAAAACAAGTTAAAAAAAAGAGACTTTTCCATTTGATTACATTTTGTATGATGGATTATGTAGAAAAAGTAGAATTGGGCTGAAAGATCTATCGCTTTATCACCTCTTCAGGTTGTAAATCGTGTTTTTAAAAACTAACTAAGTAACTAAGTAATTAATTACTTTTGAAAACAACTAATCAGTAAAGTAACAGGATTACTTTTTGGGGGGAGTAATCAGTAATTAGTTACGGATTACTTTTTTCAAGTAACTTGACCAACACTGGTGCTCAGTAGGAAATAAGGACTGATTTAATACAGGGAGTGCAGAATTATTAGGCAAGTTGTATTTTTGAGGAATAATTTTATTATTGAACAACAACCATGTTCTCAATGAACCCAAAAAACTCATTAATATCAAAGCTGAATGTTTTTGGAAGTAGTTTTTAGTTTGTTTTTAGTTTTAGCTATTTTAGGGGGATATCTGTATGTGCAGGTGACTATTACTGTGCATAATTATTAGGCAACTTAACAAAAACAAATATATACCCATTTCAATTATTTATTTTTACCAGTGAAACCAATATAACATCTCCACATTCACAAATATACATTTCTGACATTCAAAAACAAAACAAAAACAAATCAGCGACCAATATAGCCACCTTTCTTTGCAAGGACACTCAAAAGCCTGCCATCCATGGATTCTGTCAGTGTTTTGATCTGTTCACCATCAACATTGCGTGCAGCAGCAACCACAGCCTCCCAGACACTGTTCAGAGAGGTGTACTGTTTTCCCTCCTTGTAAATCTCACATTTGATGATGGACCACAGGTTCTCAATGGGGTTCAGATCAGGTGAACAAGGTGGCCATGTCATTAGTTTTTCTTCTTTTATACCCTTTCTTGCCCATCAAGACTCACTCTCATTTCATCAGTCCATAAAACCTTAGAAAAACCAGTCTTGAGATATTTCTTGGCCCAGTCTTGACGTTTCAGCTTGCGTGTCTTGTTCAGTGGTGGTCGTCTTTCAGCCTTTCTTACCTTGGCCATGTCTCTGAGTATTGCACACTTTGTGCTTTTGGGCACTCCAGTGATGTTGCAGCTCTGAAATATGGCCAAACTGGTGGCAAGTGGCATCTTGGCAGCTGCACGCTTGACTTTTCTCAGTTCATGGGCAGTTATTTGGTGCCTTGGTTTTTCCACACGCTTCTTGCGACCCTGTTGACTATTTTGAATGAAACGCTTGATTGTTCGATGATCACGCTTCAGAAGCTTTGCAATTTTGAGACTGCTGCATCCCTCTGCAAGATATCTCACTATTTTTGACTTTTCTGAGCCTGTCAAGTCCTTCTTTTGACCCATTTTGCCAAAGGAAAGGAAGTTGCCTAATAATTATGCACACCTGATATAGGGTGTTGATGTCATTAGACCACACCCCTTCTCATTACAGAGATGCACATCACCTAATATGCTTAATTGGTAGTAGGCTTTCGAGGCTATACAGCTTGGAGTAAGACAACATGCATGAAGAGGATGATGTGGACAAAATACTCATTTGCCTAATAATTCTGCACTCCCTGTAAGCACCATAAAGGTGCCAAAGCACTTTCTCAGCCTCTAAACTCATTTAGTAAGGAATTCGTTACTGTGTAAGCATTTTTAATACTACTTTAATAACTGCCAATAATTATTTTGACTTTTTCCTCTTCTATCATTATTTCCAAACTAACTTTAATAATTTGTTGCTCTAAATCTTTAACATGTCTTTGTTTGTCACGTTCTTTTCTTTTTTTTATTGTGGTTTTCTCCACAATATTGTAGTCTGGACATTACGTGGTCAAGCTACTTGAAGTAACTTTTGTTGTCATTTGGCACTACATTAATAAACTTGAATTGAACTGAATTGAATTGAATCTGATTTGATGCCCAACTGCTTCAACTATATGTTACAGACTTGAATTTCCGATACTGTTCATCTGCTGCACAAAGTTTTTGTTGTTGTTGTATTAAGACAATTCATTTTTTGTCTTTTCACTCATGAAGAATGTTGATGCATAAATATTATTTTAAGTCTGTCAGACGGTGTTATTTTTGGCATTTTCCATAGATTCAGTTGGCAAAGAAATGGGAATAAATTATGTGTTTCTGCAGTTCCTAAAGGTACTGGACCTTTGCTAAGTTTTTTTTTTTTTTTTTTTTTTTTTTTTTTTTTTGTGTCAATACAACAAAACTTCAACTGATGAGTTAGGTGCCTTTTTCTGCTTGAGTCATTTATTGGTCAAAGTTAAGTGGTTTACTGAAAATCTCCAAGTGTCCAACTTTGGAAGACCTGCAGAAAGCCTGGAAAACTATTGGGCAAGACCAGGTGTACAGTATTTTATATCATCTTAAAAGGAAAAGACTGTGGTACAGGAACTAAAGTGGACGATGGGCAATAGCATGCTGGTGTTTCAACTTTTGACTTTAGGTTCAAATTCAACCTTCAATTTCATGTCAACTGTGCAACTGTGAAATGCTCTTACTGTGTTCATTTATATATCCTGGTGTTGAGTTTTAAGTTCGGTTTCTGGTTTATGTCTGCCATTAGTTTCCTTAATATTTCTTTGTGCTTCCCTTTGTCTTATGTATGCCTTGGTCCACCTGTGCTTAATGATCATCTGTTAATATGCATCGAGGATTGAGAATTAAATATTTACATATGCTAACATCGTTATTTCTGTTGTCCCGTCTTAGTTTTGCTTCCTCTCTGTCCAGTTCAACTTTTTACAAATTTATATCAGATTTATCTATGTAACACCAAATCACAACAATGATTACCCAAAGGTACTTTATATTTTAAGATGAATACCCTACAATAATATAGAGAAAACAGAAAAACAACCCAACAATCAGGTGACCTCTATGAGCAAGTGTTTTGGAGACAGTGGGAAGGAAAAACTCCCTTTTAACAGGAAGAAACCTCCGTCATAACCAGGCTCAGGTAGGTGCAGACGTCTTGCATGACAGAGAAAACAGTTGGGGGTGAGGGGAAGAAGACAGAACAAAGACATACTGTGGAAGAGAGCCTGAGATTAATAATAACTATTTTTTAAATGAAGAAAGGTGTGAAAAAGGTGAGTGAAGAAGAAACAGTGCATCATGGGAAGCCCCCAGAAGTTGTGCCCTGCTGCAGTGTAAGTGAGGATTCAGGGCCACCTGATCCAGCCATGACTACATGTGCTAAATAACTAGATATGAAGAGGGAATGATTTGAGCCTGATCGAGAGGAGGTAGAGAGGATGCCTGTCCCCCAAATCCAACCTGGGAGCTGGTTTTCAGCTTGTTCCCTGTGTCTGGTCTCATATAGCCCAGTCTTTCCTGGTTCCTTTGTTTGGGAACAAAACAGACATCTGTTTTGTTCCCCTCTTTCCTTCAGCCAAGTTGTTTCTGTGATGGGCTTTGGATTTAATCTCTGCAGTGTGCTTTTGGCTTCTCTTTCCTGCTTTTAAGTCCTCACTACACAATGCTCTGACATTATGCTGCTGTGAATGTGTAATTTAAGTGTAATTTCTAAAAAGAACAAAACCTGAAGTTTAGCCGTTTATGCTGTATGCAGTTTTATATATGTAAAAATCTCTCAATAAAACTTTCAAGAATGCATTTTAATCTTAACAAAACATTCTTCCATCATTGCTTTTAAATCTCTCTGGCATCCATTCAGAGGATGCCTGCGTTAGGCTAATGCATCCACGGGATATGGAAGATGAAAACACATATACTCACTGTTCATTTCACAACAGGTGGAAAATGCACAGATTAGCTACAAGATTAAAACCACCTACATCCCCTTTGTGCTACTGAACACATCAGAGTATGGACAGGAGATCTGCACCAATATTTCTGGAGGTGGTTTTAGTCAACATCTATATGTATTCCAAGATTTTTCACTCAATCATCATAATAATGTAAGACTATCAGTTTTATTTACTTCATCTGTCAGAGATTTTTATGTTGTGGCTGAATTATGTGTTTTGCCTTTTTGTAGGAATAAAACATCAGCGGGACGTGACACCACTAATGTCATGAGGCAGCATCTCAGCCTGATGAATGCACAGCGTTCCGTCTGTGCTTTCAACAACTCTGCATTTAACAGTAAATCCTTTAAACATTAATCCCTTAGCAATGTGCAGAGTAGCCCCCAAGAGAAAACATAAATGACCATGATTTCTATGCAGAATGTAGCCTGTATTGGAGAATGACTTAAAATGCATTCATGATAGCTGTGTTAAAGTGGTAAAGAAGTGCTAATGTATTTAATTCTACTAAAAACCAGAGGCATAAATGCATAGATCATAACATGGAATATCTACACTAGTCTGAGTTGTTGTTTGTTTGTTTTTATTTTTTGAACCTGGTAGATTTTATTCATTGTTTTTTTTTTTTTTTAAATAAAAAAAATTGCATAATTTAATTTCACTGCATTCATGTTATTTTTTACTCTATCATTAGAGTGCTGTAAAAAAAAAGTGCCCTCTTCCTGGTTTCTTATTTTCTGCATATTTGTCACACTTGACCTAAACAGAGTACACTGTAAACCCAAATACTCAAAGTAATTAAATAAATTAAGTAATGTAACCTTTTTTTTAAACAGGCCTACTAGCTCAAATAGCTTATGCTCATCTAACATTTTCCTCCATTTGAAATAGTTCAACTTATTATTTTTGATCCACTCTGATCAACAGTTATTTTTGCATAATTTCATTTTACTTATTTATTTAAATACCGTGGCAGTCATATTTGGGAAGTTTTGATTCCTGAGGTCGATTTGACCCTAAACCTGAAAGTTATTAAATTGTTTTTTTTTCCCCTTCTTTTTTGCTTTGTTGTTTTGGGTTGCATTTTAGGTTATTGTAGTCAAAAGGTGGATGTCAAATATAGTCAAAATATTGGAGTCTGGATAAGCTTCACCTTTTAAGTTCATCAGCTTAAAAAACCTGAAGAAGCTCTGCTAACTTGTTCAGGTTTACAGTGTAGCTTTGCATAATTCACAGTTCAATGTAAGCCTCATAAACCTTAAACTAGACCTTGATGTAGCCCATCAATTCATCCACTGTCTAAAAATAAACTCCTTTCAGCTTCCTCCCTTCAGGTCAGCTTTCTTCTGATTGGTTGTTGATTGGTTTGCTGAATAGGTGTGTGGCCTGTTGTGCTGACCATAAGAAAAGAAAAGAAAAGAAAAGAAAAGAAAAGAAAAGAAAAGAAAAAATGATCATGTTTTGGCTCACAGGGATGATTTTTTCATAGGCTGACCTCTTTATTTGATAATTCTGCCAGGCTTATTATAGGTATCCAACAATATATGACACACATAGCTTGCTGTGCATGTTGCTGCTCATTTTAGTTCCACAGCGGCATATTTGAATTGTTTTAGTTGCTTACTTGCTTTGTTTTGTTGTTGTTGTTGTTGTTTTTTTTTTTTTTTGTCTTACCCTGAAACTACACAAAGGGTGGCGTTAAAAAAACCCATCATGGCAATGTGCTCTCTAAGTTTATTTCACCTGATCATTTGATCGTTCCCTTAGTTCCCAAGAAGGGGGACTTGTAACAATTTTCCCCCCTTTTTTAGTATTTAATCCATGAAAGTCAACATGGCTTTGCAATTTTATTGCATTTTCAGTAGCAAAACACAAACCGTGCATTAAGCTGATCACCCCCCTGTTTGCAGTTTCATGAACTGTTACATAACCTCTCGGCATTAGACCAGCACACGTCATGAAACCGAGGAGTGTTAGTCGTTTTTCTCCTTTCTTTGCCCCTCCCCTGCAAAACGGCAGGTGCCTCTGGTAGCAGGAGGTCGGGAGGATGGCGGTGGAGTATCATCCAGCAATAAAAATACATTCATACGCGTTGAATCTTTCCACTTTTAGACCATTAAAGTCGCACTCATATTTCGTCAGTCCACTGGCCGTTGACGCAGCGTTATCCAGAAGGTGTGTGTCACTATGTGCACGGACTGCCTCTGCGTCGTCTCTGCGCCCCTCCCTCTCCGAGTCCCAGCATCACCGACAGCCCCGCGATGCTGTCATAACCAACACGTTTATCGTTGACGACGCAGAGAGGGGCTGCCGTGTTTTCTGAATGGTAACTGTGATCGGGTTGCATTGATTCCTAAGCAGAATAAGGGCCTTATGTATGTATGTGCGACCACCTTCGGAGACATAACGGGCTGCTCGTTACAGGCTGAAGCCGTTTCTTCGAGGATACGTGCGCGTCATATGTTATAGGCTATAGCTGAGGTCCATGTGAATACATGCCTTTAGATGTCGGGAGGCTTTCCGAGGGCAGTACTGAGCTATAAAAGTGCGGCAGCGATGTGCACGTCCGACGGCCACACGGAGCGAGCGCAGTGAGAGACCGTTTGTTCCACTATAGTCTTTGACTTTTCAGCTGTCGGTCACAGGCAGGGTTCAGGCTCTCCGCTTCAGCTCCTCACTTGGTTCACCGCCTGGTTTTATGCGACGTCATGAGTTGATCGCGCCTGACAGATGTTGCTGTGTTGCAGATGCACAGGCATCGCTCCTCACGTTCTTCTCGCTGCTGTTTAAGCGTTGATTAGGTTAAATAATAATAATAATCATAACAAGAAGAAGCTGATTATATTCTAAATGTTAAGCCCTCGCTTTGCTCTCGGACAGATCGCAGCGTTCATTTAGTCTTCGTGATTGCATAAAATGATACCTGGATCCGCCGCATCAATGCTACCGTCAGCAGAAGCCGCGAAACTGTACCAGACCAATTACGTCCGCAACTCCCGTGTGATCGGACTTCTGTGGGCCATCTTCACTATTCTGTTCGGTATTGTTAACGTGACCATCTTCTCGCAGCCCTATTGGATTGGAGATGGCATGGATACGCCGCAGGTCGGCTACTTCGGCCTTTTTCATTATTGTATTGGAGACGGAGTCTCCAGAGACCTGACCTGCCAGGGTAGCTTCACTGAGTTCTCCGCTATCCCCTCTGGTGCGTTCAAGGCCGCTTCCTTCTTCATTGGAATGTCTATGATGCTGGTCGTCACCTGCATCGGCTGCTTCAGTCTCTTCTTCCTCCTCAGCACATCCACCGTGTACAAGATCTGTGGCTGGATGCAAGCAGCATCAGGTAAGTGTCCTTTCGGAGGCTAGCTCACCGCCACTGCTTTTTCTTTCTTTTTTTTTTAACGTATTTTTAAGTATGAATATATTGCCTAAATGTAAAATGCCTGCAAGAGCTTAGAAGCTGGCCAGCTGTTTTCTGTGTATGCTCTGCTAGGCTCAAAACACTGGGATGGATCGAATTTTGATTGATGAGTTGATGAGATAAATTAATTGGGAGCGGCCAGAGTGAAAATAAACAGTCTCCAGGATCTCCCCGGGAGCTGGCAGTCAGCCCTCCCGAGCAGACCGTGCTGTCCATGGTGCTGAAGGGCTGCTGAATGCATGACCAACATCGCTGGGGTATTTACAACCCGAACAAGTTTCTTTCTGAAAGCATGGATTGGATTACAGTTTTAGTAACATATGAAACATTGTCCAGCTCATGATTAAAAATAAATAAACAAGGCTGCTTATTATTAATAACTATTAAAAACTTTGATTCATTTTCTTCCTTGTATTTGTCTTACATTTGAACAATTTCAAAAACCTCGTGCCTGCATCAATGAGAACCTTTGGACTTCAAGTTTAATCCAGTGTTTTGGATTTCATGGGATATATTGTAATAATATAATCACAGCAGAGTCTCTAGTGTTTTAGCGTAAGCAACTGAAAATGTTTATATGTGGTCTTGTCTTATTTGTAATGCAAAACCACATGGAAAGTGCACACCTATTCCCACAGTGATTAGATAGCTTGGTGCATGAAGCTTGGCGGGCACACACAAATTTAGATTAAAAAGTTTCTTTTAGCTAAAGGCCACAGAACAACATAACATAAGCATTAAATCACATGCTATGTTGGTAATATAGCACATCACATGTATAGTTACAATGCAGCCCAATTTAATGTAACTTGTTATATGCAAATGATCTTCAGCCTGCCCTCGCAGCCAGAAGACGTGTGTGCTCTTATATGTCAGAGCTGGTTTTCAAAATAAGTCGAGGTCAGCCTTTCAGCCGCTGGCAGTGTATTCTCACTAACGGTGGGCTGATGTCAGCGGCAGCAGAGGCCTCGATCATCTGAAGAGTTCAGATGCTGCCAAACATCGGTCCTAGCTCAGCTGCACTAGTGGTCAAAGCAGTTGGCTTGCTGTTTGCAACAAACAGAAATGAGGCAAAGTGGAGGGGAGGGGGTATTTGGAAAGGCTCCAGCTCAGTGTGTTATGTTTGGGCTGAATTAACGCAATAAGCCCGTCTAATAAGAAGACCGCTGGGCTTTGTGCTTCTGCAGCTAAGAGATGAAAGAGAAAGCCAAAAGGAGAGACCCTGACCACAGCAAGTTGGCACAGCGATGCCTAATGAGCAAGTGTGACTGTTTAGCACTGTCAAACTTTATTACGCTTAGAATCAGCTTAACCTTCAGCTGGCTTCACTTATAGAAGACAGGTGGCCCACTGGCAGTTCCTGTGCAAGTCATAGATGGTGATGAATGGCAGCTCAGTACAAAATAAAGTGAATACAAAAGGGTTCTTCATTGAATTCTTTCCTTTTATCTTATTCTTTCACTTTAAAACATTTTGGTAGCTCAGTATATGACAAATCTCATACCTGTAAAGCAAAGTGAAATTAAACCTGTCAGCTGGTCAGCGGTAGCTTGTTGTCACCCATCCCTGCTGCTAGATTGGCCAAGGACACAGTCAGTATTCAGAGCACTCTCCGCTCCATGGCACCAGCCTTTCTCTCTTCTCCAGCAATCATCCTTATGGGTGTCTTATAGACATTTTTACTGGGTGATATGACTGGTATGAAAACACAGCATGTAACAGTACCATGCCTCATTGAGTAAAAGGTCTATTCAGGCACACTAACTGAAAATCAAGGTCATACTTGACGCGTATACGTAATTTAAGTGGTACTCTGTATGCCGGTTTTGCAGGAGCTTTCATAAATCCCCTTGGGCTGAGGTCAGAGGATGGTGGATAAAACACTTAACATAGAAAACTCACGCTGTTGCACAATGCTCCTCGCCAGCGAATCAGCGTGTGAGAACGCATCTCTAGCCATCTTTTCTGTGAAGTCCGGGTAGAAACATTGAATGTTTGATGAGAAAGTGAACCAGCAGGACACATTAGAAGTCTCAAAATGCCCACCGTGGCCAAACAAAGCTGAGTGCAGAGAGTGCTCAAGCATCCAGCCGGCCTTTGATGGGCTCGTACCCTTCTACTCTCCTCAGCAGAGCCATTTTTGTCTGTGCCCCTGCAAAAGTTCATGGCATGTAATTATAGGTGTGTACAACCTTTCTACCCCCCCTCATAGAGCTTAAAGACAGCAAAATATATGATGTACGCTTTTCTGGCCTTTAACTGCAGTTCTTCAGGGGTCTGCACACCAATTAACTACATATACAGCGAGGTCAGCGATAATTACTTCACTGTTTTATAGACTGACGTGCGTACTTTGCCTTGTCGGCCGGGCTGACAGACTTTTTCTGTAGTTCGCGCTGCAGTGTCTGTTTTTGAGAAGAAACAGTGTGAGTCATACACGTGAATGAGCAACACCAAAGCTCTGTAAAGCAGGAAATGATGTGCAGACAGAGGGTGACCTATTTGGAATAAACAGGTTCGTTTTCAAAGGACTGCAATTTCATAAAGGTCAGGTTTCTACTTTCTGACTTCTTTGTTTATTGTAATATTTCTTTCTTTGTTTTATTGATACTCAAGAATAACTCAAGAACAAGAAATCATTCCTAGTAACGTATGTGCAAAATTGTGTGCTTTTTGTAGTATTTGCATAATTACCTCTGATGATTAATTGATGCATAAATGACACACTTTGCCAGGAGGACCTATTGCACAATCAGGAGTCATGGGTTTTCAAGAGGTTTTTATGTTTTATATTGAGGTAGTTCTATTTTGCATAAGATGATGCTGTATCACAATAATTAAAAATAATAGTTAGGGCTTGTATTCCTGCTTTCCTAACATGGCAAGTTAGCGGTCCATAAAAAGACAGTTTGTGCTTAATTAGATCAAATATTTAATATATACACTCACTGGACACTGTATTAGATAGAAACCAGGTTGGGCCCAATTTTGCCCAATCTTTCATGTTGTTTATGCCAAATTCTCACACATCTGAATGTTTTAGCAGAAATCGAGACTCATCAAACCAGGCAATGTATTTCCAATCTCCTGGTGTCCAATTTTGATGAATCAATGTGAAATGCAGCTTCAGTTTCTAGATCTCAGCTGACAGGAATATATCACCCACTGTGCTCTTCTGCTGCCATAGCCAGTCTGCTTTGAAGTTGTTATACATTCAGAGATTTTCTTAATTTTCTGCATGACTTGGTTGCAAAGAGCAGTTATTTGAGCTGCTGTTGCCACCTTATTTTTAACTCAAAGCAGTCTGGCCATCTTCCTGTAACTACTTCACTTAGGTATTATTAGTAAAAGTGGTTTTTCAACCACACCCCAAGTTTAGTTTTCAGCTCCTGATTCAGATATTCTCTTCTGCTTGTCCTTGTCAGGGTCACGGGGGGTAGAGGGATGGCCATCCCAGTTGTCTTAGGGCAAGACGGCGGTTACACCCTGGACAGGTCGCCAGTCTGCCACAGGGCTAACACATAGAGACAGATAACCATTTTGGGCAATTGAGAGTTACAAATTAACCTATTGCCACTAACTGCATGTCTTTGGAATGTGGGAGCTGGAGTACACGGAGAGTTCCCACCATGCCACCATGCTGCCTAACTAACTGGCAACTCCTGATCCATTCGTTAATAACTTTCTCACTGAAGCACACTGAGTCACAGTAGTTGAGCGTGAGTCACAGAAAGCTAGAAAAGGAACAAAGTGTCACATGTTGAATATGGGATTAGTTTCTCATCAAACCAAACTCACCGAGTTCAAACAGATCAAACAGGATCATCACATCAAAACTTCAAACCTCTATGCTTCAAGCAGTGGTGAAAAAGGACAGTGAGAATATTAGGAACACGCGAGGTGATGAGAAAAAGAAAAAATAATAAGGACCAAATAACAAAAGGTTTTGAGGTAAACAAAAAATCCAGGTCAGAGACAGAAGGCAGACAGAAAACAAATGAGACGACAGAGCTCAGCGAAGACGAGCTGGTCTTTCTGGTCACCTCAGTCTCTCTCCACATATTTCTCTTTGTATCATTATCTCCGTTCGCTGTTGTTGGCTTTTACTCCCATAGTCCATCTGCTCTATTGAGAGGCTTGTTGTGAAAGGAGCTTTAAATCCTGGTTGAATGTAGAGGTGGAAAGTGGTTGGAGCTCAGCATGAGAGCAGCAGTCATTGAGCTGCACTTGTCACTGCCACTGGACCAGAAATGCTCCAGCTCTCTGGAGTAAACGCTGCAAATGAGAACTTTTGTCCAGATACAAATCAGACTTTCAAAAGCAATCTGAGGAAAAGACTGATTTTGATGCTTTTTCTAGACATTTCAGATGTGTTCCACTTCTCTACATGTTAATGCATGTCCATCCCTCCTCGGGGACTGATACACTTTTTTAGCATTGTGCTAAAAAGGTCCAACTCCTTCAAGCTGCTGTTATGAATCACTATGTTATAGCAGCATACAGCATATAAAGACCTCCATTTATATTCAAATATTAGAAGTTTTAAATTTAATTTCAAAACGTGATAATACATTTTCTTCAAAATTATACATTCAGTTTCAGCATTTTCAAAGTTTTTGATCACTGCTTGCTGCAGGTTGAATCGGGTTTATGGCACATTACAGCTGTCTCCCGGCAACTGTTGTTTGTCCATTTTTGACATCTCTTTTTTTTCTATCAGTATTTTATGTCATCCACACAACTCCATTTGTGTAACTATGATTGCAGCTGTGACAGAAACGTATCCTTCTTTAGCCCTTTTTGAGATTTTGCTGCAGTCTGTTAAACACGTGACAGAGACAGCCCTGTGCCCAGTCACTTGCACTGCTGCAACTCTGTACTAAACAGAGTAATGTGTCTCAACAGTACATTAAAATAGATACCCACTGTGGCAGATTTGAGAAACAACATGAAACAACACAGGACAGCACTCTCTGCTGTTACTGCAGTAACACACAGTAGTGCCTTTCACTATAACACCAGTGAGAAAGGAAAACTTCATACCTCTTTATGCCAGGGGACCGGGAATGAAATGACAAATGAAAGGAGGAGATCTGAGAGATTTCGAAACAGATATATGAATCTTTTTCAGACTAAAAATGGCTTGAAAATTGGCTGAAATCTACCATGGCCGTGTGGGAACATTGGCACTAGCGGTGAGGTCGTAAAGTGAAACAAACTGGCTCAGGAGTTACAGAACTGATTTATCCTCTTGCTGTTTCTTCTCAGCGCAGCAGTGAAACTCAACCTTTTTGCAGCAAAATAAACTGGATGCACAACACTGTTTATGCACTAATCCACACCTTTGCAGCACCCGGCTCAAGAGTCGAAGGTGAAACAGTCTGTATTTAGCTCTGTTTCTACGCTGTTATTTGGCACACTTGTCTTCCTTGCACATCAAAAAATCAAGGAACGATCTGCTTGCTTTCTTACCCATTTTTCTCACGTCCACCCAGGTACTTTGCTTTCAAATTACCTCTCCGTTAACACTGTTCCATCCCCCAGTTTTTTGTAATTAAAAAACACACGGTCACTTGAACCATCTAATTATAGTCAGAGGAAGGCAACTAAACTATCATGTATGCAGCTCACACTCCTGCTGATTGTGGACAGGCAAAGAAGATCGATGAAGGATATTATCCTGCGTGGTGGTGCAGTGGTCAGCACTGCTCCCTCACAGAAACAAGTGTTCTGGGTTTGACCTTCCAGTGTGGACACTGCATGTTATCCCTGTGCCCACGTGGTCTCTGTCTGGGTGCCCAGATATCTTCTCACAGTCCAGAGACATGTTTGGTTAACTGTTGGCAGTGAATGAGCGATGAACACAGTGCATAGATTAAAGTGCTTTGAGTGGTCAGTTAGACTATAAAAGCCCCATATAAATGCCAGTCCGTATCTACACACCACCATGCACATTGCACATTGAAGCATGGTAATTTGCATGCATGCAATGCACTCGCTCCTCTTTGAAGTGATTACAGCACATACGGAAGCGAGGTCTATGCTGTTTTTGTAATGCATACTTGCTGATTTAATTCTACTATGTGGTTACAGAACAGCTGGTTTAATTTAAAAACCGCAAGACTGCCTATCTGGAGATAAAAACCAACAGATCAATGCTGATTAATTAGCCCACACTTTGTGAGTTTGAATGTAGCAGCGTGGAATACAAAACTCAAAATGCCAGCCAAGTCATCATCATGACTCCCCTGTGTTCAGTGTCCCTGTAGCGCTGCAGGGTGTGGAGTATAGATTTGCCGGAGTTAATCTCTGTGATCTCAGAAGTGGCCTAGCTCAGGCCAGAGCTCCGGCAGGGGAGGCTGCTGATTTATTCCACAGGGGGAGGGATGAGGTGGGATGGCAAGGGCACAGTGACCTAGAGTGTTAAAAAAAACTTTGCATGCTGTAGTGATGAATATGTGATGCACATGTAACTTCTGGGTGCATTTGTCTAACAGCTAAAAATAATATTTGCTTTGGAGGTGCAGATGCAGCATGTATGTGTGTATATATATATATATATATTAGGGGTGCAACGATACACAAAATTTACGGTTCGGTTCGGTTCGATACTTTGGTGTCACGGTTCGATATTTTTTCGATACAAAAAAATGTTCATGCCTTTTTAATTTGTCATTTATTAAAATTATAAATATATATTTTAACTCAAAAGTACAGTTTTTAAATTTAACCCTAACCCTTGTGCGCGTTTTTTATTTTGACAGCGAATGCGCACCTGCGGACCACTTTTGTGCACCCCTGGTTATTTAGCTCGTCATATTGCAGCCACAGAAATTCTTTTGTCCATGAAACCATAAAGCTGCACTTTCTTTTTGCCTTATAGTCTCATTTGTCATAACTTCTCCGTTTTGTGGTAAGCTTTTCTTTGGCTGTCACTTCTTCACCCCGACCTGTCTTATTTGGCTCAGCAGAACTAAAATATATATCCTGCTACTTTTACACACGGACTCACATAAGCTCAGCGATTCTCTGCGCGATCAACCTCTCACATGTTTAAGCTTGCTGCGGGAGATTTCACTTGTCATGTTTGCATAGTAAGCTAACGATTAATAAGACGATGTCAGAGGAATTGGTGCACAAATTATCATCACTCACAGATCAGTACTGTCATTGCAAAGTGAAAGCAAAAAAACAAGCGCAAATTCAAACGCGATTTCAATATGTCACATATTGACAGTGGCTCACCGATGCCAATGACATAATTACCCAGCTACATTTCTGAAAGAATGCAAAAGCATTGACATATATTTTTCCTACAATAGCCCGACGGGCAGGGCAGAGAGATTTTTGTAGCCCGACTGGAAAGATCGCTAGCTCCGGGACGTCGGGCTAGCGATTTTGCAAGCCCTGTATCTGATTGAGGAATCACTCATCTTTGGAAAAGAGAGTTTATTCCAGAGAAATGTCTCTTTCCAAAATAAAAGCTATACTATCCGCTTCTTCTGGGCTATATTCTCAGCAGCATAAGGAGAATCACGTGCTAACAGCTGTCTAAATGACTCGGCTAAAGTTAGTAGCATGCTTGTTGTTTTTGTCTTTGCACTAGGATGATGTCGGCGTAAATGTGCAGTCATATTCGTTGTGTTCCCACTAGTGCTTTCAGGTTAATCTCGTTGAAATGACCTTAACGCCACAACACGGCAAATCTCCGTTAACGAGCTACCGCCGATCGCCCCGTGCATGGGGCTAGATGGCCAACATGTTAACGAGCTAACTGCGCTAACACACTAGTTCACACCAATGTAATTAAGCATTGCATGGCACATCCAACATACTGTTTTACTTTAGTCCATGACTCGCTTACCTTCAGGGTCATACGTCACATGAAAACCAAAATAATTCCAAACGCCAGATCTGAATGAGGGTGGGGGAGGTCCATCTTGCAAGGAGAGCTTAACTTCTGTCTCGCTAGCTTGCCCTGCGCTCTTCCTCCTGACTATGCTGTCTGTGTGGAGCGCTCAGTGGATCTGCGCTCGACAGTGCAGCCTAGGCGGAGTAGTCGAACGCAGATTCACTGAGCGCTCAACACAGACAGCATCGTCAGAAGGAAAGTTGATAAAATAAATTACAAATGTTGTATTGTTCGATACATATGCGTACCGAACCGAAAGCACTGTATCGAACGGTTCAATATCGATACGAATATCGTTGCACCCCTAATATATATATATATATATATATATGATAACATTAACACTGACCATGCATAATCAGCATATTTTAATCAACATGTTTTTCTCTCTACAGCAGGCCTGACTAGTCTATTTTCATTTTCAGTTCATCAGTGTTCATTAATGCTTTTTAGCTTTGGTTTATTTACACCAAATGTGTTCTTTGGCACATCAAACACCGAGTAACAGCATTAGTAAAACAGGTATGCCACTCTCAAGTCACCACTTTTCAGTGAGCTTTGACCAATCCCATCCATCCATTTTCTTCCACTTATCCAGCTGAAGCGTATCCAAGGTATCATAGGCCAAGACAGACACAAAGATACAGAAACACACTCACAGCTATGGTAACTTTAGAATCACCAATTAACCTAATCCCACTAACTGCATGTTTGGACTGAGAGTACTTGGAGAGAAACACAGAAAAGCTCTGGCCAGATGATGGATTCCAACCCAGGACCTTCTTGCTGTGAGGCGACAGGGCTAACCACTGCACCACAATGACCAAACAATGATCTCTTCTTGAAAATAGCCAAGTGGGTTTAATTGCTTAAACCGACTCAAGTAAAACCTGACCTAGGGCTGTTCGATATAATGATATATATCGAATGACGATATAAAAACGTCTATCGTTTCATTTTACGCTATCGTTTCTTTCGTGCTGTTGCAAAATAAACTGTTTACGGCAATATTTTTTCATCGTTTTGATGGTCACTGTAGTGGTTATATTAATTTCTTAAAGTTCTCTCTTTCTCTTATATTTAATATAACCACACTACAGACGGACAAGCGCCTGTTTTTATGCGTTGTTGTTAGCAACAACAACGGTAAAACCATCACGTGTCCGCTTGTTTATTTTCCACATAAACCTTTCACAATAAAGCTCAAGATCCTGTTGAGACTTTTCAAAATAAACTGAATCACGTGAAAGAGTATGCAGAGTATTTACCGATGAGAAGCAAAAAAGGAGCCGTCAGGTGCTAAAAAATAAACCTTAGACTCAAACGTTAGAACAGGCTTTTCCCCGCAGCACGCTGTGTAATAAATACTCACAAAGAAAACGGCGGCCTTTACAACCTATGTCTAAAAATGTATAGTTTAATGTATCGGTAAAACACTCGACTCCAGATATACGACGCCCAGCTACCCGAGATTCACAGAATTTACAGAAAATGTTACATTTTTGTGATTTATATCGTTATCGGACGATAGATGTTTTATATCGGGATATAAGATTTTGGTCATATCGCACAGCCCTAACTTTGGTCTCTAATCCTAATCAGTGAGTGAAAGTGAAAACCTAAAAAACTCAGCAAGAGGAAAAAAGCTAAGCATACCCAAAACAAAAAGGTTCCAGCTGGGCTCAAACCACTGTCTCCTGGCTGGATGATGCTCTGTCCTGGACTCTCATTCTGTCTTGGGTGAATGCTCCCATTGTCAAATGTTCACTGAGAGATCACAGTCCTGCCTAAGCCATTGCTGTTTTGCCTCCATGGTCCCCGAACGGGTGACCCAGTGAGTATTTGTCACAGAGAACTCAAAGGTCTCTTTTGATCCCCATTGCCCTTGCCAATCTTTATCCTCTGTGGAGGTACAAGCTGCATCTGGACCTGTTACATAAGCCCATCACCCCAGCCTGACTCCCTCCTGCTCTGCTCACTGCAGTTTACTCCGCACTCCTCCCATGATTCCTCTCCCCCGCTGCCTGCATTCTCTACCTCTGTATCCTCACCTAAGCTGCCATATCTCTTAAGTGCAGTCAACTGATAATTTCCAAGAAAAGCCTTTTCTACTGTATGTCTAGCTTGCTGCAGGGCATTTACATGCTGATCTTCTTTTTAACTTCAATTGATGTGTAATAATGAGGCTCTGACCAGATGGCGTAAGAATCAGGGGAAATACACTCTGACGGGGAGGAGGGATTTAAACAATATCCTAGATAGCTAGACTAACAGTTACTAAGAACTGAACCCTTTAACCCCTCATCTATTGTTTAGTATATCTACTTTATTTAATAAAAATTGCATCACTGATGTTATTGAGCCTGAACTGCAGTGCTTTCAGATTTGATGCAACAGAAAATTAAGCGCACCGTACATTTATTTTAGTCATAGTAATAGTGGGTAGCCTCTTATGGGAATGTTCAACCTTTGAAAATGATGCATTGATATAACAAATATGACCTTGACCTTGACCCAAAACAAGGGCTCTAGGGAGGAATACACACACACACACACACACACACACACACACACACACACACACACACACACACACACGCGCACAATAGAGTTATTATTCAGTGCAATCCAGCTGCCTGTTGTAAGTGATTGACTAAATGATTTTTTTGTGTATTAGCACGTAGGTGGTGGAAGTGACACTGCATCTTTTTTGTCCTCTCTGCTTACACAGAGATGCTTTTTTACCCCCATCTCTATTTTTTGGGATTCAGGTTTATTCTGAAGCTGTAGCCAAAATTATATTGGGAACGATTTCCTTCTTGTAGAGTTTTATTCCCTGTAGCAGAAGTCAGAGTGCTTGCCGTAGCATATCCTGTATGCTGTAAATGCAATTTGCTCTTGAAGGAAGGTTATTTGCTACATTACAAGATGGTTAAAAAGTATTTGCAAGACTTGCCCTGACACAGAACGGAGATAACGCGATGAAATAAGCCATCGCCCGCTCCTTCTAATCCTTTCAAATGAATTGATAGGTAAGCTGTGGGTATTATGTGCTCGATGTGCAGAAAATTGCTGAAGATGTTGACAGAGGGGAATACTCAGAGTGCCTGGAAGCTCCTTGCTCCCCTCCAGCAACCATCAAGTTTTGCCAGCAACTGAAGCAGAAATAGATTTGGACTGTAGACAGCTCATCTCGATGAGCATGTTCCTCATCTTCCAGGGGAGCTTGTCAGAGTAAGTTTTAAAAGTTTATCTCGCTCCACTTTCCACTGTATCCCAGACACTTTGGAAATATGTTTTTAAAGAACTTTCTTATATTTGTGCCCAGCTGGGGTGTCTTAAAGTATATCAAGATCCTGATATAAGAGGATCAGTTCTCCTACAGCCACATATAAACGCTGCAACAGTAACACTTTCTATCTAAATATTATTAATAGCTCTCTCATTGCATGTATAATTCCTCCTCATAAACCCGCATCATGAAGCAAGCTTATACTATGTGGAGACACACTTTCACACTCCATTTAGCCACAATATATGGATCATACATCCTTAATTACCCCAGTTATCTAATAGCAATTATGGCATATCATTGTCATGGTTTTAGGCCATCTTTCTTGGGTACTCATTCACTCGTCTATAGAGCCAGAGAAAAGTCTTGTCAAGTGTGAAAAGGGGATTCATCATGCCCACATTAGAGGCTGAATTTGCCATGGGAAAGATTGTATTACTCAGTCTCATTTTACACCCTCGTCATTTGAAAATTAAGCTTACAGAATTGGACTGAGTAAATCAAGTATTAAATTATGACAGTGCAGATCATCGTCACATGGATATCAAGGCCTACATATGTTTCTTTGTGATCATTCAATGGTACCGTGAGGCATCTGTTATCTGTTTTTACTTGCTCTTGGATTCAGATGTAGAAGTTTTGACATTGATAATCTGTTGAGATAAATGAGATGTAGACTACAAATGAAAATACAGCGCAGTGAAGAAGTATTTACCCCCTTTCTGATTTCCTTTTTTTTCTTTTTGCATGTTTTTTATTCTTACTGCACTGATATCCAATTGTTGTTGTCATCATAATGATGTTGATCCAGGAAAAAATTGCCACTGACCCATAACGTTGTCTGAGCATGTGGTTAGCATTAGCCCAGAGTCTGGCTAATACTATTAAAAACAATCACGAGAAAGCCAAGACGAGTAACGTAAATTAGACTAAAACCAAACCTAACTTGATAATATATTTATTATATTGTATAAATGAATAAAGAAAACACTTGAAATAGTTGCCATTTATTCTATAAGAGAGTTTTATATAAACAAAGGATTTTTTCCCCCTACAAGGCAGGAACAACACCACCACAAGGATATCAGATACACCAACACACATATGTTTCAGATGACCAAATTTTAGTATTAGAAAAATATAACCTGATTAAATACAAAATGTAGTTTTTAAATGATGATTTTATTTAAGGGACAAACACCTTCCAAATCTTCCTGGCAATTTCCACCCATGTCAAATCATGAATTAACTGTGATTAACCAAATTTTGGGGGAAAGCTGAGTTCAATTTTAATAGCCAAGCCCAGGTCTGATTATTGCCAGAGCCGTTGAATAAAGAGGTCAGTTAAATAAAAACTGTGTGAAAGTGAAGCAGGTTAAAAGATCAGCAACACATGACACCAAGATCAAGAGAAGCTTAAAAGCAGATTAGAAACAAGGTCATTGACATCTATCAGTCTGGAAAGGATTACAAAGATATTTCTAAGGATTTAGGATTTATCAAACCCCAGTGAGAGCCATTACACTGAAATAGAGAAAACTTGGAACAGTGGTAAAACTTACCAGGAGTTGCCAGCATACCAAAATTACTCCAAGAACAAAACAATCCAGGAGGTCACAGAACAGCCCAGAACAGTGAACCAGAAAAGACCTTAACTTTTCTGAAAATATTCCGTGGACTGATAAGGCAAAAGTTGAACTTTTTGGAAGGTTTCTGTCCCGTTGCATTTGCCTTAAAACTAAAACACCATTTCATAAACAGACCATATCAACAGTCAGACATGGTGGTGGTAGTGTGATGATCTGGGGCTGTTTTGCTGCTACAAGCCCCGGACGATTTCCTGTAATTAAACCATGAATTCCGTTCTCTACCAGAAAATCCTGAAGGTGAATATCAAGCCACTAATTCACGCCCTGGAGTTCAAGAACTGAAGTTAAAACAAAACAAAATGAAGGTTTTGGAGTGGCCTAGTCAAAATCTGGACCTTAATCAGATTGACTTGTTTTTGCATGACCTTAAACAGTTCATGCTCAAAAACCCTCCAATGTGGCTGAATTAAAACAATTCTGCAAAGAAGAATGTGAGCCAAAATTCATTGATTGCTGTTCTTGCAATCAGCGTCACAGTCAGCTGTTACGTTTAAGGGACAATTACTTTTTCACACGGGGCGACTCGGTAGGTTTGGAGAACCAGCTTGGATTTAAGTCATTATGTTGCTTCCACTTTAAACATAGTCGATTTCTATATGAAAGAGCATAAAAGAGTGTAGAATAAACGCCTTGAGCAGAACTAGATTTTCCTCAATAATTAGGTCACCATTTCACTAATGTAAGTTCTGGACCGACACTCATCATCGGGGTTTGATCGTTGTGAAAAAGACATTAAGTGTTACTATGTTAAACGAAAAGAAGCGTGCACGTGTTCGATTATGTGCGAGGGTCATATCCACATGCAGCGTCAGATAGCACAGTTTACAGTTTATGCGTGCATGCATAATTAAGTTTGTCGCAGCTGTTTAAATGAGGAGAGGAGAAAACACATTCCACAAAGGACTGTGGGAGCTGAAAATTGTCAATCCCTTTTCATGGCTTAGATATGTCGCAGGCGTTTGAGTGATGGAGGGAGTTGGGAATACACACAACTGTTTAGTTCCAGGTCAATCAATGACATGCCGTAACAGTGAAATGATGCAGTCAGACATGCAGCCGCATTGACAGCGTTACAGCAAAACAGATTACAGGTTTGTTTTTCTTTGTTCTCGAACCAGATGCACAAATCCAATGAAGCTGCCGCATTGGTGGTCACACCTCTGCTCAGACCTCTGCTCACCTTGACTCTTAAATGACATGCGGAGATTATGAAAAGGGAAAAGTATAAATCAAAGGTCTTTCCGTATCGATGGGATTTACTTGTCTCTTTGGGAAAAATGAGCCAATGTGCTTCTGACGAATCTGCTGCCATCACACGGCTCTGTACCATCTGTCGGTCTGCTCTCAAACTCTACTGTAGTGCTGTTTGCACCTAATCTGCCCTACCTACAGTCTCTTACGTAAGTTGCTGTTAGCCAACAAGCATTTCACAGTCCAGTTTTACACTTGCCTGATCCCAATTTTCCCCAAAAGGAGAAGACAAACAGAGGAAGGCGTGTGCTTATGTGGAACCTGCAAAAAAGAAAAAAAAAAAACCCTCCAAACAAAAACAAGTAAATGCTGAGAATAGCTCTGCTTGTCGAGGGGCTCCAGCATATGGTAGCCAGCGCTCATGACGTTGGAGTGGTGCTGGGTACTTGCTGGCGGCTACACACAGGAGTGGAACATGGCAAGGGTTCAGTCTCTCACCACGTCCCCTCCTCCATCCTCTCCCTATATATCTCTGCGTGCCTCTGCCTCGCCCTGCCTCATCATCCGTCTCTCCCTTTCTCTGTGCCTGTCTGCCGCTCTGGAACGAGATGGAGACAAGGAAAAAAAGCCAAAAGGGAGGATAATGCCCGTCAGTTAATGTCTCGTCTCCGCTCCGACTGACAGCTGCATTCTGTTAGGTGTGCTGCTATTTCTGTGGCGAGGAGCCGGAGCACACCATTTATTACTGCAGCATGAAGTTCTGCTTCAGTGCAGTGCAAGCGGGTGCAGCCAGCAGATTCACAGAGATAATGAGATGGTTTTTGTCTCTCTTTTTTTTTTTTACTTTATGAGAGCCTATTTATCATTCATGGGCAGTTTATGAGCATTCAGCAAATTTATTTTTAACCCACTTTAATATATCCGCAAGCCAACCCTGTTTTTAATGAATTTATTAACCGTTTATGAACTTCGAGTGCATGGCTACAAATTGCAGACACAGTTTTTAAGGTGATGTGTTTTTACTGGTTTGTCCCATTAACAGTCCACAAACCAAACACTCAACACCCAATTAGCATCACATAAAACAGATCAGATAAAACATTGAAAACAAACAATCAATCAGGTTTTCATTTATTTCATGTGGTTTATGTACAACTTTTTTTTTTCTTTTTGAGAGTTGCATATGGAAAATGTATATGGAAAAACAATCCTGGTGCTGTCCCTTTGGGGAAAGCCAAAACCTTCCATTACTCCAACATTTTTTGTCTGTCCTTTCATTCTATTTCGCCAGTTCAGGGTTACTCGAGGGTTGAACCCCATCCCAACTGGCATAGGGCGTTTAACCATGTCATAATTTTTTTCTCTTTTCTAAAATTCCTGTGTTAATGAATCCACTGTCACTCTCTAGAGCCCATAATTACAGCTAAAGCACCATTACATGTATTATTTACATATTACTTCCGATTAATAATTGATCCACTAACAGAATTCCCACATGTCTTGTAGAACATTCGTAAATCATATAATCTTTTTTTAAATTATTATTAAAGGCCTCTTAACTGAAAGAAGTCAACGCTCTTGCTTATTTTGGTGTTATTATGATATGGGTGTAGACTACTTGATGGTAACCTTTATGGGAATCCAAATTCACAGAAAAGGTCTCATTATGTAAGCAGTGCTGTGCTGGATGGGGCTTCTCTGTAGTGTTGTGTGATTATGGATTAGTTCATAGCAGGCATTCTGTTACAGTGCATGAAGGGAACATGTGCTCCTCCTCTAACCACAAGCTGTTTCTGGAAACAAGAGTGACATATGTGGCACCCTCTGTTGGTATAATCCTGTCCAGTGCATCCCTCTGAGATGATTATCAGCAGAGGCAGACTTTGTAGTAAATAGAGTTCAGTAGTGACTGAGACATATTTTACTGTGAGTGTTATCTTTTGTCCTTCTTCCCATCACACGTTCAGTATTTGTCTCCTATTCCATCTTACTGGCAACAAAACTATTAAGAGGGATCCTCCTGTGGTTCAATCTAATATTCATGATCCTGTTGAACTGAGCCAAAGCGACACAGGAGACAGCCAGAAAGATCGAGAAAAGTGCTTGCTACCTTTGTAGCAAATACATCAAAAAGGAGACAAAGAATAGTAATGCGTGTTGACTGGGTGAATATCGAAAATGGCCTTCTCTGGTACTCCCTCTGTTCGATGAATGACGTACACTACACACCCCCTGCTAGGAGAAGCACAGTTGGTAAGAGTTCACTGATTTTCTTTCTAAAAAACTATAGCTGACTGTGTACACAAACAAAAATCAACTTTTCTTCACTATAAAATAAGTAAAATTAAATAAACAAGAAGGTTCATAGTAACATAAATGATTAACCATTTCCCTCAAAACTACACTAGTTTACATGATCTGTTTTCACTTAAGTACAATTGAAAATAAAGTGCTCTGCAGTCAGAAAGCGGTACAAATAATTAATGGAAAATAAGCTGCTGTACACTCGCTGCACCTAGCATATTTTACCTTACCAAACAAAAGCAGGTGCAACAGATTTATGCAACACCCCATCAGATAACAGACACCCACCTTTATTTTCTGCTTTATACCTCTCCATAATTTTCCTTATAACATTTTTGATCCTTTGCTCATAACAAGGCTGCTAGCTTCTGACTGACTCTGAATTATTTAGCTTTAGCCACTTTCCCTTAGTTAGCGTCTTTAAAATGCTAAACTTGGCTGGTTAAGGGTGCTTTCATTAGGTGTTTGACCAGGTTTAGTGCACTTTGGTGAACTGGTGTGTCTTCGCTTACAGTGAAAACCTTCCTTGCTAACGACATGCTAGTGTGTGGCTGTGCGAGTGACTGTTAGCTGCTATGCACAGGCTGTGCATACGGGAAACAGATCAGACATAAGCACAGATGTTACAAAAACATAGATGTAGCTTTGGTTTAGAAAAATAACGTTATTTAATGAAGTTAGTTAGGAAATAAATATTTCAAATGGGAGTATTTGTGGATCTGGGGTACAAAACTGCACGCTCATTGGCTAATGGTTTGTGAATCGCCAATCAGTGTCCAGTTTACCAGTCAGACCTGCCATTCCGTTTCACATCTGGTTTTTCACAACCAAGTAAGAAATGCTCATCTCTTTCACAGTAGCTACTTAAGTCTTTTATACTAATCACAACCAAACTATTATTAACTATTATTACAAACTATTATTATCTTTTCTGTGAGAAGGCAACATCAGTCAGTTAAACAACAAACCAATCAAAGTGTGAACATTTAAGAGTTAAAGCAAACTGTCATATACCCCAGATTTGGTTATATATTTTTTGTGTTTTCTTTTTAAGGGGGAAAATATTAAGATAAGAATTTTCCAAAATGGCCACAGGAATCAATCAACTAAGAAAATGTGAGTCTAAGAGTCTTAAATTCAAGCCAATGAAACTCAGAGGCAGCTGTAGTTCTTTTCTTTTACGCCATCAGCATCAAACTACCTCTCGGAGATATTTGCTGCTGAACACAACTCTTCGTGTTGTGAATCAAACAAATTGTAATGCTCTTTGTTACCTGTAGTGTAACAAAGAAAAGATCACCCTATTTTGTAATACCATACTAAACCTAACAGTGGCACACACATATTGCAGGTAAGTGTTTGAAAGTTCATGGGTAATAAACTAGAAAAACGCTCAAAACCCCCAAACCTAATACACAAACAAACAGCATTCAGGGGCAAAACATTGAAAGCAACTAGGTGTTCAGGGAATAAAGAAGTGGGGAGTCTGTTTTATTATTAATGTGCAATGCGCTGTGGATAATTGTGCAGTCAGCTTTTTTTTTTCCAGGTCTACTGCTGCTCTGCTGCAGCACCACCTCAGAGGAGGACCTCATTCAAAGTGAAGATGAGAGAAATTTTACCCTTTGGGCAATAAGTGAGAAAGAATTAGACGGGCTCCTCATTTTCTTGTGCTTTTCTGATGCAGCATTACCTTAGAGAAGAATCTGTTAGGTTAAATTAAGTTAAACACTTTGGGACAAAACAGAGAATTATGAGCAATAAATCTAATATTATCACCAATGTAAAAGGTTGAGGATGCTGGGAAATCCATAATGTTTTGAGTAGTCAAAACACTTTAAATCTGTCACTACTATTAAACACCATTATTCCCACCCTTATATTCTCCTCCTTTATGCTCATATGTATTCTTGGCTTGTCCTTATTTTTCTTCGTTTGATTCACGTTGCCCATCTCTGCCTCCGACTAGGTGTCTGTCTGGTGCTGGGTTGTATGATCTATCCTGATGGATGGGACAGCGACGAGGTCCGGCGGATGTGCGGAGAGCAGACTGACAAGTACAGCCTCGGCGCGTGCTCCGTTCGCTGGGCTTATATCTTGGCTATCATGGGCATCCTGGACGCCCTCATCCTCTCCTTCTTGGCTTTCGTCCTGGGGAACCGGCAGGACGGCCTCATGACAGAGGAGCTGCTGGCTGAAAGCAAGGGTGAGAATAAGACATGACTGACTTCCTTTGAAAACTTAAAGCAACATCTTACTCATAAAAGCTGATGTGAAAAAAGTTATTAAACCCATCATAGTTGGAGAAGTTTCCTCATCCATGACGCATCAAATAGCTGAAGCTCATTTTTCCTTTCTGAAAAATGTATTTAAACTTACAGTAAATATTTCTAGAACTAGGCACTGATCCCACTAAATTTCCAAATATTTTAACATTTTTATCATTAATTGAGAAGTAATCAGTTTTTCTTTCTCGTTGTTGTTTTTTTGGCAGAGCGGTGCCATATAAATTGCTCTGAAAGTGCATCTTAATGCAGTTTGTGTTGGTGGGGACTGCCAAATGCACACACACACACAGAGCAAGAACGTTTTAAAGCTTGCTTCAAGAGTCGGCTCGCGATTCATCACAGCCCAAGTGACTTTCACCAGACTGAAAATAGAAAATGCACATTCATTAACAAGGTGACAAAATATAAACAAGGCTTGAAAAGAGATGAGATGAACTAAATCCATGAAAGGATTACAGTCAGTGCACTCTTGCGTTCACGCCCAGTGAAAATTTTGAAGTAATGAGCTTTTGATGCAGCCTTTTTAAAAGCAAAGCTAAATTTAGAAAGCTTCAGATGCACACTTTGAATATAACGAAGGGACTGGCATAAGCCTTCTTTCGGATAATTACAACCATTAATGAGCACCCGTTTTAACCCCTTAATAAGCTTTTTCCCCACCACATCCCTGCGAGTCAGGCAGCTAAAAAAAATGATTCTTGTTCTCTTTTGATTACAGTTATGAACACTGTCTCTTCTGCAAGAGAATGCCATTGTAATCTCTTTTGCTAGTTTGTTTTGCACCTATTTGTCAAGGTAAATGAATTATTTTAAACTGATCTCTATTATTGTTTTGGGGATATTATAACAGGAGCTTTGAGCTTCTGAACATGTGTGAGGATACAGTCAGATATATTTCCAAATTAGTCAAACTTGCAAGTCACATTTCTGCTGCGTCTCCAACGGTTTTGTGACTGTGTGAGTATCTGGCAAACTTCTTATCAAAATATAACCTCACTTTCTTACGAAACATGTAGAAAAGGCCTGTCTTGTACTGGTAAGCATGCATGCATACTGTATGTAATTCTGCATCACGATCACAGCTCGACACAGTGAGGTACTGTGGAAAGGCCTGGGTAAAGGAATGTCTCCCAGTGGGAAATGCGATTTGCATGTCCATGCCCTGTAGTCTGTAATGGAACCAGACAGCCATGGGCAAACTGTTAAAGAGAGGTGAGGAGGAAGGATGGACACGAACTAGTAAAAGAAAAGACTTGTTAATCAGCAGAAGGGATTGGGGAAAACTGGCGTGTGTAACATCATCGGGTGCTATGTTTGATGGCCTGTGAATGCAGCTGGTAATAATAAAAACAGCAATCATAATAAATAATTCAGATCTGCAATTTATTTTATCTTGTCCTAAACTCTGGTGACCTTCGAGTTACAGTTAAAGGTAAAAATAAATTATAAAAGATTTATAGACAAAATCATAGAAATGAAAACTTGGCATTATCATTATCATTAGCTTTACCATACCAATAATACTCTGATGATGATAATGCACCACTTACTTCTCTCTTACTTCAGGGCGTGGGAGAATCTTTTCATTATAGCTCAAAAATCTTTAACCAGTTCTCTCATCCCTGGTGCCATCTACTGGTGTCTGTGTGCAATGCATCAAATCATATGCGTGGCATTGGTTGGACATGCTTTCATATATTTTTTAGAAGTGTTTTATATTTTTCTCTGTTTTTTTTTTTTTTGTTTGTTTTTTCAGATGGAGGGAATGCCTAATCAAATCATTAGGTGAGTAAGCACAAACATACATCTTTAACTGTTATATTACACAAGCCTCCTAAATGAACTGATTGTGCTTTAATGTTTGAAATATTATCTGTGTCCTTAGGCACCATAGAGGTGTAAATCCAGTGTAAATGAAAAAAGTAATTTACATTTCACTCCTTAATGGATCGTTAATTTAAAGTACAATAACACGATATTTCAAATCAATGGAAAGATCTTGGGTTATAAATGTTTCTTGGCTAGAAGCATCAGTAGGTTCCTATTTGAGGTTGCTATATTTTCTGTGTTTTGGTTGCCTCAGTGTGTCCTTATCTGATCCCGCGTGTCCCGTTCGGTGTTCATGCGTCAGTCCCTTTGTGTTTCCCTGTCCCCGTACTTGTTGTAAAGTGTTTGTATTTAGATTGGTATTCATCTCTGCTGGTTGTTTCCCTTTCTTTCATTTCCTGCATCAGTTTCGTTCCCTCACTGCCTCCCTTGATTCCCTGGTTATTTTTACCTGTTGTTAAGTGCATTTTCCTTCCTACTGTTTCCCATCAGTAATCAGATGTTTGTGTTTAACTATTCCTGTCTTCTCTGTGGCCTTTGTTGGATTGTGTGTTGTTTATTCCTTCTGTGTCGCTTGTGGGTTTGTTTGTATTTAGTTAGGTTTGAAGATATTTTTTTGTTTATTTACCTGGTGGTGCTTTCTCATGAACTCTCAGGAGAGTTGCAGTACAGCTTGCTTTTTGTTTCTTATGCTGTGTCCTGGGTCCTCTAGCACAAAGTGAGTTCAGCATACCCAGGATATCTTTCTGTTATCTGGATTCACTTAGCCTAACAGTGGCAATCAGGATAAGTGCTCATTGTTCTGTTTTCAAGCTGATTATCACCCTGATAACGTTAACCCAGTTAACCGACAGTTTCTCCTGCACATTCACATGAAAGAGGTGACACTGGCAACATCTAATCCAGGGGTGTCGGACTCCAGGCTTCGAGGGCCAGTGTCCTGCAGGTTTTAGATGTGTCCTTGATCCAACACAGCTGATTTAAATCGCTAAATTACCTCCTTAACATGTCTTGAAGTTCTCCAGAGGCCTGGTAATGAACTAATCATTTGATTCAGGTGTGTTGACCCAGGGTGAGATCTAAAACCTGCAGGACACCGGCCCTTGAGGCCTGGAGTTCGATACCCTTGATCTAATCAACCAAGAATGTCACACAAGAAGATAAAACTGTAATATATGAAGAGGTTAAACACATAAAATAGTTTGCAACACAGCTGCTGCTGACAAATCGTTGATATAACAATGCTTCTTGGCAATAAAACTACTATTGGAAATCTATTTATTCCCCCTTAAATGGTGTGACATATGGTTAGGGTTAGGGCGATTTAAGTCTGAGGAAACAAGAGACATTGGTAACCTAACAATTGTATTCAATTACCACACAGCTGCCTCAGTAGCATGTGGAAGAACTGTACACAGCCACAACAGCCTGGCACCTCCTCCTCATGCTAAGATGGTAAATGGACTGGTTCTTATATAGCGCTTTTCTACTCTTCTGAGCACTCAAAGCGCTTTACACAACTTGTGCATTCACCCATTCACACAAGCACATTTTTCTATGTGTTTTCTAGGTAACATTCACACACACTCATACTCCAATGGATGCATCGGAGAGCAATTTGGGGTTAGTATCTTGCCCAAGGATATTTGGCATGCAGACTAGGGGAAGCCAGGAATTGAACCACCAACCTTCCGATCAGTAGATGACCTGCTCTACCGCCTGAGCTACATGGCATCCCATCCTTCAACCAACATTTGTTTTTAAGTCAGCCAGTGTGGCTTTGTTGGTCCCTCTGTCATGAACTGCACATCTAAGCTGGTTGGTGGTTCGATTCCTGGCTTCCCCTAGTCTGCATGCCAAATATCCTTGGGCAAGATGTTAACCCCGAATTGCTCGCCGATGCATCCATCGGAGTATGAATGTGTGTGAATGTTACTTAGAAAGCACTTAGAACAATGTGCTTGTGCGAATGGGTGTGAGTGGGTGAATGCACAAGTTGTGTAAAGCGCTTTGAGTGCTCAGAAGAGTAGAAAAGCGCTATATAAGAACCAGTCCATTTACCAAAAAGAACCCCAGTACCGTACAAATGTACTCAAAAAAACATTTTAATGTCTTAAGACAAAGATGCACGTGCAGGCAATATATAACAAAAACATGGACAGCGAACTGAGAAATTAACTGACATAAATGGCTCTAATGTGTCAGGACGTGTCAAATGAACCATGCTTTATGCATAAATACGACCACTGCAATTATGAATATAAAAAAATCAGTGAATCAGTGCAGCTGCAGCACATCAGTGGTTTGCATTTATAAAATTCTATAAAGTCCTACCGATGTACAGTGTTTAAGCTATTCAAAAATGAGTAATACCTTACTGAAAGGATTAAAAAGAAGCATGCAAGCAACAGTTCACAAAGCATGCAGAGTAACAATTAAAAGCAACAAACAGCTCAGTGATTATTTTCACAATACTCTACATGCAGCCATGCAAAACAGAACAAAGACAAATGAGCAACACTGCTGATTAAGCATAATTTGCACACATTTGCTCTGCAAGGCAATGAAGTATAGATAAAATGCTTTTTCCCTATCCAGAATTATTCATCTTAACAAGGTCATGGTGTACGTATGTGTAAGCATAACTCTTGAATAACAATTGTAAAAATTGGAATAGCTTGCAAAATACACTTTGTCTTTCACTTTCTTTGTTGCAGGTTCCCGAAGATCCACGTGTCTGTTTTCATAAAGTACCAGTCGATCAACATCAGCTTAAAAAGGAGGGAGGCGGTCCGAGTGTGTGGTGGAAAGGAATTCTGTTGAACCAGCCAGCCTGCCTTTTGCAACTACCTGCCAAAAAACCCCAATGTAACCTACCTTTGATGTTGTGCTCACCGTTGTGCTCACAGTCCTAACGTCATCCCCAGCATTTAGATGGAGCCCAAAGCACTTCTATCCTAATGTGTCCGAGCCTTGCACAACATTTCATAGACCATGGCAAGGGGCAGAGACTGTTAATCTGTCGACAAGTATATGGACTACCCACTACCTACCTGCAAAGACACAGGGTTGACATTGTACACTTGCATTGTGAGCACAGACAAAACACAAACACACACTCACACTCACACACACACACACACACACACACACACACACACACACACTACAACCAATGTTCCCTCTAATTTTTCACGTGTCTGAGCGAACGCACAAACTCCCTGAGCGGTCCCTTGGACCTCTGTGAGCAACAGCAGACGTGTGCACTGTGGTCACGGCAGCATTGAATCCATCCAAGTTACACGGTTTATTAAAATAATCAAATTACAGCATTTATGTTAGACTACTTTTAATTAACTGCTTTAGCCCACTTACAATGAAAATTAAAAAGAAATCTTGTTCATGACCTGTGTAGCATGTTAACACTATTGGAAGTAAAAATAACTTGAACTCCAATTTTGAAAACACAACTTTCTTTTTTTTTCTTTTTATAAAGCTCTGACTTGTATTATGAGTATGAGTCTGTGGTCTGGGAGAGAGTCCTGTAAGTCTCTGTCTGCAAAATACAGTATATAATGACCAATGTTGGGCAATTAATTATATAGTTACTTCTTTAAAAAAGTAACAGAGTTATGCAAACAACAACATTTTTTGCAGCTGTTTACCCAAAATGCAGCCAAGGCGGTTTTTTAAATAAACAAACTATTTACAGAACAATCAGCTGTTCTGCATCAAATCTGATGCCACACAAATCATTTGTGCCACTCCAACAAATAATTTCTGTCCACTATGAGATAAAGGAGAACAACAGCCTGATAGCTGCAGGCCTGACAACAGGAGATGTATCACTCCTGTAACACCTGTAACATTCAGCAGTCACCTCATTGTTCTGACGCACACAACAAAACTATTGACTACACTACACACTAACTGCACAAGATTTGCGCTAAATGTCGCAAATCTCTCACATCTCAAAACACCGCCGTCACTCCTAAAACTTCCCTCTTCCTAAACAACTAAATGCCATGTTGCCATATCATTTTTTGATTGGTCGACATGGTACATTTTTCCACCAATAGGAAGGAGTGGGGTTTTTTTGGTTTTGTTTTTGCTCACAGGTGGAAAGGGCTTTCGAGCGTTTTCCTTATAAAACGCAGTTTTTACCTTTCTTCCTGCACTAAATATAAACAACGATAGTATTCAGGAAGAAAACCAAACATTGCAGATATTTTTATCAGAACTCTGGTTTTACATGGCCTATCAACACAATTTAAAAACTGGTATAAAGTCAACACTTTTTCCGTCAATTGTTCCGTTTGTCCTGCTCACATCTCCAGTGGTTGTACACGTTGTCATTGACGCCATGCCGCTTTGCTAGCTAAAACACCGGTGTCGGCACATAAGGACGCTGTCATAGCCTGTCAGCGACGTTGATTAGCTTTGTATATACAAATGTGAATCACATTATTGGCTGGACTATGGGATAAGGTGGCATCGTTGTAATCCCATACAGGAGCAGCCAGTACTTACTGACTAACACGGCAAAACAGAATTGTTAAAGTATTCATTTTAATTTCATTCAGGTTAGATTTTTTTTCTGTATGCAACGCAGATTTTCTGTGCGCAGAGACCGTGCCAGCAGTGCGCAATTGCGCACCCGCGCAGCTTAGAGGGAACATTGACTACAACTCATACACAAGATTTTACATTCAAACAAAAAATAAACAAAATTCTGTAATTACAAGTATTAAAGTATGTTAACACTTAGCTGTGTGTGTCAACGTCAGAATGCCTATCATGTTTTATTTGTGAAAAGAAGAAACTTCTCATTTTCAGATAATATCGGGTTTATGTAAATCTGTTGTGTTTAGGTTTGACACTTAAAAGAGAGTTTTATTTGCTTATGTGCCCCCACCCCCCTTGTTCCCCCTCACTTTACTAGAGAAAAGGATATTTAAGACTCTTTTATAAGAATATTGTCACCTAAAACAGACACAACTTGTATTACAAAGTATGTACAGTAAATATTTAAGATGTTATAGGTATTTTAACTAAGTCCATTTAATGCCCCGCTAGCTAACTTTGCACAGCGCTTCAGTTTAAGAAGAAATCTAATATTTTATAGTTTGTGTATCTACACTGTGATGGTGGCTATTAGGACTGCTGCAGGACTCCTAGCTACTGTATGACTGTGTGGTTCTGTATGAGTGCATACCGTAAGGAGGTCAGTGGGTATTTGAGGGAGTGCATGCACGTATGTGAGTGCTGGTGTGAATGTGGTGTGTGCAATAGTTTGTTGGTCTAGTGAACCAATATGCCAGCCTCACACACAGTTGTCCTGTTGTTAATCTAAATCTGTGGGTCTATGTCTTAGTCCAGGTCTCTTTCTGTTTCTCCCTCTTTGACTCCTTTTGTCTCTTTGCTTTGTTGGGACATACAGGGTAACATAAAGGGGGTGGGAGTATAACGTGGGGTGACTGGTGTGCCTGAGTATTGAACTCAAGTAATAATGAATTAGTAAGGCCTGTCCCAGCCTCACCTGTGGGTGTGTTCTTGTGTAAATAGATATTCTGTAGATGCCAATTAGCAAATATGGAAAAGATGATTAACTTACAGCATTGGAAGAGGTTCCTTAAAAAATAATATTAACACTTAATAAAGGTTTTCACTGTAAATCTCTGTTGTGCTTTTTAAAATTTATTATTTTAACCAAAGCTATGAAGTTTTTAAAGGGCAAACCATGTAAATGGATGAGACATGTGACAGTATATATAATAATAAAAAATACACATTATGGTTTATTCTCTGCTGTTTAAATGGCTAAAGCAGCCTTGCACCCTCCCCCCTGTCCGTTCATTTACCCACTGTATCATTTAGGTTATGCAGATTTAGTTACTAATAAAACTAAAACTAGCTCACTTTTGAGCATCTTTTCTCCTGGGACTTGGGCTTCTCTGTTGCATTGTATACATTTAGATGGTTAGTAAGTCTCATTATTACTTGTTCAAATCTGCTTGGAGTTTGGAAGAAGGATTCAATTAAACTGTATTTTATTTATATAGCACCAGATCACAACAGCAGTCACCTCAAGGCACTTTATATTTTAAGGTAAAGACCTTACAATGAGACAGCCATCTGCGGTGACCAGCAGGGGGTGAGGGGAGAGATGTAGGACAGAAGACATTTTGTGGAAGAGTAGGAATCCAAACTAGGAGCTGGTTAAACAGAAGACAGGCCTTAATTCTACTACTAGACAAACTCAGAAGTACAAGTCAGCCAGTAAGCTAGGATCAAAGAGCTCTATTGGAGGGATATGGTATGGATGAATGCATAATGGGTGCATTGTAATGTACAGTGTTGCAGAAAAGTCAGTGTGGTCACAAAAGATTAATGGGTACATGGACATCTATGCAGAGTTTCACTTTCAATGTCTAGTGATGAAATTTACTCAAACCCAAGTGGACTCGCTCAACTCAGTGACACTAAAAATGTAACACTTGCTTTAAACTTCTTAATTGACTCCATATTGGAGCTGCTCTTCCTTTGCAGGTAGAATTTCCACACTTATTCCAGTTGTTTTACAATCCAACCAATCTATGGTAAGCTTTCAATAGCTACTAACAAAACAAACAATCACCATCTTCCTGTTTTGGTTTTGCAATCATTCCTTCATTTTCCAGGAGCACAGAGTGGCAGAAAGAATTGCTGTTTGAAGGATTGGGACTTACAAGGAACTAATATCGAACCAGTGTCATAGTTTTAAGGGACTGCATTTTTCAATAGGGTTCTCTTTCATAATTATAATTTTTCTTTTGAAAAGAAACAGAATTACATCAGTGATATGGTCACATCTGCAAGTGCACGGGGTACACTTGGGTCAGGTCTTGTTTCTGGAAATTTTCTTTGCGACAGCTACACTCTAAAAAAAACTAAATGCAAATAGAAGTTAAGGAGCCAGTACACTGAACTCTTTATCACTGAATGAGATAAAGCTGCTACTACAAAATAAAAGCTTTGAAAGAACAAATTTAGATTTAAAAGAAGGAAAATTATAGAGTGTTTAGCGGTTGCATTAGTATTTGAAAATAAATGTATGTATGTATTTCTTTATTTATATTTATGTTTATTTATTTATTTATAAATGTAAAAGGGTAATAGTTTTTTCCCAAATACTTTCCTTAATAATTCAGCTGCCATAAAAGGCCACGTCTCACTTCATGTTGTAGGCAACCCAAATAAAAAATGCAGTTATGTTTGAGAGCTACAACCACTATGAGATTATGAAAGATTAACCTCTCACTCACAATAGTCTGTTTTTATCCGTCTCACATGTTTTGAGCGCAAAAGCAAAAGAAATTCCACGCAGAAAGAAAGAAAGAAGAGAATTATTGTTCCCATCTAGTGTTTTAACACCAACAACCCCCTTATGGCAGCTCAGACTTCAAGCACTCAGTACTGCCAGATTTTCAACTCAGGAGTTGTGCTGTGTATGGCTTATGTGCCTTATGGGAATCTGTGGGGTATACGGGGGTGAGATGAAGAATAGCTTCATTTAGATTTAATTATATTCCAGTGCAGCTCAGTGTGTGAGGGCATAAAATCACTGCAGTAATTCTTATTTTAACTGAATGATCAAGTGTTATGTTGAGCTTTTCTGTCACTGTACATTTCTTTTCTTTTCTTTTTCTTTTTAAACACAGATCATTTAATGTAAAATATAGTTTCTGTCAAACTCGCTGCAACAGGATGCGTCATGAAGGAAACGAAGAGAAAAACTGGAAGGAAGTTGCACAGGAACTAGGGCGGCAATTTCCCAACAAACTAAAAGTAGGGCAAGCGTGTGTTTGTGTGGGACAATGTGGGATACATCAGAAAAATAAACACACAACAAAGTATGTGTGTACAGCTTTTGCATTAGTATGCCAAAGACATGTATAGGTCATTTAAATTCAACTTTTCCAACACCCTTGCTAAGTAAATTAAGGATAACAGGAGCTCTTCATATAGTCTTATTTTTCTTATGCTCTTACTGTTTTGAATTCTGGTAACTTATTTCCAGTGGCTGTTCTGTCTGATAATCAACTTTTTTTTCTGCATCTCTTTTCAACACATTTGTCAGTTCTAACAATTTAGAGCATATTATGAAACTCACACATAGTGTGTTTCTTTTCGACATACCTACCCTTGTGCGAAATAAAAAAAAATAACTAGCAAAAAACCCCAAATACTCTGAGAATTTCTTTCCACTAACTTAAGTCAGTTAAAACCAGTACCTGGGTATCTGTTGTCACCTCAGTGGTTTTTCTTTGGGGTAGTTTTCATCATATTTGCTCAAGTACAGCTTATGATGACCTTGTGGTGACTTGCAAGTTCACTCACTGGACAGAGAATTGGACTCATGGACTTAAACCATGATAAAGGTCTTAAATTGTGGAACAGGGAGATGAGGGACAAAACTCCAATACAGTCCTATACCTCGGCATCCTATCTGAGATATTCTAGACAAAGATAAAAAGTGCTGCTTACTTCATTTTAGTTTTTTAAAATATCGCACAACATAAAAGACCCAGTTGCCTTAAAGCGCTTTATGTTGCAAGGTAAAGACTCTACAACAATAATGAAAAAACACCAAAATTCAGATAAACCCTTAAGAGTGAGCACTTGGCAGCAGTGGGAATTAAAAAAAAACTCCCTTTTACCAGGAAGAAACCTCTGGTGGAACCAGGCTCTGGAAGGTGTAGCCGTCTGTTTTTGGGGGGAAGGTTGGGGCTGAGAGGAGAGATGCGGGACAGAGAGCACACTGTGGAAAAGATATCCCACAGAATGAGCTTGGCATAAAAAGGCTGTATTCATATTCATCTTCTGAGATATTAAATTGGGTGGTGTAGCACCGGATGGAGAGCAGGCCATCTAAGAAGGTTGATGACTTGGTGAATGAGGCATGTTGTATTAAGCGCTTCAGTGTTTAAGTAGAGTAAAAAAGTGCTAATTAAATTAAGATCAAACTTCAGAGCAGATATCACATCTGCATGCATCTGCATTCGACAGACTGTACCTTTAACTCCCTGCCAAAGGGGGAAAGCGAGATTCAAATATCTGGCTCCGCCTCTGCTGCATGTCGTCGCGGAAATAGAAAGTAAACAGGGCAAAACAAAATGGGAGCATCGTTGGATACTCCAGCGAGGTGCCCTCTCTGCACCGAGCTGACCCGGGACCCGGTTACTCTGAAGTGTAACCACAGTTTCTGCCAGCGATGCATTGGAGACTTGTGGAGCATTAACCCGAACGGGCCGTACCATTGTCCGGAGTGGAGGTGTAAAACCGAGTACCAGACTTTGCCGTTTCATAGCAGTTTGATACGAGGACAAGCACAGCCTCGCAGCACTGCAGGTACTGTTAAGGTGATTAGGTTAACATTTAAATTGTAACCGGACGAGTGAAATAACGGCCCTTAAAACTACAAACGTGAAAGCGGGATTATAAACTAATGCTAGCTAGCTGCTAACGTCAGAGGTCTCCCGCTCACAAGCAAAATGGGCGTTACGCATATGTTCAGTACTGTAAACTAGACAACTAGACAGACTACTGCATACTTATAATCGCATTCTAGCTGTAGCTAGTAAATGTTCACTAGTTTACTTCTAATCCAAAGACCTTAATAAATAGCAAATAGGTTGCGCTTTCTAAATGGAAGATACCATTTGATCAACCTTAGGGGACGTAAAAGTACTATAAAACTAGTAGCACATGATGGTCTAATCTTTAATTTGCGGGAAAAAAGGTTTTAGCAAACCAGAACTTTGTTATGTGCATGTATGACCAGTGACAGATAAAGTAACATATTTTTCGATTGTATTCATTTATTGATGGATTATGTGAAATGAAGAACTCACAGTTTAGGTTAAAAGACTATATTTTTGGTGTCTTTTTTTTTTTAGAGCCCAATTGTACCAGTGGCAGCTTCAGGTGAACGCACCACTTGTCTGTTGGTCATGTAGTCGAGTAGGCATGCACATCCCTACTGCAAACAGTGCTAAGTTGTTGCGTTTTGTGTCATGTTGTTTGGCCAGGTCTCATCTGTAAAACAAATCTGATCTCAATGGGATGTGCTGGTAAATAAAGGTAAACAAATACATGTGCTTAACAGTGGATGGAGCCTGCAGGAAAGAAAATCAATAATACTATTTCTAGCATTTCTTTGGTGTTATATTATGTTGTTAAAAAGGACAACAGACAGAGGACTACCACTCTATCTATGATACATTATACATCATTGCCAACTGCTATACCATTTGGGCTCTAATCTTCTAATCTGTCGTAGTTAGAAATATTCATATTTAACTGTTTTTGTGAGACTGTTAGATTTAGATTTGAGTACTAAGCAACAATTTTCAGCATTTCAATGTCCATCCATTTTCTTAACTACTTATCCGACATAGGCCTACGGGAGTGTTAGAGCTTATCCTTAACCCTTCTGACAACGAGTGAAAGACGAGGTACATCCTGGTTGCCAGGACTAACACAGAGCGAGAAAGCTGTAAATAGTTAAATAACTTATTCACCTAGTAATCACCAGTAAAATGCCTTTCATATAAAAGTTGGGGGAGTAAAAACCCATAATGCATTCTTAAATAAAGTCTAATTGAAGTAGTATAACATTTAACACTCAAGTGAAATACAGGTACCTCAGAATTTGATTGTATTACAGTTCTTGAGCAAATTTCCTTTGTTTCTTGCTGTCACAAGGTTTAAAACAGAATATTTTAAACAAAGCATTAGCTCTTGTGTAATTTAATGGGAGCAGTGTTCGGCATTTGTTTACAGTGTCACAGATGAAAGTCCAATTAAAACTCTGAGATCAAAGTTTGAACTCTTTTAAAGCAAATAGACAGCAGGGTTAAAAGTCTGTTTCTGACGTGTGATCATGAGTGTAAGCAGCACCTTTAAACCTTTAATGCACTGAACAGTTACATCTGTGTTGCTTACCTTCCTTCCTTACAAGGCAACATCATCACAGAACTCCTAAGTAGTTAGTACAAACTCAGCCTTCTTTAAAAACAGTTTTACTTATATTTTATTTATTTTTTAAGGTTCATCCACCAGTAACAATGAAGAAAGTACATCTGACTCGAGTTTAAGGAGGCCATCGCTCACCAGCCGACTCCTCGGAAAGAGGAAGGCCAGCGCACCTGTACCTGAACAGCCTGAAGCAAAGAGAACAACTGTCGAGAGCCCCCGTGCATGGCCCAGTGACACAGAGATTCCCACCACTTCCTTGTCAAATAACACTGGGAAGTCAACTGCCGTGGAAACATCTAAGAAAGTAGTAGAACCAGAATCTTCCCAATCTAAAGAGGGTGATGACTCATCCTCCGAGGAGAACTCTGACAGCAATGGAGCATCTGCAAGCGGTGGGCCACAAGCCATCTCAGTCCAGCATAAATCAGAAAAGGCCATCATACTGGATGACTCTGACAATGAAGTCGACATATGTGATGCACCTCCTCCTGCAACCCCCAAGAAAGACCCGCAAGTAACTGGGGTATGTGTGACACCAAAGAAGCCTTTGTCAACTCCCACCTTTCCTGCAACCTCAACTCCAGGAAAAGATAAGCCTCCTGTGCACCATGCTGGCAAGTCATCTCCGATTCCAAGCAAAATTAATTTACCTGCTTCAGGATCCTCAAGTCATGTTGGCATCTTCTCCAGGGCAGAAAACAAAAGCGCCAGCCCTGTGCCCTGTCATTATTGTCCTAAAACTCGGTGTCAGTCTGCAGTGAAGACTTGTCTGGTGTGCGGGGCCTCCATGTGTTCAGAGCACCTGCGGCCCCACCTGGACACCCCAGTTTTCCAAAATCACACCCTGGTTTCTCCAGTGGAAGACATTTCCCTCTGGAGGTGTCAGGATCACCACGAGATAAACCGTATCTACTGTCGGCAGTGTGCAGTGTGTGTGTGCACTGTGTGTACCGTCATAGGTTCCCATCGTGACCACGAATGCATCAGCATCAGGGAGGCAGAGAGAGAGCTCAGGGTGAGTGCTGCTGACTTAATGCACGTGAGATCTGATTTCAATGCATAGTACCTGAAGATAATCGGATGAGGAATACTTACACAGATACACATGGGGTAAAAACAAAAATATAGTGTTTTGTGGGAAATCCCTTGCAGTGACCGAGCATCTGAAATATTTGATCTGATAGATATCAGAAGATGAGGTGCTGAGCTGGGTTAACTTTGGACTGGTTGCGTTAATGCGCCCCTGGAGTATAAAAGAAGCACACATCCAAAAATATTTCAACTCATCTGCTTGTTCCGACAAGCATAACGTTAAAACAAACACTGCAAGAATAACGCAGTCTAACACACAAACACAAGGCAGATAGGCAACAAACAAAATCATTACCACTGTAATCACTTTTTGTGCCCATAATGATCTGTAAGCAGGGTTATATTTGGCAATGGTGAGCCGGTCTCTAAAGTAATCTTTGCTTCTGTTTCCTGATATTTGGTTTCTTAATTTTATTCAAAATTATCTAGTTGTCTCTCGTCTTTCTGTGTGGTCATGTATCTTCAGTCTTTTGTTTGACCATTTATGATAGCGGATTATTTGAATATAGAATGACCGTTCCTATGAGTTTACTTGCTATTTTGACAGCCATTTTTAACTAATCATTCGTCATGTAACTTCTAGATGTATTGTAGGAAGTCTGTTATCTTCCAATTTACACTGTTGCCCCTAGCAGATAAAACACAGGTCTGTTTATTCACATGGAAAATGTATATGGTTCACAAAGTTGAGAACATGACAATCAGAGATTTAGAGGGATACCTTAATGGTTTTACAAGCAACAGCCATTTGTATCTAATTTAGTACAAAATAATGTTTTTCAGTTGATCTAAGCTACCAGCTTATTAAAAATAACCCTCATCATTTTAGGCTTTTCTCAAAATACGTCTTGGGACTTTATATTTTGGAGAATCTGCTCAAACTACTTTGCTTCAAATTCAAAGTGGCGAAGAACATAGCCTGAAGAACAAAAAACATGTAACTGTCCAGCTGTGAGCATACAGCACTTGTGGCTAAATATAGATATAATCAAAGCCATAGACTCGTGACTTGTTTTTAAATCTTTGTGGACATTTTTCCTCAGGGAAACCTGAAAGAAGAGATCAAACAACTGCAAGAGGCTGAGCAGCAAGTGAAGGACCGAGTGACTGAGCTCGCTCAGAAGAAAGAGACTTTCAAAGTGAGTTGGCTAAGTATGTTGTTAAATATACATATGTTCGTTCTGCTTAGCCGCTAAGAATTACAAGAGATTTTCTTTCACACCCATTGCATTGAAATTTAAGGGGTTTTTATAGAAGTGCATATAATTGGCTAAAATTAGTTAATAAACTTCTCCAGTTCTTTGTTTCATGTCAGAATAGGAAGACTTTATACAAGTAATACAAATATTAGGCGGCTTTGTTTGAGAATGTAAAGAAATTAAGCTTAAGGTTTTTAGGTTAGGGTTACATGGTTGATTGCTGCCCCCAACTAAATACTTCTCCTTGAGTAATAGTCATTCATTCAAGTGATTAATTGACGAGCTGTTTTTTTTTTTGTATTTTTAGGGCATTAGTCCCAGGGTGCTACATTGCAGCACAAAGCTTTATTAAGTTGCAGCAACTCTTAAATAGAATCTAACACTGAAGTGAGTGGCCGTACTAAAGTAATTCTTTTTCCCATCTGCAAGTATGCTAAAGTCCAAGTGGGATAAATGTTACCATGACTGTGAGGGTCCATGCAGATGTCCGTCTCCCTGCCTGTTATTTTGACCGTGCAAACTCTTCTGCAGAGACCATTCTGTTTACGACTTACCAAGTGTTGCCACTTCCTTCCGACTCTTAGGAGGCAGCCTTGAGTCATTTCTGTTGCTCAATCTGGATTTTATTTTGAGCTGAGGAAACCAGTTAATACAAAAAAGGAAAACATAAAAATGCCATGTTTGAAATTTAAATAGACTGGAAAAGCATCTTACGTTGAAATCTTTGCATTTCTGAAGTGTTGTACGGTGTACTAGTAATCGGAAATGAGTAATAACTAACAGCAAAGAAATGCAATACTACTGCAATACTACTACATATATTTATACTGTGTCCTGTCTAGGAGGTTTTGAGTGAAGCACAAGCAGGAGTGAAGCAGCAGTACAGTACCATCAAAGAGGCCTTGGAGCAGGAGGAGCAACTGGCTCTTCAGTGTGTGAAGAAGGAAGAGAACCGAGTTTTGGGGGGACTAGAGGAGAAACTCTGCCACCTCCATAGCTCCCTTCAATCCATCCAACAAGGCCTTCACACGCTGGAGAATCTGGCTGACACCAGAGGCGACAACTCTTTTAAGGACCAGGCCTTCATCATGGTCAGATCATTTTTGTTGGCTTAAAAAATATATGCATATATTTACTGCTGAATTATTAATGTTTGCATAGTAAAATGCCTTTTCTTTTTTCTGACATTGCAGGAATACAGCAAGATTGCCCAGCTGTAAGTAATATGCTTTTAACTTCTGCTTTGCAGCAGTAAAATTGTCCGCTTGTTGAACATTTCACTAGCTGAATGTGCTCCCAGAAAATCAGTTTTGTAAACATGCTGCATAGTCGTTTATTTTATTTTAATGAAAGTACTAGTTAGCTCACCCTAGTTGGTAAAAGCTGACTTTAAAAGTTCTTTTGCAATGCAATCAGCAGGGATGGTGATTTGGAAAGCGATGTGACACTTTTGTGCTGTGGGTACAAATCCCACACACTAAGTACACACATCTAAGAAATGGAGATTGGATTTATATGTGCAATTTGCTGCACGATAGTCTTAGGGCTCATTACTGACTCAGTTCTCCTTCATCAGGAGTGGTGAGATGGGGAGCTATGTGGAGCAGTTTGAGGCCACGGAGGAAGTGAATCGTCCCCGGCTGAGGTGTCTGCAGCAGTGGACAGAGAAGCGACTGGACACAGTTGTCATCAATACACAAAGCAAAGATAGAGATCTTAACAGGCTCCTCTGTAAGTCATGTCTTGTTTATACTACTGTTTATACAGCTCACACAGCTAATTACGCCACAGCACTAAATACATGTTAGGATATTCAGTTAGTCTTAATTTTCTCATCTAAATTCTTCCTCTTTAATCGTGTACACAGATGGCACCATACCCCTCTTGGATTCAGATACGGCCCATCCTAAGCTGCAGCTGTCTGATAACAGCAGAACGGTGACCTACAGCGATGCTCAGCAGGCTTACATGGAGCACGAGGCTCGCTTCAGTTCCTTCCCACAGGTCCTTTCCTCATTAGCACTGGAGGGGGGGCGTTGGTACTGGGAGGTGAGCGTGTCCGTGGATGATGGTCGATGGAAGGTGGGGCTGTGTGAGGCTCAGATGGAGAGGAAAGGCCAAAAGGACAACTCTCGTCTGGGGTTCAACAGTTACTCCTGGTGCCTGGCCTGTGACAAAAGGAAGGTAGAGGCCCTCCATAATAAAGTATCAGTTCCTGTGGATTCAGATGGACTGCAAAGGGTAGGAGTGTTCCTTGACTTTGAAGATGGTATTTTATCATTCTTTAATGTGACACCAGGGGGCAGTCTAGCTTTAATGCATTCCTACAAGCAGAGGTTTACTAATCCTCTTTACCCAGCCTTTTCTGTGTCTAAAACACACTTGTCTATCTGTGATTTGTTCAAGTCTTAAACTGCACAGAAGCACCATATCAGTTCTGCTGATTGATTTACAAACTTCATCAATCTGTGGTGCCTTTTTTAAGTGTTAATCTATTTTAGTAAAATGTGCTGTTGTGTAACTTTCTCATGGATGATAGATCTGTCCTACACTGCATACAATCCCTGACTTCTGCAAAGATCTGTAAATGTGATTTTTACATCATTTGAAAGAACTGGAATAAATAGAAATCCTATTCAATATACCTTACATGTAACAGCCAATCACTGGTAGTTTTTTTTTTTTTTAATAGAAAGACCACACTTTTTTAATCTTTTTTTTTTTTTTTTTTTTGAGATGATGTATCAACAAATGAGAACGTTTTTAAGTGGTAGGCAAGTTATCAATGATGATCAATACACAAATATTTTGGATAGTGTTTCTATTTTGAATATTTGTTTTTTTTTTTTAAATCTTCAGATTGTACTTTACATATCTCGTCTTTGTCATCCTTATTGCTCCTGTTGTGACTCATTTGTCTTTCTACTGGAATAAACTGTCAGAGTTTCCAAAGCTGCGTTACTGCGTGCCATGATTCTTCCCATGGGCCTTTAAATAGAAACACAGGTGTGCGAGTGGGTGATGTGTTTCCCCACAACAGGTGACAGTTGGCGTGTTAACTTTTAAATTTCACTGCTCCCACAGCATGGGAGCTTTACTGACAACAAACACTGCCTTTGACACAAACCCCTGATAGGATGGCAGACCGAAGCAGATGCTAAATTGTCCTTTTCTTTGCAAAGTCTGTGGCTCATTTATTCTGACTAGGGGTCTGCGCAGTTGACGTCATTGAGTGGGATCAAAGTGGTATTTACATAAACTCCTTCTGGATGATTGGTCGAGCGACTGAATGCCAGTGGTTCAGGGACAGCTGTCTGTGGATCACAGTGGATACAAACTTATTAAAGTAGCAAATGTAATAGAGCTGGGCGATATATCGAGTTTTTAAAACATATCGATATATTTTTATACGAGATATAAGATGTGACAATATCCTTTATATCGATATAGTCTATGTTACGTTATAATTATAGTTGTGGAGCCGCAAGTTTGCCTCTCTTTCGTCCACTTTTGTCTCTACGCAACGTTACTCCGCCTCGCCTTCACTGAAGACAACTCCCCCTCCTACCCCATCGCTTCACGTGCAGGCAGCGACAAGACGGACACGGCAAATCTCCGTTAACGCATGGGGCGCATCGCCCCATGCGTGGGGCTGGACGGCGTCAACGTGCTAACGAGCTAAACATGCTAACGAGCTAACCGCGCTAACGAGCTAACAGCGCTAACCCTAAAATCCTTTCATTCTCTCAAAAGTTGATAGCGCGCCTTATGTATGAATTCTGGTTGTGCTTGGTGGCCGCGAACCGATTTTATGTGGTACACGGCGTTCAGCAATCTGTCAAAAATGTTTGAGTACGACTTTGGTAAGCTACGGAGCTGCACCGCTTGATAGATTGTCGGCGCATTACGGCTACCGAGGAGCTTCGCGGAGTGATACGTACTGTGCATCAACGTAATATTACCGTATTGTGTGTGTATAAGGACCATAAATGGCACCTGTAAGAGACGCGGTTATGAAGCGGATTTCAAACTCCAGGCTATCAGTCACACAGTAAAACTTGGGAACAGAGCAGCTGTGAAATCTGTCTGTCTTTGTTATTACGCTCAGCGTCTTTTAGTTTACATTTTGACTGCACAATTGTGAGCTCTTTGTTTAGCACAAAAACAACCTTGTTTTCTTTTATTTATGGAGCATTATTATTTAATGAATGCTCATAATTTAATTTTGAGTAATTTTTCATGTACATCTGTGCTGTATGTTAATAAAAGTGCCTGTGTGACATCTGGGACACAGCTTTGACTAAGAACTCTTTTTGTTCTTACTTTATGGCTTAAAAAAAATATCGAGATATATATCTTATATCGCCATCCAGCTAAAAAATATCGAGATATGAATTTTGGGTCATATCGCCCAGCCCTAAAATGTAATATAACTGAAAACGAATCAAAGTCTAAATGGGGCCTGGGGAAAACTGCTACAGTTCTTTTTACATAGTTGAACAAAAACATTTCCCCACAATGTCAACAGCTTCTTCTGACTTTTATTGATGTAATTTCAAACATTTAAGAAACCTGAATCTGAGCAGGTGCTCCAGCCAAGCATGACAGCAATTTCACACTTGCAGACACACGATCCAAAGGTAATCACAAACCCTACGTGGGTTTTGCTTTATTTCTCAGTCGTTTCTAGCCTGCACACGGAGGCAGGATGCGAGACATTTCTGTGAGAGATCAAGAGGAGGAGGAGGCTTAAACAGTCGGGATAATTAAATTCTCCTCTCCCTGTCCATCTAGTGGTCTGTCAGCCACGCTCAGCAAGCTTTTCTGGAATTGTTATCCCTCAATAAGATAAGCTGAGAGCACATAGTGTGTTGGTGTAGAACAACGTGGCACATCTTCTTTAAGAAATAAAATGAATGTGATGTGAAGCCCTAAAAATCTCTGTGTGGCTAAATAAAGGGACGGGGTCTTCATTAATGATCCCCATTGTTTCCCACATCTAAAACATAACAGCCAAAGTGTCTACTTGTCAAAATGTCTTCATATTAAGATCCCCTCTTCTATATCTGGCTGCTGTATCTATGGGAATAGAATCAAATCCCTTAATTACCATGTCAGTGGCATGTCAGTGCACGGTAATTACTTAATTCCGTCGATATGACTGAAAAGGCACAGAAATGACTATAAGCACTTGGAAAGTAATGAGCTTACTTTGGGAAATGCATTGTTTGTATCCAATAGTTTTTTGACTTAAACAGATTACCTACAAAGTAAAGAAAGCCATTCGCATGGCTATTTACATTCAATTTCAAATCAGCTTTTAAAATCAATACTTAATTCGAAGAGCTCTAGACCTGGGGAAGTATTAAGAAAAGTCTTTTGCAATAATCTCCTGTGCAAATGTAGGAACATGCTTCTTCTGTTCTGCTCGTTCATAGTAAAGTAGCACCATAAGTGGGTCAAAACAGGTCTTATTTGCAAGACCTCCGACTTCTGACTCGGCACTCTCCCTTTTTATGGCAAGCTTTTATCTATCATCATTATCAGGGAAGAAAGTGGAATGGCATGAAATTATTGAGGGTCAGAGATGGTCAAACAGATGGAAGGCAGCAAGACTTCCACTTAAACTGTCTTCTTAATGCCACAGAATGTCACTCCTCCTCCGCTGTGTCTCTCGCTCCTTTTTTGTTTTCTATTTGCTGGTGACCTTGTGCTAGCCCCCTTAAAAGTTAAACAAGCTCGCTTTCAAAGTTTGATATTTGGTAACATTTAAATTTGTTCTAGGTCACATCAAAGGTTGTTCTTTGTGGAACTGGAAATAATAGGACCGTGCAGCACAAATTGCCTCATTTACTGAGCTAGGACCAGTAACCACTTCAATTTGCATTTTTCATGGGGCAATGTGCCTGAGTCGACCTTTACCTCTTGGCTCAAGATAAGTCAAACACTCTCATTATACTGATGGGGATACTGTAGCTCCCTGGAGCATATGAAAATCTACATCTATGGTACAGTAACATGGCATAATTAGGTGTCTCTATGGTTTTTCTTTACACTTCCTATGTATAACCTTTCAGTATGAATCACAGAGAAACAGCACTCACTGTTGTCCTCAAGGTTTTTCCTCAATTATCAAACACTTTTCTAACAATCTGGATGCAAAAAGTATTCTCTGCAACAGAAACGTTCTCATGGTGCAGCTGTGCTTTCTAATCCATCTATCAAATACTCTGATTATTTTATATTTAAGAAAACTTAGCTACTGTAGCCAAAGATACTAAATTTCAGTTTTGGTGTAAAGAAGACACGTGTGTCATGGGGTGCTCGTTAAAAAAAGTCTTTGATCTGATGTTTTCCTTCAAACAGGCTGAATAAACGTCTTTTTAATTGAATGCATTACTGGCTACTGTAGTGCCTGCCAGTGATGTGAAAAGACTAGAGCATAACTACAAAAAATAGTCTTATCCTAAGAATCAAGCTAACCTTAAAGAACTCATTCTTGTGTTTAAAATTGTATTTAATTCTGCTCTGCTACTGTTTTTGTTCTGTTACAATGAAAACTTCATATTATGTGACCAAATTTTCAGACAGGAGGTAGTTATTGTGACCCCTCTAAAGGTTTTGATCTGTCCATCATGCAAAGCTACTCTAAATAAATATCACGATGTAAATGACTATAATAAGTCACCTTTAAATCATTTTTATTTTAACAAAATGGTCCAACTACTTTGAACTAGATGTGCAGTCATAATACAAGTGCACCCCACAATTCAGTAACTTGTGTAACCACCTTTAGCAGCAATAACTTGAAGTAATTATATTCTGAGTCTCCCTTTACTGGACCATTGCAAGACCTTGATTATTTTCTTTTCCGCCAATCTGTTGTATATTTGCTGCTTCATTTCTGTCCTTTCTTCTGTTCCTTGACCTACTTTAGGCAAAGCTTTAACTGTCAGTCAGATGACCTCACATTGACTCTAGAGTACTAAACACAGGAGTTAATGGTCAACTCAGTGATCTCAAGGTGGCCAGACCCTGTTGCCGCAAAACAAGCGCAAATCATCACCCGTTCACCACCGTGCTTTACAGTTGGTATGAGATGTAGATGAGATGTCCAAAAGACATTCTTCCAGAAGTGCTTTGTTCAGATGCAGCTTCTTTTTTGAGAGGCAAGTCTTTCTCTAGTACAATTAGAAAAAGACTGCTTGTTCAATCTTTTACTGCCATGAACCTCAACATTCAGCAAGGTAAATTGAGCCCATAGAGTCTGAGATGTAGCTGCTGGGTTTTTTGAAGGATTGTACAGTCTGACCTTGGGGTGATTTTGCTGGGAAGTCTGAAACTCTTACAAAGATTGGCAGTTGTCTTGAATGTCCCCCACTTGTGGATTCCCAAATTGGTGGGCAGCAACAATTGTTTCTCAGATTATTGCTGATGTCTTTCCTGCTAATGATCAGTTAATGAATGAATGCACTTACCTTTTTAATTCCCATGAAAAAAGTCAGGGTGTGACTATCAAATAAATCATGGTTTGATATGTTATGAGCTCTTTATCTCAGGATATAAATTTAGTACCTGCTAAGGAAATATCATAGGCAGAATACTGGTCACATAACTCTTTAATGTTAGAGTTACACACATTCCCCAAAAACATTTTTTCTGTGTTGTGTTTTTCTGTGTGAATTTTAACCATAGAATTTTTGGAACTATAAAAACTTAATGTGAAGTATGACCAGTGGTTGGTGCAGTCTGTACATTACCCATGTGGCCATGTCTTCTGTTGGCATGGCAACACTTGGTGAGCTCAGGTGAGCTGGGAGACTCACGTGTCTGACTTGGTCATCTGCCAGGCTTGGAACAGTTCGTGGAAATCTGAGACACAAGAAATGCTGAGCCTATTGTTGAGTGGCGTGCCTATTTTCTTCCTTCACCTTTCCCCAGGCAAATCAATTTACTTTCTACAGAATGAACGCCTTACGACTTTCATGAGAAAGTCTATCGCTGCATCTGTCCGACAGGCAGGGCTGGGCGAGTGATAAAAATCCAAATCTCACATCTGTTTGCATGGCTGGTCGCTATGATGGAAATGTACAAAGAACGTTTTTATTCTGTATTCTGTGGAGAATTAAGAATCACGCACAGTGCAGACACTCGAATGGCAAACAATAAGATTCTTTATAATGTAAATTTATTTCTGTCTTCAACGATTGACATGGTAGCAGATTACAAAGAAACAGCAGCACCATTAGTTACCCTCTTTTTGTTGTCAGCTGCGGTGCCAGTTTGTCTCCTCATCCGACCTACCGTCCCACTCTCCCAGTCTATGATCACTCAGAATATCAGCAGTATCTTTCACATCGTTTATTTATATATGTGTCCTGCTGCTCTTTCACTTTGCCCCTCAGCAGGAAGGTCAGAATACAGGTCAGAGGCTCAGACTGAGCCTCAGGAAGTGACTGGGATTCAGTGTCTCGTTCAAGGACGTGTTAGTAGAAGGGATTCAGGCTGTCTCGAGAGGTTGACGTTCAGTATGCTTGATGTTTTATTTAGTTACATGTTGCTGCCTGTTATAGTTTCTAACTCTGAGATTAAAAATTCTTAGTTTTTGGTTGTTTTGTCACATTTGCAAGTCACACAATTGCTCTCATACCCTTCAGCTGTTAATTGGAAATGATTGGGAATTAGCTTCCACTTTGTTTATTAGCTCAAGAACAGTGCGTAGAGAGCTTCGTGGACTGGGTTTCCATGGCCAAGCAGCTCCATCGCAGCCTCATATCACCAAGCAGAATGTCAAGAGTCAACGCAGTGCTGTAACGTACGCTAACACTGGACTGTAGAGCAGTCGAGACGTGTTCTCTGGAGTGACCAATCATGCTTCTCTACTCCTGCAATCTAACAGATGAGTCTGGGTTTGGCGGTTTCCTTGTCTGACTGCATTAAATATAAGTATAAATCTGGTGGAGGGTGGATTAAGATGTGGGTTTGTTTTTCCGGCTTGACCCCTTAGTTCAAGTGAGAGGAACTCCTAATCCTTCAACATACCAAGACATTTTGGATAATTTCACGCTCCCAACTTTGTGGGAACAGTTTGGGGACGGCCCTTTCCTGTTCCAATATAACATGATCTAACCAGTGGATGAAGCAAGGTCCATAAAGATATAGATGAGTGAGTTTGGTGTGGAAGAACTTGACTGGCCTGACCTCAACCTGTATTTCTGCCTTCTCCACTTTTCATGTCCAACTGTCCTGGAGCAAAACAAAACAAATCCCAAAGTGCATGTATGAAAACTCTCCCCAAAACTGTGTATACATGCTGTCCCTTATACATATTTATTTATTATTGCTTTCTGTTGTGATACAGCATTGTGTCTCATGTTACATTTTACTCCCGTTCATCGTTGGCTTTATTGAAAGATAATCCCTATATTATGCTAAGAAGAAGAATATTGTCTTCATATGGCGTGCCAAATGTGCTGGGTTTAATCCATGATGATAATTACACTTCATTGAACTGTCAGTCAGCGAAGAGTTGGACAGATTTTCTTTCCAACCATCTGTGCTCCTTTATAAACTTTTTGGCTCTTTTTGTCCATCTGTTGTCCTTTGGCACACTGCACTGACCTTATTAGCATTTAATTAAACAGTATTTGCAGAGATGAGGCTGTTCTTGGCACTTAATCTTAATCAACTTCATTTCCAGCAGCAGAAACAGGAGTGGCTCTTGATGTCTCTGCTTTAACCTCTAGAAGTGTGTCTTGTTCTGACCAAAGCTGGCTGTTCCATACTCAGATACAGAGAAACAGACCTTCTGTGTCTTTCTACTGTTTTATGTTTCCTGTATTGGGTTAATTGTTGACTGTCTACGACTACATTCACAAATAAAAATGTCTCCACTACTGTTAATTCATTAATATGACAGTCAAAGACAGAGTGTCTTAGATGAGTGACCTTTTATAATTTGCTATTTCAATCACAGACATGGACTCCTATGACCTGCATCATGAAGTCATGTGAAAAGTAAGATCATCCATGGAAATTGGAAGCAGGTTTATACCTTTTATCCTTACTTCTTGTACTTCGTGCCTTTTTAATGGCTCTGTGACATCAGTTAACTGGACATTTTGACCAATCCTGCTTTAAAGATCCCCTCACCTGCAAGTTTGATGTTTTAAGGGTGTTGTATTCTTGCATTTTAATTCCCAACAAAACATTTCAACACAATTTCATGACCCTCCATTTATTCTTTTTGATGCTTTTCTTGGTGGATTTTCTAGTGTGCTTATAATCCTGTTGAAAGCTCCACTTCTGCTTCAGCTTCATCTTTCAGACAGACAGCCTCGTTATTTTTAAGCACGACTTGATATGACAAAATTCACAGATGAATAAATGACTGCAGGCTGTCCAGTCCCTGAGGCAAAGAAGCAGCACCAAACTGGCCTCAAATTATATTAGTTTATTTCCTGTCACTGTGCCTAAACACTTTTAAAATTTGTCTGTCCAAAGAAGTTTTCTAAAACGTTGGGTTTTTAACATATTTTTCTTCTTTTTCTTCTAATCTTCATGTTTTGACAGCAGTTATTTTTTGCCCTGGCGCACCTCCCAAACAGTTTAGACTCATCCAGTTTCTTTCTTGTTAAACAAAAATGTACTTTGACACCAAACATTGTAAGAGTTACCTCTAGTCTTGTGAAATTTTGAGGTTCCTGGAAACTTCTTTTTCCATCAGTCTGGTCTTGGGCTAATTTTGCATGATGACTGAAATCCATATTGATTTATTTGAAATAATTTGGCGATCTTTTAAAAGTCTTTGCCAGACTCAAGTATCCTTGGAGAGCTCTTTAGATCTTGGCGTGATGGCACCACATACTTCAGAGCAAACAGAAAACCAGACCCTGGATATAAGAGAGTTTAAAAGGCAGATTTCACTTCATGAGTCTAACCTTTGGCACCTAATCTTATTCCAACTTTATGGATATTTCCATGTGATTGATTTTTAACATTTAAAATCTGGCAATGATGTGTTTGAGTATATAACTTTAGAAGGAAGAGGGCCTGGAAGGTATTGGCATTGACTGCTTTCAACTTTAAAAAGAACTTTATAACAAATTTATAAAATTCATACTTCAGAGATTGTATACATTTGTGTATTTTGCTATTTTGTGGAAGAGGCAAGCTGCAGCCCACTACTTCCAGTTTATTTGCTTTGCTAAGCAGTCTGGTCACTGGCTGTAGTGAACAAATGAGACTGCATTGATTTGCCGACTGACTCAAGCCCTGCATAAAAATGCATTTATTCATTAGAATAGGACCCAGTCTGTTGACACAGCAGTGTACGAAAGCCTTTGATGAAATAATGCAGCGTCATCAGGCAACAAGTGTAACTTTGCTAACTTTTGCTGCAGCTAATTGCAATGTGGGCTGTGCAGCAATGTGCTTCCAGGTGCTTGGATTATACCTGTGCCCATTCATACCTCCTGGAATGTCGTGTTTCTATTCTTTACGTGACAACTTTTGTGATGAACAATACAACAGGAGTCACTTTCCAGAGCTGCAAAAACCTACTGGACTGATTACGCCTTTGTATTGTACAGCTATGTAGTGGTACATGCTGATATTAGACATAGGCCAGACTTTCAGATCATTTCAGAAAGTTTTCACAGGACTTAAAACTGGAAAATGTTATCAGTATCTTACATGTGGAGGTATTTTTTGATGATTATGTTTCGTGAGATTTGCAGGCATTCCTTTATGCACAGCTCAGGTTGATGTTTGGATTTTGTGCCATTGTAACAGTTTGATTCTTTTCTCTTTTTTTAGTCATTCTGCTGCCGTCCTCAGGATCATTGTCTTGTTGCAGGATCCAAATTCTACCAAGCTTTAGCTGCCGGGCAGGTGGCCTCACATTGGCTCTAGGATACTTTGGCATACAAAGGAGTTCATGGTCAGCTCAAAGACTGCATGGTACCCAAGTCCAGTCACTGCAAAACAAGCCCAAATCATCACCCCTCTACCACAGTGTTCAACAGATGGTATGAAATCTTTGTGCTATGCTTGGTTTTTGCCAAACATGGTGCTGTGCATTATATCCAAACATCTCCACTCTGTCTCGTCTGTCCAAAGGACATTGTGTCAGAGGTCTAGTGGTTTGTTTAGACGCAGCTTTGCAAACCTAAGTCATGCTGCCATCTTTTTTTTTTGTTATAGAGAGAAGAGGCTTTTTCCTGGTAGCCATTCAAAACAAACTATACTTATTCAATATTTTTCTAAAGAAAAAGATATTGTACGGTTCTGAACTTTAACATTTAATATGCCAACAGAGGCGTTTAGAGTTTGAGATGTAGCTCTTGGTTCTTTTTGATGTCAAACAGAGCAGAAAAAGTAATCTCTGTCACACAGCTAAGCTCCACCCACCCTCTGTACAAACCTCCTATTTCCCAGAGGCAACCAATTAGGGGAAAATTGACTTAAAGGGAGAAGAATAAAACAAACAAACAGAAAAATCCTGCGTGTTTCTGAGAGTGATTAAACTGTGCGCTTTCACCAAGATCCAGTGAAACATGGTACAGATGATGTTGAACTGCGACACAAGAAAAGTTACAGCTGTAGAGTTCAAGAATTAAAATGTGAAGGCTGAACTGAGCATAATAGATCCCTTATTATGCTCATTTCAAGCTATTAAGCACATTACTTTGACTCTACTACCACACAAATCATCTTTAAGCAACAAACCATCCTTGCAGGGCTATTTCAGTCTGAATCCCCTCTAACTCCTGGCGAGGAATTCAGCATATTCCAAACATGTTACAGCTGGACAAAAGCATGTTATTAAAAGGCAGACAGGCCAGTGTGTCTGTAGACATTTTAGGTACTGGTTTCTGCAGTCTGGCGCTCACCCGCTGGATGCTTTGCATTTGGTCTAATAATGTTTTAAAGTACTTTGGGGAACAACATGCAGGGTTATATCAGCTATGATAAATCAATTACAGTAAACGAAACAATCAATACACGCAAACGCTCGTTGATTACACGAACATAACTCTTAATGGGAAATCTGGGAGAAGTATTATCACATTTATCTCACACCTACACCATCAAAATGTCAGTGATGAGACCTCTTCACTCGAAGCAGATTGACAAGCGGTAAGAGATGCTGTGGATGAAAAAATGTTTGACATTTCTACACACAGCAGCATTGTGACCGGGAGATGAAGCCATCAGCTCTGCCCATTGCAATCAGGCCTCTTTTTTTTGGGAGGTGTAAAAGCAATACATCCTCAATCACCATTTTTATTTCCTCCTGCCTGCCTCCGGAGCCTTCTTTCAACTAGCCGGGGTGTTTTTCTATTGCTGATGGAGGCGAACAGCTTCCAGTTTTCTAGGTAATTGGCATGTTGCTTAGTGAGCCTGCAGACGGAAATATTCGATATGAATCATGACATTATGGCTGTCTATATGAAAAGCAATAATTCACATATTGCAAACAGATCACGTTAAGTCCAGCCTTTCAACAGCTACCATTCAGTGGACTGTGGAGTATTTGTCTTTGTAATACGCAGATGTTTTAGATTAGATTAGATAGATAGATGTATAATCAATTCTTAAAATGAAGCAAGCTCATTAGAATGAAATCTTCACCTCTCCTGCTATTTCTCCCCCTTCAAATATCTTTTGGCCCATTATGAATTCTCACAGTTCGCTCGCTCTTGCTTCCTCTTCACACTCTCATTTATCTCCTCCGAGCTTTTGCTGACTTGAGTGATTTATTCACATCTCAAATTTAGCCTCTTGGTGAAATGTGAATAATGTCTGTGTCCCCGAGGGCAGCTGGCTGGTCACAGCTGAATACATTCTTAGCCCACGTTCTTCCATCCCTGCCTGTCATTTATATACCTGAGAATGAATAAAAATCACCTCTACAAAGGAGAACGAGCTGGCCAGGACCAGCGTGGCAGCATCAAACTGCATGGGTAGATTTTATTGCACTTCAGCAGCTGCACAAAATATCTTTTTATTTCAACTGACTTTATCACAAATGTGTAGGTGGTGTTTGCCACACAGTATGGCACATTGGAGTGCCCTGAGTGCCTTACCAATGCATTAGGCGACAGATTTTATGTAAAAGTAATATACTTAACAAAGCACTGAAACAGCACTCATCTTAACAACCTAAATCACAAAGTAGGGCAGTGAAAGAGGCAAGTGTTGGAGCATCGGGTTGCAGACGTAGATATGGATGCTGTCAGAAAGGTAGAGCAGTGAAGTATTTTGTTGATTTGACTCAGTATTTTCACATTTAATGTTTCTGCATATAAGAAAGTCTCAATAGCTGCTCCTGGAGGATAAGATTCTAAGCTTAAAAAGCTCACGGTCATAATCTGAACGTGTTGATGTTCTGCAGCTAGTCCTTTTTTTGTTCCAAGCACCATCTAAGTTTAGCACGTTAGCATGAAGACATTGGACGGTTGTAGTAAAACATAAAGTGCTCAGGCTGATCACAGTGGCATGTTTTTTATGTGTGGATCTAAACCTAGAGAGGGAGACACCACAAATGTCTGTGCAATATTTGCTGAGATATTTCACTCTGAAGGACAAAGCACATATTTACACTACAACCCACAGAACCAAGCCACGAGTAAACATTCATGTTTTTGTGTATTTTTCTATTATTCATGCAGCATTGTTTCTTGATATCAAGACAGTTATTGTTTCCCTGCCAGCTTCTGTAGTTTTAAAGCGCTCGAAATTTGATTTGACATGCTTTTACTGGGGAAAAAAATGAAAAATATTCCATTCTGTTGAGGTTTATACAGACTCAGAACTATTTCCAAATATGGTTCGACCCAGCAGCAGCAGCCTGCATGGACTTTGCCTTTAGTTTTTACTCTGCTTCAAAGGAGCATCTTGACCTGCGCATAAAGAACTGCAGGGAGCGAACTGAAGTATATGATAAGACTCCTGTCCCTCTTTATCCTTGTAGAGCTGTCATATATTCCACCAGGAAGCAAAGGGACCTGCAGAGTGTCAGCCTGGATCTTATTTCACCTCCTGTTGGAGAGGAAAGAAAGATACAGTTCCCCGAGTCTTCGTATCCTCATCAATAAAACGCCCGCCCCGTCAGCAGGGTACAGAACAAATCAATGTGTGCCTTTACATGAGAACATCTTTGATGAGTAGAGGTTGTCTGAACCCTGCTCAGCTGTATTTCAAGGCCCAATTTGGGCCTGGTGGAGACTTAAAGGTTCTACTGACTATTGTGTTCCTGAAATGCAGATTTTTTTTGAAAGCGTTTACTTTCTGAGCTTAAGTAAGATGAAATGCAACTTTACACGTTTGTTTGTGGACCGAGGCAAAATGCCACTTTCCTACTGATGCAAACAGGACTGAACTGAACTGTGAAGTGTTTGCTGAGGTGTGAACTCTGACAAAGAAAACCTTGTTCAGACACTCACGGCACCAGATCGAAGCTTGCAGGTCTGTTCCTATTCATCCCCCCAACTTTAAAAGTTCATCGTGGGCGCCAGGCTGGACTTTTTAAAAAAAAAATGTTTTAAATCTGCTATATTCTGCTGCTCGCTCTTATCTTCTTGCCTCACTGGTGTCTCACTGACACATATTTTATACTTTTATTTGGTCTTAATCAAATGCTCACTGATTGCTGATGGAGGGCTACATTATTTCCTTCTTTCCTGCATACATTTATCATCCAAGCACTTTCACTTGTTGACAATTCAACCTATTAGCTGCTAACAGCTGTTTGATATTGAAATGACACATTAATGTTGTGTGTGCTCATGCAGGCGAGTTACTCTATGGCTACATTAGTGGCTCCGCGGTGCTTTGAACTAAATAATAACATGAACCATTAACCATCTCCCAGTGATATTGGTGAAATAATACATGGATTATGCGGTGACCATGCACCAATCGGCGATAACATTAAAACCATTCATTTTGTCATATTACCCAAGTAGCTCACATGTCCTCAAAGCACTTATAACCCCTGTTGGAATAGCCTGACATTGGTAGCTGATCCTCTGAGCTGGATGTGACCTCTGTAGACAGGTCAGGTAGTTCTGAGGCAAAGTCAACAACTTGGTCCCCTTCTCTTATTTTGGCTGATTTCTTTAGGGGGGTCATCAGGCAGATCCTCTGCCTTCATCTCACCTGATCCGTAGCATCTTCCTTCACTACATCCATGAACCACTGAAGTTTTCAAACTGTTTTTGTGTAGTTTTCCCTTCCATGGGTGGTCACATCCATATGAGTGCCAGGATCCAAGGTTTCCCAACAGAACATTGCACTGAGAGGAGATAACCCAGGTTATCGAATGACCTGTCAGTTTGAATGTTTTGCTGAAAGATGCACATTTTCAACAGGTATATTTAAATACCTGATCTTACTTGACACTAAACATTGTTAGTTTTTGTTATGCTTTTTTAGAAAAAATTAAATATTCCTAAAATATGTTGCTCAACTTTGGCTATGTGTAAACTTTAGGACAAGCACGTAGGTGGCTAAGAGCTGTGGAGACATTTTTCTAAACAGCGGAGTTATCGTGGTGGGCTGACATGAAACGTGAAGCAGTCATCAAAGTGAGCAGGAAGGGGGTGGCTTGCCTGTCTATCCGTGCAGTATTTTCCAAAGTATTTTGGTCTAGTCTCAACAAAGTGGTATCTCGTTAAACACTGTGTTGTAGCCTACCAGCAAAACAAAAGTGGCCTAATAAAATATTTAAACGGCTCTCCGTTTCCGTGCATGCTGCATTGGTGTTCATTTATCCTCTGTGCTTTTGGAAGGAGTGGAGAAATTTACCGACATTGCCTGTGAAATGATCCACCAAGCAGTTTTCTACCTTAATGATGAAATATTAAGTAAACAACGCATGTAGCTGTGTGCAGGAAGTCATATACTCATCCTAGAAGGCGATGAGCGTGTTGATCCATTAGAAAACACTGCACAGCCCTGGCTTTATTCCCCCTAAACTGAACAAATATTGGTATTTTAAGACTTAAAAATATCTTTTATACCTGCATTCATTGCTTTAAAAAGGTTCGAACACTGTTGGTTTTTGTAAGCTTTGAGTCCAGCCATTCAGCTGGCACAGTCTTTTCATTTCAAACTGGAATTAATTAGAATTAATCTGTTTTTAATTAAGTTGTTAGCATTTCTTACCGGTGAGATGTGTAGGCACCTAAAATGAAAGAACCCATTTTTCTTGTTTGTTTGTTATTTTCAATTTTTTTCCTAACGCTCTTGAGAAATTGCTCAGCTCGTTTCATACATCATATAAAATGTGATTCATCATCACATTAAATCTAAAGTAGACCTATGTTTTTGCTAATATTTTATCCTTCTTGGAACAAATAGGCACACGAGTCTCAAAATAGCTCTTGGCTGGAGTAAAGAGGAAATTTAATTACACTTGAAAGAGGGAACCCTATTGTTTCCATAAGAAGTGAAGCTTAAATATTTAGTTGGATTCCCCCCCAGCAGCAGCACAATACGGCACACCGAGCGTTCATTTTTGTATCGAAACATTATTTCCATGTGCTTGAAGTCTTTTTAAATGAACTCTGTTGTGTAATCTCATTGGCTGCAGATCTCTGGCTTTTTGGAATACCTCATCTGTGTACTCCAATGATAACTGCTCCAGCATTTCTCTTTTTCTTCTCTGTCACCTTTTGTGTGGACACTATTCAGTGGAGCAGTAATTCAGCTTATGACCTGATTATTATTGAATTTATAGGTTCTTCCAATTCACGCCAGGATCAGATAGAGAAAATAATGATTAATCTGAAAGCAAAGAATGAGCCAAGGAAATGATTAACTCGCTGTGCGCTGGTCCAACCTGGTGGGAGAGGGGTCAACAAGCTTGTAAGCAGAGAGAATGGGTGGGGAAGAGGCACTGTAGCTCAAAACTGCATTTAACTAATACTTGACCTTTGCCTCTTTTCACTTTTGAGCAGCTATTGGACCGAAGTCGAGCCTCGTGAGCGAGTCTCTCTGATAAACATCCAAACCAGCAGAAACCTCTCCAACCCTCTTATTTGTTATACAAGAAAGAGGAGACCGGGACAGTTGTATTAATAATTAGAAATATCGGGTATTGCTTCTAAAAACAAGGAGGTTTATCCACCAGAATCAATAACTTCCAGTACATTTGCTCAAAAAGTTCACATATCAAATCACCTCTTCCTTTTTTCATTGTCTTCTTCATCATATCTTTCAGCTTTCATTATTGGCTGTGGACAGTATTGGCTCCTTTTCAGGAAGTCACTGTTCTCATCGATTTTGCACAGTTTTCCTGTTGCGATGCTTGCCTCAAAATAAAGCAAATAGCCCATCACAGCATTGCTCCTTAACAGCATATCCTGCTCGCTATAGAAAAAGGGAAGGATTAAGGGGAAAGGAAGATTTTTTTTATTTTTTTGGAATCTCTTCATACATTTTTAAGGGAACAGGATTACCATATGCGAGGAGTCATCGTGCTTTTTAAAACACCCTGGAATCGTAGGACATGAAGTGAGATGAAGCACAGCAGGAGAATTTAGGACTAATGCCTGAGAGGCTGTCAGACTTGATTAGATGAGGACGTAGGGTGCCTGGAAGAGAGCTGATAACAAGACCCCAATGTTACCTGGGGCTGTTGAGGTGTTTAGTATATGATGCTTATGGCCTAAGTCTAGTCTTTAAGGATTTGTTATCTGGACCATGTGTGCCCCATCATTGTTAATGAATCTTGTTAGCCTTGTATCCTCTTGTTTAGTAAAGAAATCGAGCTGTCTTGGCTACAAACCCTGATTTTCCAGGATTACATGATATATGTTTTATTTTAATCTTTTTATCTTCAGTGAAAACAGAAAACTGTTTCTCTTCCCGTTGCCATCCCAATTGCTTTGTTGACGTGAACCCTACCTTTTAAAATCAGTGAGAGAAAACAAGATAGGTTTTAAAGCCCCGTGCCTTTATCCACATTCATCAAACACCTTGTTCCAGTCAATCCCATATGGAAAAGAGTTGGCAGGAGGCAGAAACATTGAGTTTTGTGATACTGGAACCTGATTGGTTCGCTACACATTGGGGGTGTAAGAAGAGTGTTGTTTGTTTGACAGGTTTGAGTGTGGGTGAAGACAAAGCACACATGCCTCCCCCATACCAGCCCCTTTTCTTAGAGCCCATATTCTCTTGTTCATTGCTCAAATTGCACACAGAACATGCTTGCATTCCTGTGTCTGCAGGCTAAAAAAGGCACGCACTGAAAAATGGACAGGATAAAAGAGAAAAATCTCTATTTCAATCCATTGTGGCTTTCCATCAGTGTCTTCTCCCTCATTATGTGCCCATATCTTCAGTCCTCTCACACCAATCTGCTCACTCCAACACCTACCATCTTCTTCCATTTACCTGTAACAACCAGTCCTGTCACTGCTCAGTGTCAAATGTGACTGTTTCCCTTGAGTAACCAATATCCGGCTGAACCGTGGAACTGCATGTGTGTGTGTGTGTGCAATAATCAGGCGAGCAAAAATGCCACAGAAATAAATCTGATCTGCAGAGATGTTTTCCATGACTGCGATTACTAGTTAACGTAAACACCCTGCTGTGTTTAAGCGAACATTTTTTGCTATTAATGGAAGACGATATCTGTCTCACGTCGGCTTCGAGTCTGTTTTCAGTGTTTAACTGGAGTTTACGCGAGCAGTCACAAATCAGAAATGTGATGCTTGGCATTTTTCATGGAAACATGAAGGGGGGGGGGGGAATATGCACCAAAAGTGACACATCCAGTTAATTTCGTCTTTCTGTGGTGTTGCAATAAAATGTACAGAAACCTGTGTTTCCTGTGCTGTATGTGAGAGAAATCTGTGTGGGCTACGTTGCAACGTGAAGCCGCTCTGATTAATGTGTGCTACTTCACTTCTGGCAGCTACATCAGGCAAATCCTCAGAGATACTTCCTCCAACACTGCAGCACCTCAAAGCTCGCAGCGTGTTTTATTAGCACCTGGATGAGTATTGTTGAAGCTGTTACAAAGGCAGAAGATAAAAACAAATAAACCTGCCCTTTTCCTTGTAAGCTGTGAAAATAGTATGAGGAAATAGGAGGTTGCAAAATTGTACATATGTGTACACATATAGCTTGTAAAGTATGAGTAAAGTACGAGCAGAGAAATGTTATTACCAAAATAAAAGTGTTCATAGTTCTGCAGAAGCATGCCATCAGTGAGTGCGCAGGGTGTTTTTTGGGATTGGGGTGTTTACTTTATTTCCCAACCTAGGGGAAAAGCTTTGAATCACAACATAAATATGGGGGAAAACTTTGAGGCAAAGGAAGCAACTCGCTTTCTCTCTGATTTCTTTCGTATCATAGGCTCTATACAGTATAGCCTATTTATGTTTCTTAGTGTTGATTTTTTTTTCACTTAAATAACATTTGGAGTTTACACAAAGTCTTCAGCAACTGGAAAAAACCCATTTATCTAGCATATTCTTTGGGCAGGCTAATCAATGTGAGCCTTTCTTTGAGAGGAAGGTTCTCTGATCAAATAGTTGTGCAAACTGTTTATTCAGACGAGCTAATAATAATAATAGTTTATCTCCATATATGCTTTCTCTCTATGTGCCTAGTTTTTGTGCGTAATTTATTCTGGAGCATGCATTCATTTTTACTCTATTTTCTCTACTTGGGTATCTATTTTGGCGATGAGGCAGTTTAGCTTAATTCCAGTCAACAGCATGAAAGTGAAGGGCTGCATAGTTAGTTTATAGCATTTGCTATTGCTCTGTGATTCTGAAAAACAGTAATATTAAAATGGCAACAGCTCTGATGTGCGTTTACCTGACACTTTACCTCTTACTGTGAAAGATTTAAGGCCTGTAATGACTTTAATTTTATTTTTTATTTCTATACATAATAGGCCTTTTGGGAGATTTTCCTCCATCCCCAAGATTTTTATGGAGCTTCAAAATATATGAGCCTTATAATGAAGTTGAAGCAGTCTATTAAGCATGTGTTTGTGTACTCGCCATGGTAGTTCAATGACCTTGAACTTGAGAAGTTTCTTTGATGGGAGGTGGAAATGTCTTCAAAAAACTGAAGTCCAGCAGCTTTCTTTTCAAGCTGCTTAGCCTTACAGAATTAAGGCTGCTAAATGTCTTATAAGCACATTTAGCCTTACAGAATTACTTGTAGGTGGCACTTATAATCTTTAATCGCATATGACTACCCTGCAGTGGGTTTTATGTGATTTTTTTGTACTTTAACTACGTTAATGCCACATTTCTCTTTTTTCCCCAAAGTCACAGGGAGCCACTGGTCATCTACTAGACTTAACTTTTCTAAGTTAAAGACTAACTTAGGAAAGAAACACAAACAAATGAAGTAAAAATACTTTCAAGGTTTTTTATGTTTTTACTTACCGCGAATAACAGATCAGCACACTCATTAAACCATTCTTTATTTTGCTTTTAAAATTTTTGGCCTGTGGATCACTCTGGCGGGCTTTTGCTACTCTGTGTATTACGGTAGAAGAATGTGCGTGTGCGCCCTGGTGTGAGCGCCGGTTATTACGGTAGCGCGGTTGACGATTGTTTGCTGCTCCGGGGTCTGTGAAAGCGCCGAGCGCTGCGATGAACCTCCACAAAGCCCGCTCTGCTCTCCCGCTGTAACCGCAGCTTACGTCTCCCTCTGAGGCAAACTTTGGATACCGCTCCGCTTCCAGCTGTAAGTTACACACACGTCCTCGTGTTTTGGGCACATTTCCCGTCTTTCCTCTTCCTTTTTAACGAACTACAGTTTTACTTTAAGATGCTTCACGCTTTGTTTTCGTCTCGGAGAGTTAATTGTTAACTGTCAGATAAAATAGAAGTCATTACGCGCTGCATGACTCGGAAAGCTTTTCTTTCCTTCCTGAAAGAGGTTTATTTTTTTATTTTTTTATTTTTTTTTTAAATTTTGTTCGCACCCGTTAGTTTTTTTCCCCCTGTTGTATGAGTCGTTTATTTCAACTTTCTTAAAAGCTTTAATAGTATGCTACCACAGCCGGGGGACAATGAAGTTGAAAGTGGTGAACAGTTCTGTCAAACCCCACCTCATTAAGTTTAACGCTATTCCTAGCGTAGCGTTGAAGCTATAAGGATAAAAGGCTGTGTTAGTATTTAATTTTTAGCTATACATTAGCTTCCTAACTATCTGTGGCAACGTCTGAGCTGCTGCACCCCACCCAGTACATGTTTGGGAGCAGCTAATAATTGTTTGGTTATCCGGCTTAAAAGCATTTTACTGTCGTTATTCAACACGACACAGTCTATACTGTATTTCTTTTGGCTTGGTTTTAAATAGCAGTCTTCCAAGTTTATGGATTTCGTTATACATTTATTATTATTTTTAAACAAGTTAAGGCATTGGCTTAATGACAGAGGTGGAAACTCATTTTAACTAGAGTGGTTGGGCATTGAAAGCCACAACAAACTAATATCTTCCTATACTGGCAGATTAGAATGACATCTAAATGTGTTTTCTTGAGAAATGCCTCAGAAGCAGCTGTGTTTATTATAAAGAGAAGAGAGGACACATGCATGCATGCCTCAGTGTGCTGCAGTGTTTGTAATATAAAAATGAAAGGAATTTCTGCAAGTGTACACTGTCCACATTTATGCTTTCTTTTGAAATTGTAATTAAGATGAATTAAGATGAAGCATGGCTACTGATTTGACGTGTGTTTAAAGAGCTGCCCCTCATTGTAGGAAATTAAAAATCCCTCAGTGTGTGGGAGCCTGCTTAACGCCTGCGGGTCACATTAGTAATTGGTGTGTCAAGACTTGTCCCAAGCAGAGTTCAGCAATCCCTCAGTAGATGCTGAATAAACAGTCATGCTGTGAGTGTTTAGTTGTCTGAGGGGAAAGTCTCGCTTCTTTTTCTCCTGAGAGTTGCTGATTGAAATCTAAACTAAAAGTGCGTTTTCCACTTTCTGCCTGCTGAATTTGCTGAACATGTTGAGCTGGAAGGGTAGATGGTGAAGAGTTGTGTGTGTGTGTGTGTGTGTGGGTGGGGTTTCTTTTGTTTGTTTGGTTTTTTTTTTTTCCCCCCTTCCCCTCCCTCAGTGATACCGCTACTCGGTTCATGCGTGCTTATTGACACGCCCTTGTTTGCAAGGCAACAAGCGATTGAACACCTAACTCATGATGCTGGTATGAGTCAGACAAAAAGCAGCATGATGAAAGCGCCTCAGAAGCTTTTGCAAAAAATCTAATATTTCAAAATGTCACACGAGGAGACAAATGAGGGCTTTTCCTCTCAGCTTGAAGCCTTTAAAATTGCATCACTGGATTGCTGTTCTCATGAATGGAGCTCCCCCCCCCCATCCCTTTTTGCATGCATTTGAGTCGCACTGTTTTCCCCCTAATCATCTTGCACTTGGACATCTCATCCAGGCTCTCTGTGTGGGCAGTGGTTTCTTATTGGTCAAGGAAATGGGAAATGGTAAACTGCGCTTCGATCTTTATTCTTAGTGGTCATGGCGACAAAGTTCCCACCTTTGTGAAATTTAAAAAAAAACAAACAAAAAAACCCGCAACAAAAACCTGATGTTGAGTGGGCAGCACTGGATGCCTTTTTGTGATACTGTGGCTGTATTGATGTAAACATGTTTTCCAGCTGAGGTACTTGCTCAGAATTAGCCAATCTTTTAAGCTAAGTGAGGATAATCTAATCATCAGGTATTTTTATTGTTAACATAGTAGCACTCTGAATGAAGTAGTGGCTCTAGTAAAGAGGTCAGATGTGGCTCGATGTTGACCTTTTGGGCAATTTGCCTTTCCTGTGAACGCTTCTGCCTGCAGGATACCGTCACCTTAGCTAACCCTCAAAGACTGTTTTGGCTTTTGTTGCAAGCCCTTCTCACTAATGGCTCTCATGCAGAACAATATCACGGTTCACTGTGTCACACAGAAGTAGCACACACTGTCATGCAACTGTGCTTATTATCTGTCTGACCAATGAAATCCTGAGAGGGGTGCCTGCAGTGCAGAACTGCAGGTTTTGATTGTGTCCCTGTGCACTCCACCAGGCTGGATAGGGAGTTGGGCTGGTCTCAGTGGAGTTGGGCTGCGAGGCCAACATCATCCTGTGAGAGTTAAGCAGAAGCATATGTAGATGTGTTTATGTGTCTGTGTAGTCTTATATCAGAGCTCACTGAGACAAGCAGCAGCACAGAGTACAGCTCTGGGCAGTCCCACAGGCACATAAACATTCTTGTTTTACTGTCTGATGGGTAAGAAAAGCACATGGTAACATTTTTTTGTATTAACCTCTCAGTGATTTTAAAAATATTTCAGTTCACAACACTGTGCACCAGCATGGACCCAAACTAGCTATTCCATTTTTAACACAGAGAACATTTGTTTCTATTGCATTATCCTTTAAAAATGAAAATGTAGCACACGTTGTTGCTGTAGGGGAAAAATCAGAGTTTTGCCTTAAGCCTTGTTTTTAAGTGTTATGTAAATGGTTAGAGTAAGAATTTTGTTCAAACCACATCCCTGAATAAAGGCATCTTCTACTGTGCTCCTTTCATAATCGTCTCTTTAGATGTAGGCTATCCTCAAAATAGCAACAAATATGATTTACTTGAGCGAAACTGTGGTAAGCTATATTTAGTTTAATCTTTTTCTACTGACTTCTGGTCTGTCTCCAGGGCTTACTGTGCACCAGCAATATTGTCATGCCAGTGAAGATGGCTTTCTTCCTGGTGTCTTTGCTTTTAATTTCCTTCTGTCTGCTGTGACTCTGGGTTAGCAGACTCAGCAGATGAGTCCCTGTTTATTCCTAGTGGACAAGATTAGAGAAGCTAAGACTCCATGTTGCTTTTTAGATTTTGTCGTTTTATGGAGGTTGTAGACTTATTGATCTAGGAAATGCAGAAAAGTGGTTCTGTGGTTGAATGTTGGCAAAAGACTGGACAATTTTAGTGAATATTTGGCAAGGCCTTTCATTTTGAGAATTCCACACAGACTCTACAAAATCTCATCCTGGGTCCATTTCCTTGATGAGCACTGTAATTCCTTCTGCAATATTACTGTAATCTTTTGTCAGACTCACTTGCATCCTTATGCTCAAGGTGTGACCACAGCTAATAGTATTTATAATCAGGAAGTAGAGTAAAGCCTCTTACACACAGGCTACGTTTTTTTCTTTTTTCTTTTTTGGTTTGTTTGTTTGTTTGTTTTTTTTTTGTTTTTTCTGAAACAGCGATGCCATTCATTATCAGTTTAATTGTCCACAACTCCTGTCTCATTTTTGCTGCTAACCTGCTCTCCTCTGCCCTTTGTTATGCCTACGGAGTGGCTTACTGGACAGTTTGATTCAAACACCTCCAGTTATCCTTTAGGCGTTTTAAGAGAGGATCTCATCTATCTATTATCTTGGACTGCAGCTGGTGGTGGTAGTCCTTGTTCTGCTCGGAGCTCCACAGGGAGCTAGGAGGCCACTCTAATCAGAACTGGCAGCCGGTGGAGAGCTGGTTCGTGCCAAGCTTAGCAAGACTGCTGAGCAGAACAAAGACTGCCATCGGCAACTGCAGTCAGAGACGGTGAAGATTGAATTCATCAGCAAGATTAGAGGCTTACAGAAGAGACCCTTGATTATATTGCTCTGTTTTTGTTTTTTTGTTTTTTTAAAAGCTTTAAGCCTGTTTGATTACAGCAAAAATCATAATCACAACTATTTTGGTCAGTCATCTTGATTATTCATAAACTTAAAAGTTTTGCACTATATATGGGTAGGGATGGGTATCGTTTAGGTTTTATCCGATACCGGTACTTTTGAAACGGTGCCGGTGCTCAAACGGTGCTCAAACCGGTGCTTAAAGAATGGAGAACACAAAATTGGTCCAAAAACCTCTCATGTTCAGCTGTTTATTTTTTTGTAAAAAGATAACAATGTTAGCCTTTTCTGCAGCTATAGGACATATATGGTATCACTCTTGGCTGGAAGCAGTGCTTAAACAATGGAAAAAACACAAACTTTGTCCAAAAACCTCTCATGTTTAACTGTTTTCCACTCTTTCTTTGGTCATTTTAGCCTTTTTGTTTTGGCCAGGGTGAAGGGAGTATCTGCCATCAAACAAGAAGACAGCCACATGTAACTATGATGACGTTTGCTAGTTCACCTTACATGCATTAATTTATTAACGTGGTTAGCCTACTCAACGTAAATTACACACGAACAACATTAAGCTACTCATGCAGAGAAGAACGGCTGCTGCTGCCATCATCATCCGTCATCATTTCTGCTACACTGGCAGGGCTAGGGGCCAGGACTCTCCTTTTCGGGTTTTTGGGGATGTTGCAAACTCCGGGTCTGATAACAGGCACCACACCCGCAGTAGATGTGCTCGGTGTGAGGTCTCGCAGCAAGCTATCAAATACGGCACATTTCTCGGCTTTTAAAAAAAAAACGCTATGCGTCGCCAGGTGTTTCATCAGATTTGAGGTGTTACCTCCTTTGACAGTATCACAGTATCAGCTTAAAGCACTTGTTGCAGGCTGCTGAGTTTGCATCTTTTGCTGTGAAGTACAGCCAGACTTTTGACCACTTTGCCCTGGGCGTTTTTAATCTGTAGCTCTGCTCTAAAAGAACGTACGTACCTGGACCCGCCTACTATCCTTGGAAATGTAAAATGATTGGCTAGAATCTAAAGTGTATCACAGCTCAGGAAAAAAAAGCACCGAAAAAAAGCACCGAAATGTGCGCTGCTTTTCGGTCTGGTTACTACCGTTTATGTCAGAACCAGTGCCATGATGGCACCGGATACCGGTACCCATCCCTATATATGGGGGATTTCCTTATACTTTAAATATAATTCGTATGTGAAAAACCCCCCAGAAAAAAACAAAACACATGTGGGCTCCAGGGGACACAGGGTTATCTGACTGGGACTTCTGACTCTAAAGCCCCTTCACCCCAACCAGTGGTGCCTGTCGGTCCACAGCCTCCACTGTGGGAATCCCTAGGGTACAAATGTGGTTATAAAGGGCCCCCTGCAGCAGCAGACTGGCTTGCATAGCAGCGCAGGGGTGAGCGACAGAGTACAGAAAGCAGACCATGTGAGAGACCCTGAGCGATCTGGGGACAACAAGTTAATAATGGAAACCTTGTGAGTTTTACTTCCTTTAGAAATAGCTTGTTGACTGAGATTTCTCTTTTAGTCATCTTGGTTGAATCTGTGATAAACAGTGAGCAAGTGTACACGTGCAAGCATGCACAGCTGTAACAGAACAGTATGCACCCATGGGTGTGCATATGCTCATAGAATAAATAACCAATAGAATCTAAATCTGTGTTAAGCACTACAGCTGGTTTGTTTCACTCCTGTACAATAGCACAGGAGTGAAAGAAGTCAGCAGTGAAATGAAACAGAAATGAGTATGTCTGGTAAAAGACCTGCTGCCTTTCACAATAAGAAATAATTCATGCTGTGCTGGTTAGCTGCTCACAGAGCTATGCTGTGGAGTTGGGTTAATTGAGTCTGTGCGTATTCGTGCTCACAGTGGAACATTGTGATTGTTTTGGCTGCTCGTATGCGCTCCTGCATTGAGACATTCCCCCCCATGGTTTCACCTTTGCCATTTAAACAAAGTCTCCATTCATTTATCCTCAGGAGCACACAGACATTACGTCTGACGTTTTCAACACCCTCGTACAGTGGGGCAAAAAAGTATTTAGTCAGCCACCGATTGTGCAAGTTCCCCCACCTAAAATGATGACAGAGGTCAGTAATTTGCACCAGAGGTACACTTCAACTGTGAGAGACAGAATGTGAAAAAAAAATCCATGAATCCACATGGTAGGATTTGTAAAGAATTTATTCGTAAATCAGGGTGGAAAATAAGTATTTGGCCAATAACAAAAATACAACTCAATACTTTGTAACATAACCTTTGTTGGCAATAACAGAGGTCAAACGTTTACTATAGGTCTTTACCAGGTTTGCACACACAGTAGCTGGTATTTTGGCCCATTCCTCCATGCAGATCTTCTCGAGAGCAGTGATGTTTTGGGGCTGTCGCCGAGCAACACGGACTTTCAACTCCCGCCACAGATTTTCTATGGGGTTGAGGTCTGGAGACTGGCTAGGCCACTCCAGGACTTTCAAATGCTTCTTACGGAGCCACTCCTTTGTTGCCCGGGCGGTGTGTTTTGGATCATTGTCATGTTGGAAGACCCAGCCTCGTTTCATCTTCAAAGTTCTCACTGATGGAAGGAGGTTTTGGCTCAAAATCTCACGATACATGGCCCCATTCATTCTGTCCTTAACATGGATCAGTCGTCCTGACCCCTTGGCAGAAAAACAGCATGATGTTTCCACCCCCATGCTTCACAGTAGGTATGGTGTTCTTGGGATGCAACTCAGTATTCTTCTTCCTCCAAACACGACGAGTTGAGTTTATACCAAAAAGTTCTACTAGAGCTGGGCGATATGAGATTTTTTCATATCACGATATGTTTTTTTCATTTCAGGCGATAACGATATCTATCACGATATAAGCCAAATAACTATATTTGTAAGATTTAAATGAGCCGTTGCTCACAAGTAAAATGTGAAATAATCAGCAGCTTGTTTTTATTTAAATATTTATTTCCCATAATAAGTTCAACAGGGTAGATGTACTTAAGGAACATGAGACTTTTTCAGATAAATAAAGGCAAATATTGCAAACTACACAAAAGGCAGCCGCTAAAGCGTTTAAGTTTCAAAATAGAACAAACAAAACAGACTAAATTGTCAATTCCACTTAGAAACAAAATATTAATTCTAAAAATAAATCTTAGTTTGTTTTACAGAAGAACAGACAAAACTGACTAACTTTTGTCAATATCAAATAAACTGAGAACTAAAAGGAAATTCTCAATCTCTCCTTGTTGTATAGCTGAGCTTTTCAAACAGTTTTAACAGTTACTTTAGTCTGACAAAAGCCGCATGACGAATTAGCGCTTCCAGTCAGAGACACGTACACGGGTATTTTTGAAAACGGAGATTTTCCGTTTTTCCGTTTTCGTTTTAAAAAATAATCCCGTCCACACATAAAGGCAGAAATGAAGGAAAACGCTGCTATGAACATGCCAAAGCAGCAGGTGGCGCTAGATTCCTAACCGTGCCGAAATGTCAGCCAATCAGAAGTCTAGAAGCCTCGGTGGGAAAAAGTAAACAAAGCTGGGGCATAGAAGCAGAACCCAGTCGTATGTGTGGACGGACAGTAACTGTGTGTATATGTAAGCATTTAAACACTGCAGAGAGTACAATTAACAGTAACAGTATTGTAGAAATTCATTTCACCGAAACAATAACGTGGCGCAGTGTGACGCATGCACCAGTTCATTGTATTTCCAGACTTGCTTTCGGCACAATTTACAGTGCACGCTACTCTGTTTTTTTGTCAGACTTGAAATAGCCGAAATACCTTCACACTACGGAACTTCTATGGCTCTTCCATTTGACAATCTCTCCGGCATTGGAACCGTCATCTGTTTTCTCTTCGGTCACGCTCGGTTGATTTTTCTAGTCGGCACACTCATTTCCTCCATTACCCGCTGGCTGCTTCCCAAACAAACACACGTGCGGCTTGGCACTTGTGCTGTACGTAACAAGTCACGCGACGTGACGCTGCGGCGGTGATTGGTTCGGCTCTGCGCTACTTAGTTTGGATTGGCTGACCTTTTTTTTTATTTTTTTTTTATTTTTTTTTTGAGGACAAGAGCGGCGAGGTCTATCGCGATAGCTTAATTTCTCTATCGAGTAAAAGTTATATCGCGATACGTATCGTTATCGTTCTATCGCCCAGCTCTAAGTTCTACTTTGGTTTCATCTGACCACATGACATTCTCCCAATCCTCTGCTGTATCATCCATGTGCTCTCTGGCAAACTTCAGACGGGCCTGGACATGCACTGGCTTCAGCAGCGGAACACGTCTGGCACTGCGGGATTTGATTCCCTGCCGTTGTAGTGTGTTACTGATGGTGACCTTTGTTACTTGGTCCCAGCAGGTCATTCACCAGGTCCCCCCGTGTGGTTCTGGGATCTTTGCTCACCGTTCTCATGATCATTTTGACCCCACGGGATGAGATCTTGCGTGGAGCCCCAGATCGTGGGAGATTATCAGTGGTCTTGTATGTCTTCCATTTTCTGATGATTGCTCCCACAGTTGATTTTTTCACACCAAGCTGCTTGCCTATTGTAGATTCACTCTTCCCAGTCTGGTGCAGGTCTACAATACTTTTCCTGGTGTCCTTCGAAAGCTCTTTGGTCTTGGCCATGGCGGAGTTTGGAATCTGACTGTTTGAGGCTGTGGACAGGTGTCTTTTATACAGATGATGAGTTCAAACAGGTGCCATTCATACAGGTAACGAGTGGGGGACAGAAAAGCTTCTTACAGAAGACGTTACAGGTCTGTGAGAGCCAGAGATTTTCCTTGTTTGAGGTGACCAAATACTTATTTTCCACCCTAATTTACGAATAAATTCTTTACAAATCCTACCATGTGGATTCATGGTTTTTTCTTTTTTCACATTCTGTCTCTCACAGTTGAAGTGTACCTCTGGTGCAAATTACTGACCTCTGTCATCATTTTAGGTGGGGGAACTTGCACAATCGGTGGCTGACTAAATACTTTTTTGCCCCACTGTATGGCTGGTTAGCTGACTTCCTGGCACCCTTTTACTGCTAGGATTCAAACCTACAGTGTGATGAAAGAAAAGAAAGGATCTCCTCTGCTAAATGTTGAGAATTAAGGCAGCAGCTTCATCTCCCTGTAGGATCAGTGTCACATCCATGCCACCCCTGTGGAGGTTCAGTAATCCCTATGGTATGGTTTGGTTTCTTTATTCACTCACAGATTCCTCATCATAAGTTCACCACTGAACATTTGGATTCTGCTAAACTCACAACTGTTACTCTTTTACTTCATTATGCATTACTTTCACGTTCCAGGTTCATCTAAAGGTCTTTTCACTGAAACAGGTCTTCTACCAAAGTCACTAGATTTCTATTCCAATAGCAAACTTGGATGATTAATTTAAGTATTGTTGAGCAACATTTAAGATAAAGTTTTCATTAATCAATTGCTTCTTTTCTTGTTTACTTGATTTTTCTGGACAGTAGCCAAAGAGTAAAACATGTCTTTATACCTTTTTTCAAAGTTGTTATGTTTATATTGTTTCAAATAATTGTTACAAATAATTAAGCAGTTGTTAATTAAAAGGGACAAAGTAAGCCTAAAAGGCTGGAATTATTGCTTATAAAAATGTTTATCATCCAGTTTTCCTAAGCTGCCTATTACTTTTAGGCAAACACATCTGGTAGCGACTGTGTTTGTCAGCAGAAAAGATGTCCCTGGTCCAAGTTGGCCAACCTTTGTTCAGCAGTGAGTGACTTTTCCTGCTGTGATGGTTTAGATAAGGATGGGAGTCTCATTTCCTATGACGCGATTCACAAACTTTGAGTTTGCAAGTTGGTGTAATCACACAGACTCTTTCAAACGCAAATTGTGTGTTTATATAACTGTCCAGGCTACAGCCAGTGCTCTCTTGACCAGTCTAAATACATTTATTAGTTACTTGATTATTAATTCTGCCTTAAACTTTAAATGTGTAATGAGCTAGCATATCATATTTAGATTATTGTTATTTTTATTAATTAGATCAGAGCACAAGCATAAAGACAAGTATCAAGTGAGCATTGACCACTTTGTTTTTCGACTGCATAATGCACATGCAGCTCATATCACAGTGGTCACAGCAGGTCACTATTTAAATTGGTTAAAGACGAAGGCTCATTTTCTTCTTCTTTAGCCATTTGTGCCTGTGGAAGTAGGCGCCATCAGCAAGAGGCCTTTGTGCCTTTGCCTCTAGCTGGCTCCAAGGAAGATCTATTTTCTTGGTGTCTGCTAAATAATAATAATAATAAGAAGAATAATGTAAATGTGTTAGTCCCTGTAGTGGACTAACATACCCCATGTGCTACTCTGCATTTAACCTATTCGCCCAGTGAAGCAGTGGGCAGCCACCAATGCAGCACCCGGGGAGCAGTGTGTAGGGTCGGTACCTTGCTCAGGGGTACTGCAGGGTAGCCGTACAGTGGAGTCAAATCCCCGACCTTCCGATCATGGGGCAACCACTCTACCTACTGAGCTATCCCTGCCAAAGGTGTCTTTACCACGTGCTTCTTGGATGGCTGGCCCTGCTCATGGCTTGGGGGTGTTTTATGTCAGGGCATGCATGGCTAGTTTTAGTACCATGTTCCCAATTCATCCTTACCACCTTGTTCCAGTTTCTTTTTCTACTGACACTTGTTGTGTCTCGCTCCTCAGATCGACATTGCTCATTTGGTCTGGCTAGTGGCTCTATTAAGAATTCTTCTCAGATGACTGCTGATAAAATGTCAAGCTGAGGGTAGTCTTTGTCATCCTGCATATTAAAGCTCAGGCTTGTCACCCTGCTTATTGATGTCATTCCCCTATTTTGTCTAAAATAGGCAAATAACTCCATTCTGTTAGGGTCTGAGTGTGACAGTTCAGACAATGACTGTGCTGTGATTTTGGCTGTATTTACTTGTAAATTGCTTGTGATTGCTCAGAGAGAAAGTTAGACCTCTCATTTCTTTTCCCTCTGAATCCTCACCCAAGAAGCACAGTAGAGAAAGAAGGAGAGCAAGGCACCGTTGCAAAGCAGTAGGACAACCACAGTTTTTGGGTTTTTTTCACTTGTTCTCAGATATTTTTGAGTTCATGTTGATTTCGTTTAAATATCATCGATCGTTTTGATAGCAGCCATTAAAACCCTGATGTGTGCACGAAGTTGCATAAAATCACCCAATTTAAAGTGCTTACTTTGAATAGCACTTCATAAGTTTGTTTAGAGATGAAATCACCAGGAATAATTCTTCTGTATGTTAAAGTAAAAAGTAGAAACACAGTTGAAAATGAGAATCCAAATTGAGTGAGATATGTCTCCAATTTGTGTGCTTAAGCTCTACAGGATGGTTATTGGTTGATTACATTACAAATTATGCAATCAGTGCAGCGTGACATGATGTGACGGGGAAGAGTTGGTTTTTTTTTTTTTGGTTTTTTTTTTTTGGTTTTTTTTTTTTTGGTGATTGTATGGGCCATCAGATATTATTTTTGTATTACCAAAATGTACATTCATCATTTTGAATTTCTTTCACTATTTGACCTGCTGTGATTAAATCTAAAGGGTATCATAAACATTTCTTAATCATGTTGTCCAGCTATAATGGTGTTATACTTCTGTCTGCACTATACCCGATGTGGTTTGCTGACATTGGTGAGGCAAAATGACAAGACTCTTCTTTCTATTGAAAGGTTTAATTTTCTTCTAAATGGTTTAAGGCAGTGCAGTCACAACTAGACTTTTGCCAGGGGAATAATTGAAGTAAGGACTAGGAGATAAATGCAACCTTCTTCATGATTAGATGTCTACCTCATTGTGCTTGGACATCAACCATCTTATGCAAGCATTGATTTGCCACTGGCTAAGGTTGATTCCCTCATTTGTTTCTGCGTAAACTCAGCTGAGCCCACATGGTCTTTGTGGTGTTCAGTAAAAACCTGATTAGCGAGTTGCTCAGATGTGCTTACATTTATTAGGAAGTGGTTTTGGTGTATACAAAGATTGCAATGTAGAGATAGGAATGGGGACAAAAAAACTCTGGAAAAACTGTATAAATGGCTTACTATACAGAAATTGGATCAGAAGTTTTATGTGTAGGAATTTACTGACAGAGAAGAAAGTTAAAATGTAATGTTTTAGGCCTAATGGAATAAAGACTGAAATATTAGGATTGTTGCTAGGTAGCCTACTAATGTTACTACGAGTTACAACGTTGCATTACATTAGCTTAAGCATTTATAATACATTAGCATTATATAAATTCTTATGGAGCGTAATTGATATTACACTGACAAGTAAGGAATAATAACAGAAAGTACTTTTATGTTCTACTTACTGCCTTCTTTATCAGTGAGTCAGGGTGGCAGTTGCACTACTTGCTATCTCTGTGTGTAGTATTTCCTCTTGTTGTGGTTGTCCATCTTCAGCATGTAAAGAAACAAAAGTCATAGGCTTACAGTGCCCCTCTCAGTTCTGGAAGAAGGAAAAAAACAAGTACAGTCACTTTTTTCTTTAATATAATTTTTGTATAGAAAAGTATCGTAAGCATCTCTTCTAGTGACATACCTACTCTGCAGTGAAATGTTCATCTTGGACTTGGAGCTTATAAATGTTAAACAACAGTTGCTTTTACTGAAATCCCTTTTGATTTGTATTGCTTGCTAGTCACTATACATTGTTTACTTCTCTGGGAAAGTGTACCTTAAGCTACAGTGTAGGCTATGGCAAAGGGTATAGAGCCACTTGTTGCTTCCACATGTGCTAAACATTTGGCTGCATGGTCTTGCCATTAAGTGCCAACATCATATACCTGAGCATAGACAGTGACAGCATTGTTCATTGCCCATTGGTTTTACTGTTTATATTCCCCCCAACCTGAAAGTAAAAATCAATTTAATTAGCTGTTGGTCTACACAGATTTCTGCTACTGGTGAAGTTTATTGAACACGATTTAAGTAAGTGGCTTTGATTTTTCTGGCACTTTAATAAAGCTTAAAAGCATCTGGGATAAAAGGGTGATATCCACACATCAAAGGCCTCACACACACTGAGTTTGGTGACATTCTGACGACTTAGAGCAAAGCTTCAGTCAGATGAAACCAGTAGCCTTTGAGAAAAAAGTTAATTCCTGTTAGTGCCATTTGTTAAATTGGCAGCATATAGTCATTTTGACTGTAGGCTGCTTTAGATTTCTCAAAATTATAATCTCTGATCTGTCATCTCATAATTATGGCGATCGTGGCTCAAGAGTTGGGAGTTCGCCTTGTAATCGGAAGGTTGCCGGTTCGAGCCCCGGCTTGGACAGTCTCGGTCGTTGTGTCCTTGGGCAAGACACTTCACCTGTTGCCTACTGGTGGTGGTCAGAGGGCCCGGTGGCGCCAGTGTCCGGCAGCCTCGCCTCTGTCAGTGCGCCCCAGGGTGGCTGTGGCTACAATGTAGCTGCCATCACCAGTGTGTGAATGGGTGGATGACTGGATATGTAAAGCGCTTTGGGGTCCTTAGTGACTAGTAAAGCGCTATATAAATACAGGCCATTTACCATTTATGTCCAATTTATTGCTGTCTGCTAACAAAGTTTATTTATATAGTTGTCTGTGTAATTAAGAAGTTAGAGTAATGTTCGCCTTATCACTGCATTTGTAAAGACTGATTTGTACTTTCTGCATAGAATTGAGAGGAAAGTTGAAGGCCATTTGTAAAATGCATTGTTCGAAGTATTGATTTTCTGCCACAGAGAACCTTTATCATTTGCACTGAGTCTGCTGTGTGGGAGCAAGATCGACAAACCAGTCGCAGAGTCTGAATATTAACAAGAATGGTGTGTGAGTCTGTTGGCATGGACCGCTAATGTGTATTGCTCTATCATTGGAAGATGGCTTTCTTACTGACAGGGGAAATTGATTCAAGTATTTCTGACAATGAGTCAGAGCTTGGTTATGTAGAACCATTCATAATTTGATGAAATGTTTAAATTATTATTATTGTTGTTGTTATTAATGCAGTGAGGTGTGGTTGGTGGCTCAGCTGCAAGGGAGGGGAAGAGCAGCAGTCGAGGGAGGCTGGTCATCACAGCTGGAAAGCCTTACTAATTGTGCCTTCCCTGTTTTAGTAGCCGCCAGGGCTGAAGAGGAGCTGTGGGCAGGAACAGTAAGACAAAAGTAGCTGAAAACCTGCTTGTGAAAGCACAAGAGTACTGAAAAGCACACTGTAAGTAAAGAAACATCCATGTAATAGTGAAATTTGGGTTCGGAAAAATTTTCATTATCAGCGTAAAAACAGACATTTCACAAGTATTATTTCTGTCAGATTTATCAAGCAGGTTTAGTAAAAAGTAATTTATTCATATAGCCCATACAAAAAGAACAGTAGTATACATTAGCCATGCTTGTGGGACAAGCAGTTTTCAGCAGTGCAGAATTTAGGCAAACATATACAAAATTATCACATAATGAATGGAATTTAGTCTATTTACTTCATCCAAATTGTGCTCAGGGTCATGTGTTGCTTCATGGGCACTTTTCTCCCCGTTTTCAGAAGAATCACTCCTCGTCTTAGAATAATGGTCAGATTTGAGTGAAAGTTGGACACAGTGATTACCTCAGGGGATTCATCCAAATTGTGTTAATCCAAGGTCGTGTTTGTTAATTAATGGGAAGTAACTTGTGACATGTGATGGATCTTTAGGTGGATGAACCACTGCATCAATGACATTCTGGTTGTTTATGTCGGTGTATTTTAATAATCAGGGTGTAGGCCTCTTTCTGTGCTCATTAAACCCTGTTTTAATGAGCATCGTTACGGTCACTGGCCCTACTGTAGATTAAACAGCAGTGTATTTAAAATTAACCTTTAAGATTTTTATCAGCAACATTAATCTTTATGAAACTGCCATGGATCACTTCTCTGCAGGACGTACTTTACTTTCGACATTTTAGGTTTGCTAATAATACACAGTGGTTTATAGTGTTTATAGTGTGAAACGGTTAATTTTGATGATCACTGTAGAAGCAATAATCATAGCAGTTCTTCAGACTAAAGAAAGCTGCAGAAGATTGTCAGCATACATAAAAGAATAAGACAAGCAGCTCAAAATAATGAAATGGTTTGTTACAGCCGTGACCATTGTTGTCCACATGCGCTTAACTTGATTTAGTTAAGCACATGTGGGCATGCTGTACAGTCCCTCATCTGTGACAATAGTGCCAGTCACTCTGCTTTCTGGTTGCACTCGCTGAGATTGGCAAGGATCCCAGTCCATTCCATCAATTAGTGGACCTACCTGGTTGATGTGCCCTTTAAGCCCAGTATATGACGTTAGAACCAGGATTAACAAAAGATGTGAACGTGAGAAAGGTAGCAGTGTGTGACGCTGCTCTCCCATATGGAACAAAATGGTAGTCAGCTTTTCAGTTTCAGGGTTGTTTCTCTGTGTTCTGAACTCTTATGTCTCTAAAGACATTTTTAAATACTGTGTGATTTTATTTATGTATTTGTATTTTTTTTTTTTTTTTTTTTTTTTTTTTTGTGAGCCAGCCAAAGTAATGCTTTCTTGCTTGAATAGTTTGGATAACACCTAAGATGTGCACTGAGTCTGCTAAGATTTAAATGTGCTGTATAACTGCAGACCATTTCACTTGTTTTGTTTGACATTTTCTTCATTGCTTGTTTAGTGTGAGCCCCAGAACATGGTGATTGTCATGCTGCCAGGTAATAATGGTAACGTCAACATCATCTTGTGCTTCAAAAGACTGCTTCCCAGTTTATGGCACAACAAGGAAGTTGTGCTTGGTTTCACTCACCTATACATACTCGAATGTGTTGCAGGGTAGTACTTAGAGATGGAACAAAATATTGATATGGCAATACATTCTGACTTCCTCTTTCAGTATGGCTGTACACTGAATAGATATTTTGCAGCCACTTGTCTTAGAGCTGCTGCTTTATGGCGCCCTGCATCACTCATGCATGTCAGTTAAGTGAAGCTAAACTAAATGAAAGGTATCCACCTTGTTGTTGTGAAGAGGAAACTCTTATCAAACTATTATCAAAATGGAATAATAATGATGCACGAATGTAATGCATATAAAATGCAGTGCTTGTTGGCTTTTCTAGGCCTATTTTTCCTTAGTCACTTTACAGATATCGTGAGGTATCACTGATAATTGCCTTGCAGTGTATTAAGTGTGATAGAATCACTATCATCATAACAAAATTATCATGGGAACCTTAATAGCTTGGTAAATCCTGATTTACCTTTATAGCCGATAAAAGTGGACACATTTCTGTGGAAACCAGCTTATGTGTGTTTACAGTCATTACTAGAACTACTGCTTTCGCTCAGGATGCTAAATGAGACCACAGAGAACATAAATGCACACCTTTGATGTACTAAAATACATATTAATAGATGTTGAAATAACACCAACGTGT